>NC_137940.1:35161483-35653983 GCF_963969265.1 Rhamphochromis sp. 'chilingali'
TGGAGTCGGGGCAGATTTTGTACGTGTCTCCTTAGTCTGTCAGGAAGCCGCTGTCGCAGCACGGCAGAGTGTTCAGTTCGCTCTGCAGGAAACCTGCAGTGTGGGAAAGGGCCTGTGTACACTGACAGATAATTCAAGGCTCACTTAGATGTTTATTAGTCCTGATCTGTGCAAATTCCTTAACTATCCTTAACTGATTCTATTAAACTGCAGCCTCTCCTCTCATGTTTGCACAGCCTGACCTCAACTCTGTTCTGAGACATCATAAATCTTTATTGTAGTACTTGCTGTCTGGAAAAACAAGTTCTTAATGATCAGCTTGTGTAAGTTGAAATAATGGAATCGACGTACGCCGGCAGCACAAATACTTCTGGATTTCTTGGTAACAAAAAGGTGTTTGATTTATTTATTTACTTTGTGTGTGGAGAGAAGCTGTGGAGAATTTGCAGAGTGTGTGTTTGGCAGCACACCAACCGTGCTTTTCTTTATGCTTCACAGAGCCATTTGCCCTTTGCCGTGGTGGGGAGCACAGAGGAAGTCAAGATTGGGAACAAGATGGTGAAGGCCCGGCAGTACCCCTGGGGAACGGTGCAGGGTAAGCCCGGGTTACATCCTGCACAGGAAATGAGAGCATGCTCCTTCTCATCACAGCTGCTCTAGCCACTCCCTCCCCTTATATTTCTGCTCAACTCAAATAGCTGCTACAGACTAGCTGATAACCCGTTATATAACCTGCAGTTCCATCACTGCCATCACACTGTAAATCATTGCAGCACCAGCTTTTAGCCCATAAAGGAATTTTATGTCGCTTTTATTGACCTCCTTGATCAATGGTGTGGTTAATGTATGTGAAGTAGACAGAACTGTCAATACTTTAACTCCAGTTGCACTGATTTGCTCCTATGCCGTTTGTTACAGACACGTGCTTGCTGTTATTATCAAATGTGTATGCATGCATGTGGGCAGATGTTTATATGATTCGGTCTTATTCAACACACGCAGCTTAAATGCTTGCAGTATGACTGCTCTTCTCGTTTCTTGTTATGTCTACTTTATAATGCTATCAAACATAAAAAACACCCTGAAGTCTTTATTTTAAAAACAACAACAATTTTCTGCTAAATTTGCTTTAATTTTGGTGTAATCCCTTTAGAAATTCTATCCTTTTATACAAGCAGCCATATGAGATGCATTTCCCACGATGTGTGTCTAATATTTATGTGGATTACATCAAAAAACCCCAAAGCTTAAAGTCAGTGTTTTTCCCATATCATTAATACTTCATTTAAAATTCAGTGTGCTGGATTGCTGCCAAAACAATGAAACCCACACCGCCGTTTTAATGCGAATGGCCTGCAGTGTATAATATTTATGACTGAAGAAGGCTTTTTATCAAACACTGGGTCTGTTTACCCCAGACTGTCTTCATGCATACTCACATGGTGTCACATGTCCTGTGGAGGCATGCAGCTCGGCTCAGTCCAGCACCAAAAATCAATACAGAAAACACAGGACATGAACACTGCCTTTTTATACTGCTGCAGTTTGTTTGATTTACTTTATACTGTAGCTTTAGCATGCGTTCTAGTTTGTTCTGTGAGACATGCACTAAGTCCCTGTGTTCTGTTTCTCACAGTGGAAAATGAGACTCACTGTGACTTTGTCAAACTGCGGGAAATGCTGATCAGAGTTAACATGGAGGACCTGCGAGAGCAGACTCACACGCGTCACTATGAACTCTATCGGAGATGTAAATTGGAGGAAATGGGGTTCAAGGACACGGATCCTGACAGCAAGCCCTTCAGGTAGCAGACTCCTTTATTGCAGCTGATTTTTGCATTCATCATCTTATTTCTACCCCCAACCTCCCATTTACTTTTTACACTTTGGGGGCCTGTAACTGTGAAAGTTTTCATAGTATGGAGGTTAAAATCTTGAATGGTTTTATAAAATATGCTAAATTTATCTTATAAGAGATTTGCTTTACTGTTTCTATTGCTCATATTTCTTCCCTCTGTCATTTTCCTCTGCCAGTCTGCAGGAAACATATGAAGCTAAGAGGAACGAGTTCATGGGAGAACTGCAAAAGAAGGAAGAAGAAATGAGGCAAATGTTTGTCCAAAGAGTTAAAGAGAAGGAGGCTGAGCTCAAAGAAGCAGAGAAAGAGGTAAGTATCAGCAGCATAACCAGTGTTTATGTGAGCCAGATATATTTCTGCTTTGTTTTTAAAACACAAAACAACTGTGTCTGTTTCTTGTCACGTAGCTGCACGAGAAATTCGACCGTCTGAAGAAACTCCACCAGGACGAGAAAAAGAAGCTGGAAGAAAAGAAGAAGACTCTGGACGATGAGGTCAACACATTCAAACAGAAAAAGACTGCTGCAGAGCTCTTGCAGAATCAAGCTCAGCAGGCAGGGGGCTCCACCACACTCAAGAGGGACAAAGAGAGGAAAAAGTGAGTATTGTTATCCCGCTCTGTGGCTTTACCCTCACAGGTGTACCATTGGCTGTGTGACTACAGGAAATGGAGTATGAAATGAATTTGGGAGGGTGTTGACAAGCCAGTGATAAAATAACTGACTTCAAGGTTTTATATCAGTATGTATTGGAACTGTCATATCAATATCTCAGTGGTTTATCTGCCACCACTGGTTAATAACCCACCGTGGATTTGTATAATTTGATGCTAATCCATATTAGATTTGTATAGCTGACAGGCTCAGGCAAACCCTTATAAGCAGACTTTGACACTGCTCTTTAATTCACAGAGGCAGATGAATGTTCCAGTTTTCCCTCCATATAATAATAGAGATTGTAGTTAGTACTAAATTCCACGCTAAGTGAGCTGACTATAACTCATCGCCAGTGTGGAGAAATAAGAGGAGAAGAGAGGGGAGGGAGACTGGTGAAAATTACAATCTGTCCTCATCTAAATAGTTGAAAAGTAGCCAACTGTCAGCAGAGTTAGATGAATGAATTTCAGTCAGAAATCATTGCTCTGCAATTAAGCGCTGCTGCTGGTTCACCACAGAATCAAACGCTCTCAATACATGTGTGTAAACAACTTTACACACATGTGCCAATACTTTATACACTTTTCCAAATGCTTTGGTAATAGATCTGACATGCTTTTGCTTATACCACAAGTTTAGTGAGGCTGAGGCTGGTATTGCGTGTGCAGCCCGATGTGTTATTGACATTGTTGGTCCCTTCATGGTGCTAATCAACTCCTGGTTGTGTTAAAGCTGATGTGCCCGTTGGAAAAGGAAGAAGACACTTGCACTGAGAGGTTTCTTGTTGCTTTATTTCCTTCTTGCTAATTGATTTTCTTCACAGCCATTCTAATTTTCTTTTTTAGGCTCTGTCTAAAGTTCACAAATTAAATCTGACTAGCGGGGTCTAATAATCAAGTTCTTTTCAGTCTCCGGGAGACAGTTATTTATGATGAATGTTGTGTTTTGAATGTGTCCTGTGAGTGCATGTGTCACCTATGTTGCATCCGTAATGTTTTCCAGTTAACTCCTCCCACACTTGCTGCATGCTGCGTGAGGCACCTTTTCGGGTAAGACCCCCTTCTTGAGTTACACCGCCAACAGATGTGAAAAAAAAAATATAAATATTAAAATTCTGAAGCTTCTGCAATTCGGGAATCATTATTAACTCCACCAGAACGGCCCTTTGTCACTGATTCATAGATTTTTATGACACTGGTTCTCTGGTTTGGTGGTCTCAGGATCACCTCTCAGCTTTTGATCATTTTCAGCTCGCACCGGGGCACTTTGCAGCTGAGTGTGAGCATCTAGCATCTCCAAATCTGAGGCCATGGTTCTCAGCTGGACATGGGTGGAGTGCCCACTCTGGGCAAAAGGGAGGAGTTGCTGTCCCAAGTGGGAGAGTTTTTGAGTATCTTGGGGTGTTGTTCACGAGTGAGGGGAGAATGGAACAGAAGACTGTCAAATTGGTGCGTGTCTGCAGCGATGCAGACACTTTACTTGGCTGTTGTAGTGAAGACAGTTGATCTACTTTCCCACCTTCATAGGACCACAAGCTGTGTGTAGCAGCCAAGAGTGTCTGGATGTCTGGGAAGATGCAGCACAGAGTAGAGCTGCAACTCCTCTGTGTGGAAAGGAGCCAGTTGAAGTGGTTTGTGTCTGAGTACTAATGGGAGGTAACCCAGAACATGCTGGAGAGATTATGTCTGTTGGATGGTTTGGGAACGCCCCTGCATCCCTACTGTAGCTAGAATTGTTGGCTGGGGAGAGGAATGTCTAGGCATCTTTCCTGAGAGTGCTGCCATCGTGACCCAGGCCCAGATTAACAGAACATTGATGGAGCTCGCAACATTTTATTTGACTTTGAAAAGGCAACATTTTCATTATCTGACATTTTGTACTTCAGACGATTGACTGATAAGTAGTACAAGTTAACCAGAAATGAAACTGAAGCATTAGTGGCTGTCAAACTGTGCAGCCAAATACTTCTCTGAATCTGAATATGTAAACACAATCTGAAGATTTATAAAGCTGTTAAATCTCCTCTAATTTGCATGGATTTAATTTGCCCATTTAAGTTATTTAAGCACGTCACTGTTTGAGAAATGGCTAATCCAAATGTAGCATTTTATTGCCACAGATTTGCAGTACTTCATGGAAACATCTGTGCCGATCCTATCCTTGAGTATGCAGTGTTTACCGTCCTTCTGCCAGCTTCTAAATCAGCCACTTTATTAGATCCCCACCCATCCATTTGATGTACTGTTCCATCTGCCTCCCAAAAAGCACAACAGTCTCTTTTTCTCGTGGCCCTTCCCTGACTTTGCACAAAGACTCATTCAAGGCTGAACTGAAGAGTAACTGAAACTAACGGGTCACACCAGAGCAGCTAGCAGCCTCAGGGCCCTTCTCTGTTTACAGAGATGACATGTTTTGTTGATCAGCCAGAGCCATATGACGACCCCCACTCCCACCACCACCCCACCCCACTTTTGTGGATTCAAAAGCCAAATCCACAGAGGGACATGTTGTTAAGACTCAACCACTGGGGAGGGTAGAAGTGAATAAAGACATCTGTCTTGCAATCTGTAAACTCCACAAGCATTTCAGAGCTCTTAAAAAAGCTGGAAACAAGATGGTGTTTGACGAGCAAGGCTCGAGGAAGACAATAAGACCCGCTGTTTGAAACTCAAGGGAGGGAGGAAAACCTGAAAAGAAAGAAAAAGATTTATTTAACTGTCTGATTCAAACAAATAGACAGCTGTACTCACATCCTCACCTCTGCACTCAGTCCTTTTGAGTTGCCTTAAGAAGCATGTTTTCCCCGTCAGCGCCCCCTGATAACTAATGTTGATGTGATGTCACCTGTGTGAAACTGTCTTGTGATGATGTTTTAACTCCAAGAAAGCAATAACAGCCCTTCTCTCTTATTTCCAGCTAAGGATTCCTGTAGAAAAAGTGCTCCCTTGTGGCCATCCTGCTGTGAATGAGTTTCCAACCCCATCATCCTTTACAGTACCCCTTCCTCACCCTCACATTACCCCATAATCCAACCCTCCACATGCCCCTCCCTGCTCTGTGGAAGACGCTGGGCATTGCTATCAGTTTGACTTACTCTTTTGTTTTTTTCATGCTGAATGATGCTTGTCAGTTGTGTGGGTTGTACAAGCAATTATTCGGCTTCTCTTTTTATGCAAATTTACAAAATGCATTCCATGTTTGTTTTTTGTTTTTTTAATATTTAGTGACTTTTTGCATGATGTGAGCTTTTAAAAAGATATTAACATACATGACTACTGTAGTGATGGGCAGAAATGTACTGAGGCTAAATGGAAACATGCATTAAAACAATGGGACTGAAGCATGAAGGATGAGAAATCTGTTTTGGATTTCAGACTTTACAAGAATAGACTGTTATTAATATGAAGGCAGATTGACTGTGAGATTGAAGAAAAGCAGTAGACTTAGTAATGTTGTTTTTTTTAAACCGCCTCCATGAAACTGTGGTGTCTGAAATTGCTGCATTTCAAGAAAATGTCTTGCTGAAGAAAAGCACACTTCAAGTAGTTAATCATTGGGTTTCTGATAGGCTAATCACTTCTTGCTTATTTGGTGACACCTGTGGTTAAAGTGGTAACAGGAAGTAGAGTTTTGTGCTACAACAAGCACCTTCTTTTTTAGAAGTGCGACAGAAAAGCAGCCCATGTCCGTTCTGTGTCCGTTATTGTGCAGCCAAAAAACCTTGTCTTGATGTAGATATTTAAAATCTGTCAATTTGTCTCATGTTATGTTGTTCAAATTGTTAGCAGGGAGTAAAGTTGCTTCTCTTGTAGATAAAATTTTGATTAGTCTCCTTTGATTAATCTCCTTCACAATAAAAGCCACCGTGTGCTTTCATCATACACTGTATATAAAAGATAGGTGTATCTTCAGGATTTAAAATGTAAAGTTAAAGCGAAAGTGGATTACGTCTGCATTCTTTTCAATGGCCATTAGGGGGCAGTTCCTCTGCTGATAAAAAGAAGTATAATTGCATAAATGTTTAATACCTCAATAAAAACATTCTCTACGAGTTTACGGTATAAATCACAATATAGGTTAAGTGAGATCTACTTTAGGGCAACAAATTATTACTGTATGAGCGTTGCAGTTTCTTGCGATTGCTAGTTTCCAAATTCCAATCCCAGTTCTTGTGGGCGGGGCTTTACAAACCACTGATGTCACAGCAGCTATGGCTCTCTTTTATATACAGTCTATAATTTTAGTAAGTGAAGTTTTGTTTGTTTGTTTGTTTTTATGTGAAGCTTCAGCAATACAAGAGTCAACAACTCAGCTGTAACTAGATAAAATTCATACTGTATTACAGTTTCTTGCTTGTAAAAGCAGTTTGAATGATAAGAAAGGTGCTTCCCGGCACTGTAAATTAATTGCAGAATGTAACCACATTACATTGTTTTTCTTTAAGAATTATAAAGACATTTTAAACAATAAAAAATAAAATGGAGATTTACTTTCTTAATGTCCCCTTGCTGATGTTGTTTCTCTTCAGCCTCATGCATGAACAGATGTGAGCCTCCTCTCTTTGCCACTTCTCCCATACCTCATTCATCATCATGTGTTTTGTGCATTGTTGTATTAGCTTTCACATTTGCACTTTTAATATTTTATACCTGAATGTGATGGTTTTTTACATACTATATATTAATGTTGTAAGTGCAATTGTAACTTTCTTTTTTCTTATTGTTCTCAATATGAAGGCACATTTTAAAAGTCAATCATCTTAAAGGGACCAGTGTTATTTGTATCAGTGTTACGCATATATTAAAGAAAATTTTAATAAAATAAAGGCCAATTTTTCACCATATATTATACCTGTGAACATAATCATTGTCTATGACAAACATTACTTTATTTTTAGGAAATTAAATCAAGGTTTATTTAATAAATGGATGAAATAGTTATATTTCATTTATCAGGGGCTTACAGTGAACAAATGTTGGTGCCAGTAGGTTGTACTTGTGCAAGTTCATTGGCCAGCTGCTGTCCTAGCTTTGCTTAACATTTTTTATTGAAAGAAGATCTTTAGGTGTGTTTATTTCATGGCCCTCAGATCAAATAGGCGCCTGCTGACTTAGTTTATACTTTATTGTTCCACCACTTCAAGGTTCAGGGTTACTTTTATCACCTCTTGAAAGAGGGAATTGTCTTGGGTTGAAAGTACTCCTGCCTTAACTCACATAATTCCACATGATACCAGGGTCAAAGTACTTCAACAGAAGATCCTTTCCTTCCTCGCAATCCTCAGCTCATTGGTCTGTGTGGTTTCACTTTCCTTTGCAGTAATCCCTGGCTCTGCACTGAGTAGGTCCTCAGCCCTCAAGCTTTGCTAAGGGACCAGCCTTTGTGGGTACTGAGTACCTCAAATGTGACCAGAGGCTCTGTGGACCCCCCCTCCCCATCCCTGCAGGGTTTTCTTATACATTACCTGCTCTGCTATAATACGTGTTAACGTGTATGTGCTTCAATGCTGCTTTAAACTCACTTTGAGCAATCTAATCCACGATATGTTGCCTCTGCTTATGCTTACATGTTTACTTTTTGTGTTGTTGTGACTAATACCTTTTCCACTTCAGTTGTGATGGAGAAGACATGCACCTGTTCATTTATTTAAATTTCTGTGCACCTGAATGACCACAGACAAGTCGTGGGATCGTAACACGGGCTGTACCTTTTATTTCACTGTTTTAAAAAAATCATGGTGTGGACACAATATAATCGGGTGTTTTATGTCTATAGTGTATTGTTTGAATAACTATGATCACTAAGATTTAATTCAAAACCTAAAGTTTTTCTCTCCTTGATATGAATCGCACTTCTGAATCTTTTATTTGTAAGCGTGTCTGCTTTGGCTTCCTCCCTCTAACTGCCTGCTCTTTTCTCTTTGTCTCTTTAGCTTCTTTTAATCTGTCTTGACCACCTGAAGAGGGGATTGCAGCTTCAGCAAGAACTAAGCACCCTTTACCTCTTCCTGTTTTTCTCGCTGTATGAACCTTTTACTCTCCCCATTGCATCTCCTTTGGTTGAATATGGCCTTAATGTGGACTCGCATGGTATTTCTGACCACCTAAGGATGGTTAAAAGCTGGGCAGGTCAGGAACCGGGCACAATTTAAATCTGCTTTCATGTCTTAATGTATAGAGAGACTCTTTGTAGTTCATAGAAGTCGTCGGGTGGGACTCGCACACTTTTAGGACTCACAGAGGAAGTCATTATTTGACCTTTAGTTGAAATAAAATTGCTGTGACCTGCACTATGCACTCATCTGTTCAAGAGAATTCTCAACCCAGAGGCATTAGGATAAAATGAAAGTGAATCATCGAGACTTACTTTTAAACAAAAGAACAGAAGCACTTAATAAACTATGTGTAATGTGTTAAAGTGATACAGTATAATGAGGATGTCCTCTTCCCTTGTTTTCTGCACATCTAAATTAAGAGTCATAATCATGCAAGAGCCAAAGCAATGTTTATGGTGCCCATGTTTACATGTCACTGCTGAATACCATGGAGGTCACATGTCATGGCCTTTTACTACACATTGTGCTTTAATATTCACTTGCCTACTCTATATTTTGCATGCATCTCTCTCTCTCTCTTTTTCATTACTGCAGTGATCTTTGACCTGCTTGTTTTTAACCCTTAAATAACAAAGTTTTGCTATCTGTTTTCCTTCATTGCTGTTTTCTTCAAATCGGTGCATATAATTCATGTACATTTGCTCTGTCCTATGATTTCAGCTCCCACTTTGCCAAATGTTAGTATAAGACGGAGTTGAATTGAAACCCCAGATAGGAGTATTAAAAAAATACTCGAGCATTTATATAATTTATAAGGATATATTTTGTGTATCGAAGTGGAGACTTGTTGTTTATTACCTATGATCTTTGGACGTGACTCTGAGTGTAACATTTTGGTGTCAGGAATTGCCATACATTTTTTCTAGTATCAGTCATCACCTCTTGTAGTCAGAACCTCTCCCACACCTCAAATGATTCTGGATCTTACTTTAGTTTGATTCCATTGATGTACATTTTGAATAAAAAAGGTGATCCAAACATTTGACGCTTCTGTCTGTCATTTTCAACAGTGGCTCTAAAACTGATGCGATTAGCGCTGGCTGTCGCCTCGCAGCAAGACGGTGCTAGGTTCAAATCCAGCGCAGGGTCTTTCGTTGTAGAATGTAAATGTTCTCTCAGAGTTTTTTACATGGACTTAGGTTCATTGGTGATTCTAAATTGACTCGTCTCTAAGTGTTAGCTCTGTGACAGATTGATCACCTGACCAGGGTCTACCTCGCCTCTCGTCCCGTGACAGCTGGAGTAGGCTCCAGCCCTCTCTGTGACTCCTATTTGGATAACTGGAAGGAAATGGATAGATGGTTCTCAATCTGTGAGGCACAGACAAGTAGAGGAAAAAAAAAAAAAGAAATTAAAATGAATGAAGGTTTTTTTTTAAGGGAAAGTAAAATTGCACAATTTATTTAAACATATTTACTTATAAATGAATGAAACTAAACTACATCTTAGATGCCTTTTTAAGACAAATAACTGATACAAACTGGGTTTTGTGACATTAATGGTTTTTGTCTTTGTTATTTTCACTTTCTTTGATGACCACAGTCAAATCCTAAAGTTGTGTCTCTTCATAGGGTTCATCTGCTTCGAAGTCTTTCTCTGGATTTATTATATATATTTACGAGAGATATGTGGACAGAAATGTTCGATTTTAATTAAAGAAAACTTACATAGATGCAAAAACTAAGCCTAACTATTAGAGACAAATCTTTTTGCAAAGAATTGTTTCATTTATAAATTCTAAAACTGCTGTTAAACATATCTACTGTAACATTCCCAGGGCTATTATCAGGCCCTACATACACAATGATAGCAAATTATAATGTCACATTGTAAAATACTGGATGGAAGAATATAATTCAGAGGAAAATATTGCACTTTTCCCTGGTTTGCCTCACTTTATGACTTGTATTTATCAGCTACAGTTACCAATAGCTTTGCATATATAAGATGTTGTTATCACTGGTTGATTAGACCTCTATATTTAGTTGGGTGGAGCTTTGGTGGAAATGACATAAGCTAAATAAATTTAATGTCCCAAGACTTAACGTAATGGTAATACCCACTCTTACAGATGGAGAAGTTGTTCTGTCCCACTTTGTCCTGAAGGAGGCAGTGTAAGCAAAGATGTGCACATATAAAGAAAGAAAGAACCAGTATGTTTATTACTGATTATACTATGGATTAAATTATTTAATCTTTTTAAAATAGTTGACCACCTGCAGCATTGAATTGCTGCTCATTCCAGCTCACTACCTGCAAAACTGTGTTTTCTAAGGTCCTCCAAATCTGGAGATGACATGACAAAACCAACATGGAATGAGCCAACTACATTACAGTCTTAAGTTTTCAAGTTCATATTGGTCTTGCAGTTCTCGGAGAGGTGTGCCATCAACCCCAAATTCATTCTGCAACATAACAACAAATGAAAAATGCAACCGGAGTCAGAAAGAACTGTTTTCAGTATCAAGCAAAACAGGACTGGTTCATACAGTCTGACACAGAGCCACAGAGATCATGTCTGCATAATGGAGTCCATCCAGGATAATGTGAAGAGACAGAGGAGACAAGACAGACTAACTCCAGAGAAATGGCAAGTATAACTTCCTGTCAAGTACCTAAAGTTTGACTGCCTGCTATTGGTTGGACTTTATAAATTATTCATTTTGCACAATACTATAAATGTATTTTTTGCAATACTTATGTTTATCTATATGTCTAACATGGTGAATTTGGTTTTGCTTGTATCAACTGAACTATCTGAATGAAGAAGAGAGCATATTTATTCCCTCCCTGAATATTAAAAAATGTTTTAACTAGAAGACGTACAAAACTACAATTTCTATATAATACTCCTACTTACATAAATATGAAAAACACTAAAATTCTCATATTATTATTATCATATTGACTTATAATTACACACTTAGTCTTAACTATCAGTGGACAAAACAACATTAAAACCACACAGATAAAGCGAACAACGATAAATTAAGTCGGTGACACTCCTCGATGGCAGCTGTCTCCCTCGGGAGCAGCAAACACCCTGCAACACAGGAATAAAACCTGTGTAGCAGCTCCAAGAACAGGAGAAAGAGTCCAAAGTTTTGGCCAAGCTTAAAACTATGCACATCCTTATTTTATTCAGCGTCTTTGGTATAGTCAAGAATCCAGCAGAATCCTACTATTTTCCCTTACAATCCTTTGTTTTTAGCACTGATTCATTGATCACACACATGAAATTTATGACATAAACATTAGACCCAAACACTGATAGAAAGTCCACTGATATTTATTTCTTCCATGGTGCACACAGGTAAGTCAGTCCATCACACCTCACTGCTTTGTTGATCCTGGGATTGGTTGATGGCTGAAGCTCAAACAGGAAGAGTACATTGAGCATTCTCTCTCTCCCCTTAAGCAACAAAGCAGAGCTGAGACTTTGCTCCCTTACCTGGGATCACTTGTCTTGATTTGCAGAAGTTGGCAATTCTCAATTTTGTCTTGAAGGTAGGGAAAAACTTGTGTGTGAGTGTGGGCTGTATACTAATATGCGTGCTGTAGGTGGTACTGTCATCTTCAAGCGTCAGATGAGTCAGAGTAGCTGCACATCTCTCTTTTGCCTTCCCAGCAGCCTCAGTCCACATTTCCATACTTGTCGTTAGCATGGTTGTCCCTGCTGAGGCACAATGTCCCCTCTAATGGGACTTGAAACAGCTCTCTGGTTCACATCATCCCGTTCTGGAGCCACCTCTTCCTCCAGCAGCAGCTTGATATGTAGTTGCAGTCAGGGGTGTGGGCCCAGATGCTGTAGCATCTAATGATAGACTGGTAAATGGTTCGCTCTTGTCCTTTGTCTTCTTCTGTAGGGCTCTGAGGAGATTGTCAGCATGACCTTGCACAGGGCTGTTGTGGCCTCCATGTGCGCCTCACTGTCACAATCATCCCATTCGTGATGTCTGCTGAAGTCTGATCCTAGATGCTTCTAGAAGTTTATAGTTTGTTCCCCAGTCATGACTCCTGGCTTCTTTAATATGAGCTTCTGATCACAGTCAAAAGATTAATAGGGGCTGTACATTGGTGCTTGTCACTTAAACTGTGGGCATTTAAGGGACATATTGGGTGTAGCTGTCGGGTGTACTTTACTGTGGTAGAAAACTCTGCTGTGGAGGCGATCATGCTTTCTGATGAGTCAGCTTGTGGATATGAAACCTCCGGTGGCAGGCTGTGGTTGATAATGAATCACTGGAAGAGTCTGCAGGCACTGTGCGCTCCTCGTCATCTCTGCTAAATGGTGGGGGTGGAGGTGGAGTAGGTGTAGCCATTGAAGAGCCAGAGTCAGGGTCATGGTCCATTCTAATAGACTGAGGCTCTAACGAGAGATACAGACAAGAACTTTCTCTGACAAAGCTTCTCATACTTCCACATATTTAATGCTTTCAGGTGATTTTGTACATGTTTTTTCTCTTGTATTCTATCTCTTGAATTTCTGTCCTTGCAGAAATCCAGAATGTTTTATCCAAACACAAAAAGCCCTGATCACTATCCTATTCACATAAACCACATTTGGAGACAATCCAACTCTTGATTGGTATTTTTCTTTATCAGACTTGTTTCCCACGCTCACAAATGTCCAGTTTTGTCTATTTGACGGGCCTGATCTCTATTCTAGAGGCAATCATCACCACAAATCCAAAGTGTTTTTCACCATAATTTGATGGACAGTCAATTCAGCAAGGAGGAGCCGGTCTTCAATTACTCTCTTTCTTTGAAAAATATTCCCAGTGTTCCTGGAACACAGCATTTACTCATCCCTGAAATCACCTTTTGACCAGATGTGAACACAGAGAAACAATTGTTTTCCTGTTTCGTCCCCCTAAATTCTAACAGTTTATTTCAGATCTCTCGCCATTTGAGGACAATGTGCTCCATTCCTAGAAATCCCCATGGAGATGGTCTGGGGTCCAAATAGTCAGGCTCTCCATCTCTCAAATACATGAGGTTAGAGGCTGGAAAGCCTTCTTTCAAGATCAGTAAAAGCCAAGAGATCCCACCTCTGACACCAACCAAGCTCATTCTGGAAATCTGAAAGAAACTGAGACACACACAACCAGGTTGTCCTAAGTTGCATTTACCTTTGCAAAGAGATCAAA
Source organism: Rhamphochromis sp. 'chilingali' (assembly GCF_963969265.1). Lineage (NCBI taxonomy): Eukaryota > Metazoa > Chordata > Actinopteri > Cichliformes > Cichlidae > Rhamphochromis > Rhamphochromis sp. 'chilingali'. The sequence continues at coordinate 35,175,263 of NC_137940.1, forward strand.
CAGTAACAAGAAAAACAAAACAACAACAAAACATCGCGGCAGTCTGTATGACATTTGACAAAAACAAATGTATTAACACTGTGTATTAAAAAGTAATTTGTACATCAACATAGTGATCAAACTTTGAATCAAAGATTTCAAATTTAGACTCATAAATCCCTGTTCGAGGTTTTCAGACCAGTTCTTGTGTCATTTCCCTGTTTCACTTAGCAGACCGATCATCTGATGCATTAAATCATTACTTATTATTAATCTCTGTCTTCCTCCCGACTCCCAACCAGCTGTGGGAGATAACTGTCTGTCCCTGAGCCTGGTTCTGTGGGAGGTTAAAAGGATGCTTTTCCTTCCCAGTGTTGCCATGTGCTTGCTCATAGAAGGTCATTTGAGGCTGGGGGTTTTCTATTACAATATAAAGCACCTTAAGGTGATACATTAAATTAAATTGGAAGTCTCTCAGTTCCTGCGTGACTTTCAGATACTATTGATTATTCATTATTTTCCTTCCCAAAGGCCTTCTACTTGTTATTTGTCTTATACTAATTGTCCACTTTCCAGCCAAGTTTTCAGCTAATAAGTCTTTGGGAATCACCTTGTTTCTGCAAAACTACTAGTATAGGTAGCCTATGTCATAATGTTACATTTGACACTTCTGTAGATTAAACTAAATAAATGTAAACAAATCAAATGTTTTCTTCAGCCTGGTGAACTATTGCTTTTGAACACCATAAAAATTCCAAGAAAGTCTGGATCACTGGAAGCAAAATACAAAGAAATGAGAGGAGGCTCAAGACTGTGGCAAAGCACTGCAAACACAAACCACGAGAGCCTGTTTTGTACGCTACATGTGCTCTCTAATAATCAAACGCAATGCATTCTGGGGCAGTGCGGTGACAGACGCCATGATTTTGCTGTAGCTGGACCAGAAAATGGATGCTTCCTGCTAGCTGAATGGGTAGCTGTAGCTGCAAGCTGGTTTTTTGTAACATTTTCAACTACAGTTTTTCAGGAAAGAGTTAGTAAGAGAACAGACCTACCAGACGGTTTCTTCTTTGGTCTGTTTTGATCCTTTAACTGTTATCAAAGAGTGTGATCAAGTTTTTGATGCGGGGCTGGGTTAGCTGGAAGCTACAGAATCAGTTAGCGGGCTAATGCTAGCACGATAATAATAATTGCCGGTTGATCGTAAGAATAAATGCGCTGTTTCCAGTTCAGTTAAAAGACAAGTGTACATGTAGATGGGATCAAAGGCTACACCTTAAGGTAAGAGCACTACACTGATATCTAACGAGAAACTTAAATGTTGATAAATGTGTTTAGCTTGTCCAACGTGTTTGCTTGTGAGGGATGGACCCTGCATAGGATGGAAGCTGTCGGTGTACTGCGTCACTATGTCGAGGCGATTGTGATGGCATGAAATCCAGCTGTTTTCTCACACTTTAACATCCATAATAGGCTTAAAATATAAATTTCGGTATTTTAACATTTTGCCCATTCACGGATTTTGTATTTTAGACTCTACGTGTTGCTGGGAGACCGTTTTCTCTGCTAACCGCATGGAGTGTGAATGAACGCGTTACCTCCAGCTATTTGTGTCTGTGGAGCTACAGAAAGCATGTGATAGGGCGCGAGGAGAGAAGCTGTGGTACTGTGAGAGAAAGTCAGGAGTGACAGAGAAGTGTGTGAGAATGGTGCAGGACATGTATGAGGACAGTGAGACAGGGATCTTCTCTAAACCCCTTCATGGTTACAGTGATGGTGGGCAGGTTAACAGATGAGGCCAGGCTGGATAAGGTGTTCACAGATGACATTGTTATCTTTAGGGACCGAGTGGAGGAAAGTTTGGGGATGTGGAGGTATGGACTGATGAGAAGTGAAAGTCAGCAGAAGCATCACGTGTGTAAATGAGAAGAAGACAGTGAAGATACAAGGAGTAGAGGTTGTGAAAGCAAACAAGCTTTAATACTTAGGCCAACCACCCACATGGACAGTGCACAAGAGAGGTGAAGAAAAGAGTGCAGACAGACTGGAGAGGGTAGAGATGAGTGGCAGAAGGATAGTAAGAAGAGTGAAAGGCAAGGTTTACAAGATGGTAGTGAGAGCTGCTGTGATGTATGGTTCAGGACGCTGGAACTGGCAGGAAGACAGGATTCGGAGCTGGAGGTGGAAGTGCTGAAAATGCTAAGATTTTCACTAGGAGGGACCAGGATGCGCACGATTACAAATGAGTATATCAGAGGACAGCTTGGGCTGAGCGATTTGGAGGCAGCGTTAGAGAGGCAAGTCTGGGATGGCTTGAAAATGAGCAGAGGTGGGATAGTGGATATATTGGATACAGGATGTTAAATATGGGGCTGCCAGGCAGGAGGATAAGAGAAAGGAGGAGGACATGTAGAAGGTTGTTGTGACGGAGGAGGATGGCAGGTATAGTGTGAGATGAAGGTAGATGATCCACTGTGGTGACCCCTTAATGCAGCAAGAAAAAGATGACCTCTGGTTCTTTATGCTGAAACTGTAACACGTACATTTGCCTAATCTGTCTGAAATCCTTGGCCCCATTAACAGGTATGGCCTGGATTTGACTTGGATGGTGCTGGTTATGGCAGAAGGGACGGACACTGGCGAGATGCCCTCCTTTGAGCCAAGTCCCAGTTCTGAAGCAAAAAAGAGACACATTTCTTCTGATGGCAGTGAGTGTTTATCTGGGTTGCTGTCATTTTCTGTTTCTGTTTTAACATGCCAAAGTTACTCCGGGACATCAGCGGAACTTAAATTCATAGTTTTCCCCAGGATGTGATCATCAGATACAGCAAGTTTTCTGTGTTTGATAGCAACATGATCTTAAAAACAGGAACAAAGACAGTGTCAAGTTTTGTTCATCAACAAGACCAAACCAAGCTGCTATAATGCACAGTCAAAACGTTTGATGAGAAAGTAAAATAAATGTAATATTGCTACTAATTTAAGATTTATTCTGTATCTTCCCATCATCCAACTCTAGCAAAATGGCCTCACTATGGACATGACAGTCTGTCAGTGCAAGCCTACTCAGTCCTTTATAATAGGGCTCTCATAGCTGTGCACTGGCCCCATGCAGATCCTAAGTTTTCACAGTTTATATTTACCGGGGGAAACTGGTCTGTGCGCCATTCTTGTTTAGGCTATTATTGGGCCCTTTAGATCGCCGCATAGGAGACAAAAGAGCTGAAGTAAAATTTGTAGGCTGCACACACATAATCCTTCACTCTGCATAGCCCAATACCCACTCAGGTGGACACAAATGTGGCATTGTGAATCCCACATAGGTCATCAGGATATGTTTCCAAGCACCACTCAGCACTGACAATAGTTAATAATATATATATAATAATTAGTTTAGATATTTTCTTTATTTTCTTCATCTCATATGTCATTGTACTGAATTTGAGCAAACCTTAAGCTTGATGCAGACTACTTTTAACAATTATCCACCTCACATCATAACTGACTGAGGTGCCTCTTCATATTAATATTATTTCATTATTAATGCTATTATCTTTTTTTATATAACAGCAATAGTATATTACAATATTTTATTTATATTTTACTTTGCATCCACCAAGGGCTGCAGGTGATCTGCAGTTTCACCCTTTCCCAAGCTGGAGACATTTTCCTTTTCACATGCTTTCCTTGGCTGAACAATGACACAACCTTAATATACCTTATGCATCTCTCTATTTTATATAATATGTGTTTGTGTGAATTATGTATTTTCTTTCATTCTAGTCATTCTGGGCATGGTCTTCATCCCATCTATGTTTCATTGTTAACTCATTCACTGCCATTGACCTCTATAGCCGTCAATGGCAGTGAATGAGTCAATGGGTTTAACTCATTCACTGCCAATGGCTGGCAGTGAATGAGTTAATACCAGTTTACAGGTTGTTATCTTTGCTATTATTAGTTTGAATACATTACAGTTAAGCTCTAATTTAATTTAGCCTTTTGTTTATTTTCCACTGCACTACAGTGGCAGCCTCAGTGGTTCAGCTAGCACTGACTTTTACAGACTTCTTACAACTAACAATAATGAATTGAATAATAAGATCACTCTAATTTCATAGTGTTCCTGTATCCAATCATCGACATTGAAGTGCGCACACATCCAAAATTCAGGACAGTAGGACCTGCTGTTATTAATTGTGTTTAATAGTAATAATAAGAAAATGTACACACAGTTGCACAGCTGCTAGCACTACTGTTTAGATAAATGCAAAGTTCAGCAGTTGAACACACAGCTTATGTGCTGACAGAAAAGATTAAATATACGTCTCCATATACCAGGGAATAGCAGAGGAAGCCTGAGTCAGAGGTGTGTTTTAACGCTTCAGGTTTCAGCAACATTGCAGCTCTCTATTTTGAAAGTATAAAGACAGTTCTGTGTTGCTGTTGTTGTTGTTTACAGACCAGGGATGCAATAGGTGTATGTCGATATCCTGCAATGACACTATCTGTAAATAAGGTGCTAGTGGGTTTTTTTTTTCCTTTAATTTTTATCATTTAGTTTTGAAGATGCAGACAGACATGTAGTCAGATCACACAGCACTATTCAGCATACATCTGACATGCACATGTAAAAATCCATTATGAAAAATGTTGGCATTTGTTTTAAAAGGCCAAATCATTTGGTGAAATCATTAGCTAAATGTAGAGTGTCAAAACTACAGTTAGTCTGAAAAGCTAATATGGCTCAGCTCCTCACACCATTAGCATGTTGTGCACTACCTCTTCATATGTTTATGAACCTGACGATAAATGCCACTGTAATAAAAATAAGTTAGCTCTCTGTTTTATAAAAGATGTCTTTATTACTTTTTTTGTAAACATCTGTGATTATATGGGTCCCTTTTGTTTTTCCTTAATTGCTTACTTGTGTCATTTTATTGCAGGAGAGGAGCCCATGAGAAAAATGCCTTTGACAAAATTTGGTTCCAGACCTCGATTTGAGCCTGTGCACTTCGTAAGCGGCGGGAGCAGTGGAGGAACCTACACTGATGAGAAGGAGAACGATAAGGAGCGCAGGAGGAGCGAGCTGTACAGTCCGAGGGACTCTGAACACTTTTCGTACAATAGCAGCAGCAGAGCACAGGGATCCTCCTCAATGAGGCCCGCTTTTGACAGAGTGCCAGCATACACATCTGACTCCTGGGGTTCCCACAGGGACAGAGAAAGAGACAGAGACATTTCTTCAGGTAGTGGGTTGGGTTATGGAAGTCGTGGGTCGTCGTCAAACTTCTTGGCAAAAACACAGCAGGAGTACACAGCAAAATATGAAGCCCAAAACTTTCGGAGTTCAGACTCTTACTCTCAGCCGCCCAGGTACAATGGGTACGGGGGAGGGGGGCGATCAGGAGGCTGGGATTCGGGACGTCAGGGTTTGGGCTACAGCCATCAAGACAGGCCGTCATCGAGCAGGCTGTTCAGCAGAGTCTACAATAGCCCGGGGAGGAGCAGTCCTAATGTTTCTCAGTCGGGCTCTTCATTGCAGCCTCTTCCAATATCTCAGCCAACATTAGATGAGAAGCAAAGGCTGATTGCCAATGTAGCATCTGCACTGGCTGTTGCTTTTAGGGACCCTATGTACATGACTGGAAGTGACTCACCAAACTATAATTTCATGTTGAGCCGTAGCATCCAGGCCTGCAAAACCAACCCTGAGTATATTTATGTGAGCCTGAAGGATATTCCTCAGGCTGATCTACCAAAGAACAAGAAAGTACCGACAGACGGCTACGCCTGTGAACTGAGATGCCAGGGTGTGTATCTCGCTACTGGATACTCCGGAAGTAAAAACGGGGCAAGAGACAGAGCCTCTGAGCAGGCTGTAAAACTTTTCCTGAAACCAGTCGAGGTTCGTGTCGTGCAGCGTAAATTCAGACACACTGTAGTTAATGACATGGTTGTGTGCCAGCTACACAGCCCAACACCAGCATTTTTGCCTGCACTCCGCAACCCGGAAGATAAGCCGACACCTAGCTCTAAGGGCCAGTACGAGCCTGACAAGCATAAGCACTGGACAGAGTTTGTGGTGTTGGACAATGCTCACGACGCTATCTGCATACTGAACAACTCTGCAGCTTTTAATCGCATGAAGATAGACTATAAATTTGATCTGCTGCCCAACAGCAGTAAATGGCTGTGCAGCGTTTTCCTGCAGGGCGAGCTGGTGGCACAGGCGATGGGCACCAAAAAGAGCTCTAAGCACGCAGCAGCGCAGGAGGCGGTCAGAAAACTTCGCCTGAACCAAGCGCAACGGCAGCAGCAGCAGATGCAGCATCAGATGCAGCATCAGATGCAGCATCAGATGCAGCAGCAGGTGCAGCAGCAGATGCAGCAGCAACGTCAACCGCAGTCTCAGTACTCCAGAGGAAATATTCAGTCAGATTTTGGTGGACGATTCGGGCAACAAGGTGGCAAAAAGAAGCTGAGCGAGCTGGTTATCCTGGAAAACTCTGACAATGCAATCTGCATTATTAATGATACCGCTCAGTTTAATAAAGTGACTGCTGACTACAAGTTTACAGTTCTGCCCGATCATCGCTGGAAGTGTGAAGTTTACTTAGAAGGACAGTATGTCGCAGCAGGAATTGGGCCAAAGAAAATAGTGAAGCACATTGCAGCGATGGAGGCTTTAGTCACACTGAGACAGACGCAGGCTGTGGTCAAATCCAACTTAAGAAAGGAGGGTCACAGTGACGCCATATCACGTTCTCAGATCATGGGTCGCTCAGGCGAAGAGGCCACGAGGCAGGAGATAAAGGAAGACAACATTGGAAACCAGCTGCTCCGGAAGATGGGCTGGAAAGGAGGCGGTCTGGGCCGCGACGGGGATGGAATTGCAGAGCCAATCAGAGTGAAGGAACAGTTCTCGAGAGAGGGTTTGGGTATGGACACGGATAAAACCGCAAATCAGCTCAGCAAGCGCGACATCGAGGACATCATTCGGAGCTACGCCAGTTCAGACCGCCAGGACGATCTCCGCTTCTCCACTGACCTCACCAATGACGAACGCAAACAGATCCACCAGATATCCCAGAAATACGGGCTGCGAAGCAAGTCGTACGGACAGGGATGGCAACGCTTCCTCGTCGTCAGCCGCAAAGTACACAAAGACCAGCTCATTGGTCAACTTCTACAGGAAGGACAGGTGGGCCGATATGAGCTTGTGAAACCTCAGACCTCACACGAATTTGCATGATAGGAAAAATCGTATATATTTTTTTTTTAAAGGACGCATTCATCGTCTTGGACTTGAAGGCAAACTGCACTCAAGCGTACCTGCTGTGTTTGTACTATGTTACAAATTTCCAGCACATGTTAATAAATGAGAATCTTTCAGGTATCTCTGGTGGTTTCAGCATTCCTTTGCCATGAACTGTATTTTAGCTCTAACAGGGGCTGTAGGATGGATTTTGTCTTTTTGTCTCTCCTGCTTTTCCACATGAGCTTGTGGTCAGTGCATTGTGCTATCATCTCCTAATGACGCTCCTGTTAATGCAATTCTTTCCAGTTTAAAAAAAACACATTTAGGCTTTTGTCACCTTTTGTTTTGTTCTGTGACTATTTAAGAAACCTGGCAGAATATGCAGCTTTTCTCACTGCTTGTTTGTGAACATTGGTAGACAGTTAACTCATCAAAGACAAGGATTATAACAGCATTAACATCAAACTGTAGCTAGGTGCTCATACCAGTCCCACTGTAGTAATAAGGCATCTATTCAGCAATACCTGCAATGTTGTTTGCTATTTCAGAACATGGAGATCATTTTACAAGTACAAGAGCTGCATCCATGAGCAGAAAATCTTCACATTGTAAGCTGTGATCTTTGTTAATGTCAGATGTGTTGGGTTTATGTGAGTACAGTCAACGTGTCTGCTTGTTTTCACAGCTGTAATGACTGAATAAATTAAAACTGAGAATCATCAAAGAGGCTGAAATTAATTCAAATATTTTGTTCATCTGGGTTAAGAAACAAGTAGCAAACAAATGGTGTATATTTATTTTTATTTACAAGAAAATGTACAGTTTGTTACATGGGTTACCGGTGCAAAGGTTTATAATCTGAAAATGGACACCATCCTGTTTAAAACAGTGTAATCAGCTTTTCATGGCAGCTGATTTCCAAGATTGTAAAATAGCATAGAAATGTTTACACAGCTTTAAAAAGTCAGCATTATGAAACCAAGTTAAGTGCTTGGACAGGGTACGAAATATCCTTTCTCTGTATTGAAGAGGGACATTTGTGTTTAGATTATTTTCCTTTTAAATCAAAGGCATGGCTTTACAAGAAAAGCTGAGAGAGAAAATGACCCCCAAAAGGCATCTGCTGAGTTGTTAGAGGGATAGATGTCTATGCCAGGTTAATTTTCAATCCCTCTTAAAGGCTTTTGACAGGCAGAGACAAAACCAAGAAGAGTGAGCCCCAAAACACCCAAGAACAGCTTTGCTTTTTGTAAATATGAACTGCCAGTATCTACACAGCAAACCACACAGCAAGCACATCTAAGTATCTGTCGCCCTATCATCCGACCACATTACTTCATGTATGAATAAATGGGTAGAAAAGTGACGGCTGAGAGAAGAGAGAAACAAAACGTTGGGGCATGTAGCAAGTAACCCGGATATAACAAGGTACATTAACTTTTACCAAACATACGCTATTGCCCAACAACAGCATTCAGCAGGAGTGAATGCCACAACACAACGGCATACAAACTTTGCAACAGTTAGGGGGACAAATATACCAAAGGATTTTATTAAGATGTGTCATTTCATTTTGGTGAGATCGGTCAATTTTCTTGATCAGTGTTTTCTTGTTTCTGGGCTGGACACTGTTCATACTCCCAACGACAACGGGGGTCAACAGTCACGCCAACTCTGTTCAACAATAGCAGAAACCCTTTTCTCGTACTCCCGTTTGTTTTCCTGGTAGAGCTGGGCTGCTTGGCTGTTGGCAGGACTGTTTGGGTTTGGCTCATCCAGTAAAGACTTTAAATACACAACAGAGAATGCCTGTGGGTTAGGTTTCTAATAACATTTTATGGCGTAAGAGTCAGAGCTGCGTACTCATTACTGTAAGGCGGCAGGATACCTGTATTGAAGTTAAGATTGAAGACACATCATAGGTTGGACTCCAACGATTCTGAAGAATATCTAAGCATATGCTGCCGTCTGCATACACTGCAAAAGAGCATTGAAGACCACACAATGTTAAAACTTTAGGGCGTGATTATTTTAACATCAATAAATATCTCAAACTCAGTATGTTGGTAGATACCATTTGGATGAAACATTTTGGAGACAAATCTCACTGTCGGAGGTTTATTTGGATATTCCTCTGTGAATTCAATGGTAAGTTTGAAGGTTCCTGAGAGAGAGAAGGAACGGCACAACGTGAATTAAATTACAGAATTGTTTGGATATAGAGTACCATGTATATTGATGGTGATTGACAGTGTCTTCTCTGCCGTTATTAATGTTTTTCAAATATTAAAAAGTTTAAGATTAATAAATACATTAATCAATGCATAACGATAAGCAGTTGTTGCTTTCTGGCCAAAAACAAAAAAAAATTCTTCCACTAAAATATACTCAAAACTGTACCAATCGATATGATCCAACTACGAAAGCTCTATGCTTAACAGTCATCATGGTTTATTGCTGAGTTAATGTCAGGTCAGCGTTGGGAAGATGCATTATGTGGATGCAAAGGGCTTTATGGACATCTTACCATCTTCAAAAGGTGTTCCCTCAGGTCTACAAAAGAGGAAACAGTAAAGGGGATAAATCACCTGCAAAAACGCACTTTTCAAAACAGCCACAAAAAGTCTGATATAGCTTTTATTAGAGCAACTTACCCAAAAATGACAGCATTCCATACCATGATATTGTTTTCTGATGGGGCTCCACTAACTCCAGCTGGAGGGTCCTCTTGCAGCCTGACAGATAAAATGGACACACAGTTATATCACAGGTAAAGAAAATGACTGAAACAGTCAGTTGTCAAAGTCTTTACTATTATTACCTCTTAGGCTGGTCATTAGGGCAGGCGAGTTAAGTATTTAAAACTGAAAATGAACCTCCTAATGTATTAATCCTAAAAGGACTCTGACACTACATGATTTTATCTGTTTTGATTTTATATACTGTTTTGTTTGTTTGTTAATTAGTTAGTTAGTTTATTTGCTTGTTTTAATCAATTTTAAATCATGCTTTTTATTTGTTCTTGTTTCTAATGTCTCTGTAAAGCACTTTGAATCACCTTGTTGTTGAATTGTGCTATACAAATAAACTTGCCTTGCCAAACTTGCCTTACATATTTACCAATAACATACACTTAGTGCTTGGCAATTATATATATATATATATTATTCCACTATTTTCCGTTTCATTGTGTTTCTTCTTTTGTGTAGCTTTACCTTAATGAGATATTTTACAGAGCTACTCGGCTTTATTTAAGCCATGTTTTTATGATGATGTTTAATGTTTCTGCCTGCAGTAAGACAGAAACTTAAAACTTTTCAGAGTAATGTTTTGAGGCAAAAGACAAAAAGAGAGTCCTTTTAAAAACACATCTGACGGGCCATTACAACCACTACCTGTCTGATTTAACCAGTTCAAGTTCATCCTATTAGTCACGCTCTTGAAGTATGCTGAAATACTATAAATATCGTGTTACAGTGGCCCAGAAGAGATTAGATTTTGGACCTTGTGACCACCAGTACTGTGTGGTTGGAACATACTGTGCAGGTTTTTAGTGGCTGCATAGCAGATGGTTTCTGATCTTCGGGTTCAGGTAGCCCTCTGTCAAGGCCCACGGATAGAAGGTCTCCCAGATCAGTGTGTATATGAACAGTTTATCTAAACGTTTCACCTGGATTTGAAGGGCCACCTGGCTACTCGCTTTGACTACAACCTTAATTACAAGTTAGAAGCACATCCAACTGAAATCATATTGAAATATTGCTGTTTACAGTTTAGGCTAAATGTTCGGTGATCGTCTCAGTTAGTACTACGACACCTAAAATAAGCCGGGACTCTTAAGTTGCACTACCTGAACGTTACTACTCCCGGATGCCTTGCTAACACCGGTGTCAGCGCCCCGGCGTAATTATCTTTACAGATCAGTAGCTTACCAGTCAAACATTCGTTAGTACTACCCGAATCTTCACCCACTTATGATCATCTCGTGTTTTTAAGACCCTGAATTTTATTGTTGTTGTTTAATAGCGGTGTTGTAGTTTTGATTGCCGTTTGGGCTAACGCTAACAAGCTAGCGGCAGGAGGCTAACCTTAGCTACTTCTCTGTTGTTTTCCTTTCGCTTACCGTTTAAAATCTCTCATTAAACGTCGTCTTGCTGGAGTTGACATCTTGATTAAATGGAAACCCAAATCGTTAACAAATACCTAAGCGGGTCAAACGTGATGAAATGCGTGTTCTTTTTTTAATCGGTATATTATTTTAACTCTTAGCTGGCTAAGCTAAACGATTTGCGGCTAGTTTGTCAAATATTTGGCTGCCCCTCGCCAGTATAACGACTGTACCAAATACCCAAAAGGGAGACCTCACGCCGCTTGCGTTGAAATTAGTAAACTGTACAATCACATAAAGCCAAATTAAAAAGTGGATACAGAATAAAACTTTTGGATGTTCCTGTACTTGTACGAATATATTGAAGCTCGTTTTTACTATCGCTAGAGCGTTTTTATGTAGGTTGGTGGAACCCGTCTCTACACTTGAACTATCCCAGCAAAAATTACGTCATATGTTTGCACCCACATTAGTTGATTAGGACGCGCTAACGCCTCATAAATGGGCCTATCTTCTGTTTGTCGTCCTGTTCAGTACTGACTTTATTAATTTACTGATCTATTCGATGCATACCCAGTTAGCTCTGTTACTTTAGGTGTAACCCGTGCCTAAGACATTGAGATTTAATGTACAATACTTTCCAAACACCACTAGATGGTGCCTAGTTCCCAAGTGTTGTATATAATACGCTACAGCAACCCAAAACAGGATAGCTTTAAACATATGTAAATGATAAATAAACATAAACGTGTAATGTATAACGCGAAACCATAAAAGATTGTAAGGTCAGATAATAATAGCTAACAATCATGATTTAACCAATCTGGAAACCAGTGAAAAAGTAATGTTGCCTCCTGGAAGACATGACTTTCCCATATGGTCTAGCGGTTAGGATTCCTGGTTTTCACCCAGGCGGCCCGGGTTCGACTCCCGGTATGGGAACTGCTGTTTTTGTCTCAAATTCTAGTATTTAGGCTTTTAATGATGATTTGACATTGGCAGTAATACAAGCAATACATAAAACCATTCAGTAATTTTTTTTCCTTATTTGATACGTCTGGCACAGCATGCGGTCAATATTTCCAGGGAATCGACCCCGCCCGTCAGGGAGTTTTCGTCAGTTGCTCTCATCTCACAAGGGCTTGGACTTTCCCGGAAGATGCCTGTTCCCACTTTATATCTCCATGACGCCTGTCGTAATATTAACAGAGTACAGGGGAACAAAATCTGCTCAAACTAAACCCCAAGTTTCGCGTGTAACACCGTCATTTTCTCTTTTCTCAACTTAATTTTTAAGTACATTGTGTCTGAAGCTGTGGGTTGTCTGTAAAAATCGCACCTGCGACTTCGTAACGGTATAAGTAAAATTAATTCACTTTTAACGTGTAAATAACTTGAAAAAATCCAACTTTGCTGCGCATGACACACGCAAATGACAATTTTTCATGACGTGTATAAAAATTATGAACCATTTTTTGCCGTTTTTTTAAACTAAGAAACTTTTTTAAAAACGCCTTTTAGCTCTTAAACCGCTTCCGTCTGCTTCGGACTCGCGTACTACTACCACGCTTTGGGAAAACTTTGGTGCCGGGCCAGCTATTTCCCAGGAAAATGTGACTGATAGGAATTCCCCACGCATCAGCCCCCGCCGGAGAAAACCTCGACCTTGTGTCAGCAAGCACACGAAAGCAGCGGGAGGGTAAGCTGACCGGTGACTGTGTGATGATGTAGCTGTAGCACCGTAAAGTCTCCAACTCGCTCCAGGGATGTTTTTCTAACGTCGCCGCTTCTTAAAAAAATAAGAGAACAGCTTCTTACTGGCTATACAAAGCCGGGGAATATAATGTACTGATAACTTCTGCTGGGGTAAGTACATCTGGGATTTAAAAGGCATGTTTTACAGTAATTGCTTGTTTTTTTTTGTGACTAACAGCGTGGGTGCTAACGTTGAGATCGCCTTAATGTACATTTTTCTTTTTATGGATACAGGAAATAATGTGTTTTGTCACCACATGTAAGCATTTATATACTAAATGCACTCTAAAGAAACACGACTGAACCGATATGATGTACTAGAAGCTGCCACACGACCTGCAGGGCTTTGCTCTGCCTTGCTTTACTACTCCATAGATTTCTGTGACTCCCCTTTGTGTCAGTCAGCTGGCATGTGACTACATGGTGTGATGGTGTGTGTCTGTATGAGTGTGTGAAAAATAGTTCAGATCAGCTATAACAGAAGAGTACCAGGGCACTTTTTCTGTCTCCACTTTTGTTTTACTAGATGAGAGCTTTCATTTTGTCCTCCATTATGAAAAATATAGCCTTGACCCCAGGTCAGCTGCACTAACTATAGGCCTAGAAAGTGTGGAAATTGAGAGTCTGTGCATAACTAGCCAGTTAGAGCAATATTCAAATTGGCATATCTTCTATCTCTGACTGCAATTAAGTGAGATTACAGATGAAATGACTGCTCATTTGAATAATTTTCTAAGCATGAATGTCATTTTTCATGTCTGCAGTCATGGTGAGCTGGTTGTCTTTTTTTGGCCTTTCTGTTACATTAGATCAGAGCTGTTTAAATGTGTATTTTCAACTTCAGCTACGTAATTATGTACAATTTTCATAATTTCCTGAAATGTTCTTGAATAAAATACAAATATATACTATGAGAAAGTATGTTGTACTGAAACACCCTGAGGTTTCCTCACAGGGGTCTCTCTGTCTCTGCAGGATCAATGAATGTTTACTGATTTACACAAATATAGATCCGGCATGCTTGACAGAAGTGTTGATCAGCCCTATTCTGTAGTGAGTCTAAATGTTTGCCAGATGTTTACATTTTTGCTCTGAGATGCTTGTATCATGGGAACGACAAACACCGTCTGATTGGCCGGCCCTTCGGAGCAGGAGGCCGTGACGCAGAGGGAAGAGGTGGGGGGATTTAAGAGCTTTTAGTCTGACGGCCCCACTAGAGACGGGAACAGCTGGACCCACCAGTCCTTCACCCACCCCTCTCCCCTTTAGACTTCCCATGGTGGGAACACTGGCAGAGAGGCTTGTGGATAATTGGAAACTTCAATCCACTGAAAGCAATTATCCAGAACAAGACTTTCCAAATATACTCCAGTGTGGAGTCTTGTTTGTTTCAAACATGTGCTCCTTGTTTTAGGAACATCTTGCTACGCTGCTGCCCACACTTTGCCCCTTTCCTCTCTGCTTTTCATTGCTTTAATGTTGCATAGGCTTCATCTGTGTGGACTTGAGCACTCTGTGGATAGAGTACTGTGTGGTTTAGGCTAAAGCAGTTCCTGTTAGCCTTCTTATCTTGTGACAGTCATGTCACCATCAGCAGCCTGAGCAGCTGAGGAGTCTGAAGATGACCGAGGACAACAATGGAGAGTCCTTGTGTTTCTTTAAGTGTTGAAGGGCTCCTCAGACATCAGATATGTCTCCTTGCCCAAGATGTACCCGCCTGGCTTAATGGGCTTCTGGATATTGATTTAACTACACAAAAAGAAGAACTGAGCTCTTATCCCATTTAGAAAGCAGCACTCCAGTTTCATAATAAGCTTTCAGAGCAGCCTTGCTGCAGAAAGGGAATATAGTAGCTTTTTTTGGTTGCAAGTTGGTGTATGTGGTAATCTTTGAAAACAAGTCAAACTTCTTGCAAATCTCAGAGATGTTTGAGTATCAAGAGCTAATATGAAGTTCTGTTATCTGGTGCTTTAGTGCCCACACATGCAATTTCAACCTCAATAACTGCGTAATGACTCACAATTTCACATGGCCACCAAATCTGCTCAATGATCCTTGCTTGTAGGTGTAAATTAATGCCTTAGAAATAACCACAAGATGGCAATGTTCATATGCTAAACAAACAATCATATGGGAAGGCTGAAACCTCAAATGACTTGCATAAATGCAGGAACTGACTTGTGAAAAGAGAAACAAAACTGTTGAACTTCCCCCTTTTTTCCACATGTAGAAAAATACCCACGTCTGTCTGTTTTCTGTTAAAGGCTTGCAGGGGAACTGCTGATTGCAAAGTTCCTTAATTGTATGCTACTGTTGAACCAGCCCAAGCCGTTGACACCTGAGTATCACCTTGTCAGACACGTTTGATTGCTAGGCAGCAGGAGCAGCAATGAACCACTGCCATTGGACATGACGTCAGAGAGAAAGGAGAGACAGGGGAAATTCCACCTGTAACCTCGTTCTGCTCTTATGCTGCTTGCCTCACAAGCATGTGACTCGGTCTAGTCATTAGACCTTGGTTTCTTCATGGATCTGCATATTTTTTTTATGACGTAAAGCACTGATAATGACTAGAACTATATTTAGCATGTAAAGGAGGACAACTAGATTGTGTAATACAAGTATCTAGCTGTGATACTTGGAAGTTAGGATGGGTTAGTTTTGTGAATTCTGCCATTCTTTACTGTGAGGCAAGTTTCCTTCCTTGAATCATGAAGCATCATTGTAAAACCTATACCTATGCTTAGCTTATTTGTTAATTATGAAAATGCACATTGGGGCACTAACAAATCCTTTGTGTTTCAGCCAAAACAATACTGTGCACATGTGGTCAACATCAGTAGCAGACAGGTGAATGTAACCACATAGCTAAAGAGATGGATAGACTCACTTGTTACTTCATGATGTGCATCCGTTTAACTGTTTGTTAACACAAAATATCCAATCAGCCAGTCACATGGCAGAAACTCAGGTTTGTATTTACATGCATTTAGGCATGTAGACTAGGGCTGCCACGATTAGTCGAATAGTCACGATTACGTCGACTATCAAAATCGTCGACGACTGATTTAATAGTCGACGCGTCGTTTGAAGCTTTGTAAGATCACAAAAGACGCAGGAATAAGTAGCAGGATTTAAGAGTGTAATAACGGACTGAAACAGAAGATGGCAGCACTGTATGTACAAGGATGCCAGCTGCCGTTAAACCCCGAAGAAGAAGAAGCTGTGTCCCAGAATTCATAGCGCAGCCCAGCTCAGTTTCCAACAATGGCGGCAGCTAGTTAGTGTTAATATTACTCTTATTATTCTTTCTGGGTCATAAAATAAACGTTTAACATATTTTCAGGCGAGAATGTAGCTGTGTAAACCTCAAATATCGGCTCAGTTTATCAGGACACCACATATTTTCAAAAGCGCTCCGACGTTTTCGGAGACGTCTGTTACCCACTAGCTTAGCCGGGGCTAGGCTCACTAGAGCCGTGAGAACAGCGGACTCCCGGCAAATCGTTTTCAAACCCACCGCCGTCTTTCGCTACTCAGGTTAAACATGATATATGAGTCACTTAGATAACTTAAAATTTTATTGTTTGGCTTTTTTTAGTATTTTATTTGTTCCTGAGTAAATCGGTTTGGCTGAGATTAAAGTTATAGTTTTTACACAGCTGAATAAACTTCAAGCAGACAGCTGATCATCAGAAGTGTGAGATGCTCGAGAATTTACTCCGGTGTCCTGTTATATTTTAGATAGCAAGGAGTTTATTAAACTTCACCGAGACAATCTGCAAGTTTCATTAAAATTTAATAAACTATCATCTTGTCTTTATTTTTAGTTAGCACAGACCTGAAACACTTAAAGCTGTAAGCTAATGATAGTTATATAAGAGCAGATGCTGCTGGTGCAATAAGCTGTACGTTTTACTCCAATGGATGATGATCTGATTAGTCAACTAATCGCAAAAATAATTGGTTACTAGTCGACTATCAAAATAATCATTTGTGGCAGCCCTAATGTAGACATGGGCAAGATGATCTGCAGCTGAAGTTGAAACCGAGCATCAGAATGGGGAAGAAAAGTGATTTAGTGACTTTGAATGTGGCATGGTTGTTAGTGTTAGATGGGATAGGATGGTCTAGAAGTTCTCTAGGTGACAATGCTTTGTTCTTGTCAGAGGTCAGGGGAGAACGGTCAATTGGACTGATAGGAAGGCAACAGTAACTCAGAAAACGTCTTGTTATAACCATGTATTTGCAAAAAGCAAGCCCAAATTGGAAAATAGAAGATTGGAAAAGTGTTGTCTGGACTGATCAATCTCAATTTCTGATGTAACATTGAGATGGTAGGGTTGCAATTTGGTGTAAACAACATGAATGCATCCTGCCTTGGGGGTACTGGTCAAATTGTATGGAGAATATTTTCTTGGCACACTCTGGGCTACTTAGTGAAAATTGAAGATCAGTTAAAGCCTGCCTGAATATTGTTGGTGAACGTGTCCGTCCCTCTATGACTACAGTGTACCCATTTTCTTATGCGACTAAAGGATAGCACACTGTGGCACAAAGCTCAGATTATCCCAAACTAGTTTCTTGAACATGACAATGAATTCAGTGTGCTCAAATGGCCTCTACAGTCACCAGATCACAATCTAATAGAGCACCTTATGATACAAGAGATTCACATCCTGGATTACAGTAACTGTGTGATGCTATCATGTCAACGTGGAACAAACTCTGAGAAATGTTTCCAGCACCTTGTTGGATATATGCCATGAAGAATTAAGGCAGCTCTGAAGGCAAAAGGTGATCGAACTCTAAACAGAGTACTAGCAAGTGCCAGGTCAAAATATTTCTACCGCAAGTTGGCAATAAATCTCCAAATTAGCTTTATTTTTATTTTCTATCTAAAGGGGAGGCTAAGTCTATGCTAATAATAACACAGTAACAACTCTAATGAACTGGGCTAAATGTGCCCCCATAAAGGTTGTTTGTTATCATTGGCTACGTGTCTTTTAAAAACGAGGCCTGTAAAGCATTTATACAGACTAGCTGAAATTATGGGAGGGGAGAGTTATTTGGGTTTATTGGCTTTACTCTGAGGAAAGCTTTGAATCTGGGTGCATCATAAAACTTATATGATTAATTTGTTTGTTATTAAAAAGCATACATTGAAAAATCACATATATTTGTGTATTGGTGTTAAAGATTATTGCCTTTTAAAGGCACTATGGGGTTTGGTGCCATAAGACAAAACTACTTCCTCTGTTCATTTCTAGTCCAAACTAAAAGCCTATTTGCACTAACTTTATATTGATCGGGTAGCAAAATTGATCCTCTAATCTGAACCCTAGCAGGAAATTAAATAAGTATATTTCATTACTGTTCCTTTTAAGTAAAAAAATCAAGAGAATATAATGAATTTATATGCAGCTGGGAAAACTAAAACCCTTCAGATGCTAAGAAAATAACATAATTTAATATTTGGCCAGAGCACACAATCCAGTCTCAGTGTATGACTTTGTCTGCGGGGAAAACTGCTGTAGGTTGTTGGCTCTGGCAGCATGTTGACTTCATGAGATTAGTTAACCATATTACTTATATTTTTTATGGTGCCAACTGAGGTCCTTGTAGACCCACAGTGTAGCATGTTGTATCACTGATGTATGTGTAATTACATTAAGGAGTGGCTTAGTTTGTAATGTTCTAGCTTTGACCACACGAAGTAGTTCCTCACAAAAATAGAAACTGGCTTTGTCTGCAACTTTGGCATATAATGCTATTTCATCCTATCATTTTTCATGTCTCTTAGAGCTAACGAGGTACTGTAGTAGCAAGTGCTTCACAGACGCTTTTCATGAGTCAGCTTAGCCAGTGCGGTTTGGATTTAGCTCTGCTCAGAGAGGCCAAATGATCTCCCCTCATTCAACTTTCATTAAATGTAACATACACAAGGAGAGGCACAGCTGACAGAACTTACAGGGTTCTCTGACGGTTCATTACATCCACTGAAATGCAATTGTCTGTCTTCGCCATCCGTGCATTTGGGGTTTGGTTTTGTTCTTCTGGGTTAATTTCAGAGTGACAGTGGCAGTTCTCAGCCTTGCTGAATTATTTAACTGCATGCAGCCTATTGGCATTATAATCAAGGCCCTGAGTGGTGGTGCAATATGTTCTAAAGCTCTCATAGTATTTTATTAATAAGCTTCAGATGATGAGCTAGGGCTCTGGGGTTAAAAACTACTTTGTATTTGCCTATATCGGGGCGAACATGTGCTTAACTTTGAATTAGCTGGTGTGACACAGGTGGACTTCTCAAAACCGTATTGTTTTTCATCATAACTTGCTTGTGTGAGAATCAGCCTATGTGGTTATAAATCCTTTCTGCAAATATCTAACTGCATGAAGCTGAAATAGCCCATGTAACCGAGGTGTGATGTGAGTGATCTCTGTATTTAATTTTTAATAAGCTGCAGTCTGTGTGTGTGGCTTGAGCAGCAGTGAACCTAATGCTACTACTCCATCCACTCCCTGTTTATAAAAACGTACATTATATTGTACAATAAAGTAAAATATTTATACCACCCCTGCCTTGTTTGCTAGCATACCCAGAAGATAAATCTAAAACTGTTGATAACTCAGCCTATCTCTTATACGTTGGGGCTGTGGGAGCATGTGAAGCAATTTTACAACACTCCCTGTATGCTAAAGTTAGCAGGAAACAAGCTTTTTGCTTCAGTTTACAGCTGTAGTTAGTGTCTTATGGACATTTCAAGTCTGTTACTGTATGCACTCCTCCTGGTTAGCCTAACTGAGCCCAATAGATGCGAAAATGTACCAAAAATGTGAAAAAAAAATAGACTCTGAGGCTTCAGTTTGCACCTGTCCAAACACATATGATGTCATCCGGTTATCCCTGTACAACAGCTATTGTGTAACGCTAACAGCCTGATTGATGTCTTGCGCAATACATTCCACAGTTCCCACTGTGATCTAATGTTTCCATTTTGATAAGAGGTGGCGTCACATGCAGCCTGGCCTGATTCATGCTGTGGCAAGATGCTAATGACACCGTGGCTGGATAACAGACTGTATATTAAAGATGGACGTAGCCACTGTGACGTCTGCCACTGGTTAGTGAAGTCAGGTGATGGGGAAAGGGGTGGATCTCACAATGTTTATTCCTACAGAAGCAACTTGTGAATGACAAGGAATGATCACTTTAAAGCATACACTCTTTTGTTGTCTGTTTGACTGTAACTGGGGACACGATTTACAAACCAAACAACATGTTGTACTCAGAAAACCTTGAAATTAGTAACTGAGGTCATAAACTTAGCAGCAAAGCATTTACTGAGGTGACAGATGAAGTGAGCAGCAAGGTTGTTTTCCCATAGATGTTCACATAATCTTCAATTAGTCTTTTCACAACCAGAGGAGATGATCCTGGTTGGCACTAGAAAGAATCTAAGTTAGAGCTAATGTACTGCTAGATGATATGTCGGTTTTTAAACTTTTATATGCAACAACATGAGCAATGTTTACGACACTCAACTTTAACAAAATGAGGTTTAATCTTCTTAAGCACGGTCTCTGTTCATTCTGCGCCAACTCCCAGGAGGCTGGTTGTTTCCAGAGCTGTGGAAATCCAAAATATCAGCAAAAACTTCCCAATATTTTACAGGTAGTTTGTTCCCCCCACTGCCAATAAATAACCAATAACAATCCTGATGTAAAATTCAACCACTGAGAATTAGGTCAGAAGAAAGCCTAAGATGAGATCTTACATTTCAGTGACATAGTTTAATTGCCTGAAGTATATTTTCAGAAAAAACAAAA
The DNA here is from genome assembly GCF_963969265.1 of Rhamphochromis sp. 'chilingali'. NCBI lineage: Eukaryota > Metazoa > Chordata > Actinopteri > Cichliformes > Cichlidae > Rhamphochromis > Rhamphochromis sp. 'chilingali'. Next base: position 35,196,196 of record NC_137940.1, read on the forward strand.
GTACATCTCTTCTTAAAGATCTTTTTGTTTAAAGCCCTTTTTAAAATTCTGAATAAATGATAATTACATTTCCCATGATAGTCAGCAAAATGTGGGTTACACTAGCTTTTTATTTAACACATTTTTCCACATTCGCAGAGTTTCATGTGGCTGGCTTATGCCCATTCGCAGTGAGAAAGCAGGCACGAGAGGGAGAGAGAAGTGTTTGAATTTATCATTTAGAAGACAGGCCCAGAAGGCTACACAGTATCTCTTTCACAAGTCATTTTCAGCTGCATATGGTTCATGTTACACATTAGCGTGAGTGTAGTTGGGTGAACTGAGTACCACATTGAACACTCTCCGATAGAGACCTGCAATCTTCCATCATTCTCTGCTTACAGTTTCTGATGAATCATTCACATATGATGGGCTGAGAAGTTCCACATTGCATTGTCTTTATAGCTGTATATGCACAGCTCTTTGTTAAGTCTTTATGCAGTCATGCTTCATCAGCATAGTGAGTCATCATAGATGCCGGCTCAGCTCAGGTCGGTCACTGTACGAGAACGTTTTCATAGCGCTGTGAGCCGTCAGCTTACTGAACCGGTTAGATTGCTGCAACAACAAAGTCTGACCTCAACCAGGTGGTGTGCTATAAATCCAAAATTACTGCAGTATTTGCATATCACCCTGGCTGCCTTCAATCTTTGACAATAATCCACACCTGAGAAATGTTTTCAAGTATTATCTTGTCCAGTAATTCACTGAACATCTCAGTGGGAGTTAATTAAAATGCCTTTCTGCCCTCTTGCTTACCTCATTCTGCATTTCCTGCAGGGTGCTCATCTGTTCTGTTAGCTACCATCTGACTGCCTCAGATTCGGTGTTAGAGGAGCCGCCAGTGTTAGACCTGCCTCCAAGCTACACAAATATTTCTGCATGCCCTCCAAATGCTCCTGTATCTCACATTGTCAAGGATCGTTTCAAAATGTTTGTCAGGGCCCACAGTTCTCCATCTTGACTCTCGGCTGAGTGATCAGAATTTTCTTGTAGCAATTTGTGGTGAAAGTTTGTGCGGTGCAAATTTGCAGAGCATAAAGTGTTTTCGCAAGTGTGGAAAAAAGGTGAGAAATGCGAGAATTAGACCTATTTCAGGGCTACATTTTAAGTATGTTGAGGATTGTGTCACAGTTCGATTCAAGCAGCTAACGGTGACGCTAGCTTTGGAGTTTAGACCAGCTATAAGATTAATATCATGCAATTAGTCATCTAGTTTTCTCCTTCGGGGTTGAAAGCAATTCAGTGACAGACTTTGGTGTTGTGCTCTGCCTTTAATGGGGACATACCGCAGAAAATGTGGGCTTTGAGGCCTGCTTCTATTGTGGTTGGCCTCTGTTAAGTAGAATGAGCACACGACAGTAATCACTGACCCTTTTTTTATTCTTGGGCTGCAAAAGGAAAGGTGTGTCCTTCCAGATAGTGTGCATGGTCACGTGGCTCTGCACTGATCACACATCAAGGCATTCTTTCCCCCCCTCTGCTCTAGTTAATACACAACCATTGTAGGAATAAAGCAAGAACACAGAGCTGTGTGTGAGACAGGCTTTTTGTGTTTTGACACTGTGGGATGAATTTAATTTCATTCCACTGACACGTCTTCAAGCAACAGCAATTTAAACATCTTCGCTGTTATTGCTTTTCCCCAGAGTGTGGATGTGATTTGTTGTGCAAATTTGGGTGAGTTTGCATTCAGTATTACAAAAGATAATTGGAAGCTTGGCAAATTCTTTGGAGAGAATAAGTGAGACCTTTTTTTTTTTCTCCTTCCTGTACTCAAGGAAAATCCTGTAAACACTGTAGCAAATTATTCACACACCATCCTTCTCAGTTTAGTCTAGATTTAAGGCCACAAATATGTTCCTCCAAACACTTTAAGAGATAGATAGATAGCCAATCCAGTCCACAGCCCAGTCAGTAATCTAGTGTCTGTTTTGCCATACATTAAAGATGTAAAGTGAGTATATGACATCTATTGCACTTAGAAGTTGATTATATATTAGCAATACAGCAATAATAGCACATCCTTCTAGATTTTGTTCCATATTAACCTTACTTGCATTATGCAGTCTGTCTGCCACAGGATGCAAAAGGTTTACTGCATAAAGAAAATGCAATAGCTGCAGAATCTGACAAAAATATTAATTTTTTTGTCTGCCTTTGCTGTCTGTTTCTTTTGTTAAAGCACAGTACAACACGGAGCAGTGCGGTGATGCAGTGGCTAAAAATGTCACCTCACAGCTACCCAGATGTTTTCCACATAAAGATGACTCTAGTTCTGTGGTGTTTAGTCGATTTTCTGAGCATGAATCATCAACTAGTTTGAGACGTGAAGCATCATAGGAATCTTTTTAAGATGAACAATTTTTGCTGGTTTCAGATGCTCAGATGTAAAGATTGATGCTTTGTATTGTTGTGTATCATCATGAACTGAACATTTTAATTTTGGTTGGAAATTTATGACTAAAATGTATATATTTTTTTAATACTTGACGGATTTAAAGGATGTGCAGATTAAAAGGTTATTGGATTAAAGTATTTGGTCAATAAGGGTCTCTATTTGTAGAGTTTGCATGTTCTTTCTCTGCATTCAGGGGTTTCCGCTGGATACTCTGGCTCCTTATCACAGTCCAAAGACCTACCCCTTAGATTAATTGGTGATACTCTATAGGCTGAATGTGTTTGATGTCTGTCTCTCTGTGTTCACCCAGTAACAAGGTGACATCCTTGAGATTAAACATGTCTTTTACAAGCATGCTGTCAGTTAAGACGGGCAGCATTATGCTAGAAGGAGTTAGAATTTAAACCCTTAACGCCCAGTGTATCCTATTTGATACATACAGTTTTTATGTGAGACTTCAGTGTGATTTCTTTCCCCTCGTAAAAACATAAATAAATTGCACAATACAATTTTAAGCAGTTACAAAAAGCCACATGTTACAAATACGTTACAAATTAAAAGTCATATATGGAAATAAAAATTGAATTCATTTTTTAAACTAATTTGTCAGGTGGTTCAATAAACTCTCGATTTTCAAAAAAAATTAATTTTATGGCAAATATTTCATGGTTTAGGGGTTAAAGGGTTAATTGTGGGAGAATAAAGAGCACATGCAGGAGAACACAGAAGCAGTGTTTTAATGCAACAACCCTCTTGCTTTGAAGCAACAGCACTAACCACTGAACGAACCACCATGCTGTTAGCTCCAAAAGTGTTGCTTAAAAATAAGTTATTCTGGGTCAACATGCCTAATTTTTCTCTCTGATTTCTAAAGTGTTGCTGATTGTTTTGCTGGTAGTTTGCTGATGGCTGTTTGCTAGCAGACATTCTTTGTTGAGATAAGCCTCTACAGTATTTATTAGAGCAGGGCGATATGGCCAAAAATATTTATCACGATATATATTTGAAAATTTGCGATAACGATATAACTGACGATATAATTGATGCGAGACAAAATACAACTCCACAACATTACTAGCGCAAAAAGAAAACCTTCCATTTATTTTCACTTAAATAAGAAGCTGGTTTTTATGTACATTAAAGCTTTATAAAAATGTAACAGTGCAAATGCAAATTCCTTGCTGAAAGTTTAACCAAAAGGCATTTCCAGTAGAAATGGGCTGACATATCCTGAGCATAACCATGTATAATATCCACTGAAGTTAAAAAGAGGTGCTTTGCAAAATTAAACTGCAGTATGCAATACGTATTTTTCGGACCATAAGGTGCACGGGATTATAACGCACATCAAGCGAAACAAAGCAGTCAGATAAATCAAACTTTATTAAACTCATTCTTCTTGCTTCCTCCACTTCTGTACCATTGATTCATTAATGTTGAATTCTCTGGCAGCTGCTCTATTCCCATGTTGTTGCAGTATATTAATGACTAACCTCGTATTGTGGATGGATTATCTCAGTTGTTCTCCTGACTGAAGTTTGGTCTGTTTACAGCACCCTGCCATGCGATTGCATTTGTCTCTAACCATGAGGAACCTTAACGTTAACTTTTATAAGTGGAAAAGTGTTAGTGTTTGTCCTCCAGCTTCACTGTGTATGTTATGCTAACATAGCTGTGTCGCTAGCGATTACGTAGCACATCATTATATACCAGCTAGCCCAACTTCAGTAACCCTACAAACGCCACTGCTGTTTAGTTTCCTGTCTTCATTTATGTTGGAAGTGATAGCAGAGCTGTACGTTTGATTTTTTTCAGAAATCTCTCAGTCAGAACATGCAATATCATGCTTAGGTAACTAGCGAGCTAACTTCCGCTAGCTTCCCGCTAACTTCTAACTCTGTTAAATGTAATAAATTTTGTTTTAATGGATGCCTGGAAGTTAAACTTCATAGTTACACCTGGTAAAGCAGCAATGCTGATCGTTTTATTAAAGATGAAAGAATTTAGACAGTTTTTAACGCTCAGTGATGCTGCAGTGTTCGTTTGAACTGAAGAATTAAGGAGTTTAGGACCCAGATTACTCCCAGATTTAAGAGCATCTTAGTCCGACAAATACGACAATAACGACGGCCGCTTGCATGTTCTGCAAAAAAATGTGCTTTGTCGTGTATCTGAGGGACAAACACCAAACCAGTTCCACATCACTGAAGTTGCACCATTTTTACAAACCAATTCTGGTTCATCTGTTTCACTCAACAATCGGCCATGTGCGTATGAAAACAAAGGCACTGCGCATGCGCGTTTTACTCATATTCTATCGCGATATTTCATTTTCCTATTGTTGCCTAACATTATACCGGTATTACCGTGAACGGTATAATATGGCCCAGCCCTAGTATTTATTACTCTCAGTTGGAAAGAAAAGAAAAAGTTGGTAACCACCTACTTCACATTGCCCCTTATTGATTCAAGTTGCTGATTATCATCAACTTTCCATAGAGCCTGGTTGCCACTTCACTGGTAGGCACTTCATGTGTGGACAGGGCTCCTTTGCAGCAAGATTACAGTCTGTAATAACGTTTGGAAACGCTATATAAAAATCTGTTTCCACTTCAACTTGATTAGAAATTTTCAGTAATTTTCAGTATTAATTATTTGGTATTTTACTTCAGGTAACCAAGTAATAATGACTTCATATCAAAAGATTTCCTTTATAGTCGTTTTATATTGAAAAGAACATTTTGCCGCATGTTCAGAAAGTGACTTAAACCATTAGCCAGTTTCGAAACCAGTCAGATAACGTTCTGTTGGAAATATGTTAATCATCCAAGTTCTACATTTCAGAAGCAAACGCTAAACTTTAAAGTGATGCAATCATTTATCGTTTGAATGTTTTTGTTATCTGTGCTATTCATTGTATATTCAGTACATTTTAGTGGATTTCTTTTTCTAATGCCCTTTGATCCATCATACATGATAAATTGATTTGATAAACTAGTCAATTCTTGCCATCACCAGTGTGTGAATGTGTGCGTGAATGGGTGGATGGCTGGGTGTGTAAAGCGCTTTGGGGTCCTTATGGACTAGTAAAGCGCTATACAAATACAGGCCATTTACCATTTCTTGCTGGGAACCTTTTAAAATGTTCAGACACCAGTTTCAAGTTATATATGCCTGCTGCCCAGGACAGATAAGTCCAGTTCCTTGAGCATTGCTCTTATAATTCCTCCATGGGCAATGGTCTGTCTGGCTCTGACTATACTGGCAAGAGGTTGAGGGAATAAATGTTCTCCCAAGTATTAACTGAAGGCTGGAATGTGTGGTTCGTTATCTAACCATTTTCTCCGTTTGGAGTTTTTTTGAATTTACTACTTATCAGCTTTCTATGCTGAATTTGTTCTTTGGAAAATTTAGGTAAAAATAAAAACTTAGTTGAAAAGCTTAGTCAGTTTCCAAATTATAATATCTAGAATTATAGCTTGTTGTTTAACATTTAGAGGAAGATCAAAATGCACGTAGCTCTCCTTTAGGCCTCACGCACTGTTTCTGCTTTTGTTGGTGTTTTGTAGAGCTATTGTCATGTCTGAAAGTTTGCCTGTCTGCATACATCTGCCTCTTTTTCTATGTTTACATGGTTGTCCTGGATTTGGGCAGTGCTGCAGTCCATTAGCCTTAAGAGTTTATATCACAAGAAGTGAACAGCTTCCTCTAAGGCTTCGAGGTTGTGGACAGTATTTCCAAAGGCGAGTGATAAATGGAGCTTGCTTGGTATAACTTTCCCTCACAACAAGGCTATCAATTCGCTCCCAAGCAAACAGTTGCTTTTACTCTGAGCTGTATTGTGCCGAACGGAGGCCAGTAAGAATTAATGCGAAGATGAGGGCACTCAGTGGAGATCGAGAGGGCGATTTGGAGGTTCATGACAAACAGACTTGGCTGCAGTAGATTTAATGGGCCAATTTTTTGAATACTAAGTCCTATGATAGATCATGTTAAGTTCTTTCACAATAATCCAAATTGAAAACTAATTTTATCCAGTGACTAACATTTGACGTTTGCTTCTGTTAAAAATACTACGTGGAGGTTTTCAGTGGAATACATGTACAAATTGGTGCACAGGGTGTGAAGACAGAGTGCTTAGCATTTACCACAGACCACCACTTCCTGTTTGCTAAAGTGTCATTTCTGATAAAGATTCCTATCTATTCTCATTTGCTGAACTTAACAAGATGTGTGTCACTAAAAATGTTGTCATACTTGCTCATACTAAACGCAGTCGACTTTACATTTTGATTTCTTTGTACCTCCCACTGCTAGAAGTTATTTTATGATGCATTTTAGTGCAGGGAGAACAACTCCATATGTCAGCTGCTTAACTGTGTGGCATGCCTAATAGGCTTACAATTCATTTCAAGTGTTTTAATGGGCCACAAAGACAGGTGAATTTAACTTCTAAGGTGCCACACAGATTTTAATCGCCCACCCTGCATGGTCAAAGTCTAAACGAAGTGCATACCTGTCCAACTGTTTACTTACACATCCAGTACTCCACCGCCTCTGCAGGTGAAACCAGTCTATCGTCTTTCATGGTGTTTAAGGTGTGGCCCTACTGTTGGTCCTCTCTGGTTTCCCCTCCCCCCCTTCAGCTCCGTCCAATCCCCGCCACCAGGAGAACTCACCTGAAAGGATTTGTATTTAGGGCCGATACTCGTCGCTGATTGGCCAGGTGAAGGCACTCTGCCTCAGGGCTTCACTACCAATGGCGACAGTGCTGCGTGACTCATAGGGAGAGGACAAGTTGCTTCACTACACTTCTCCTTTTTCTGTTTCAACCAGCAGCCTTTGCATTGTCTTTCCCCCCCCTCATCTCCAGCTTTGTTTTGTCACTGTAGAAAGGTGTGGGCCTGTCCACGTCTTTAGGCACCATTGTCCTCCTTTGAACACGTCTTGGATTATTTCACCATTTGCTGCCGATTCTTCTCTTGGTTGCTGAGATCAACACTTGGTTGGTTGTTATTATGGACCTTGTCACCCGAATCCTGTGTCTTTGAGGTCAGTGACAGATACTTCTCCTCTCCACATGTTACCTGTTTTAAGCTTTTTTTGAGTGTGTTAAAGGAAAGGTATACATTTTACATGAACAAACATAAATAATATATATTTAGGACGTATGTGAGTAAGCGGACAAGCAGTCAGGTAGTTGGTTGCTCTGCTGTGCATGGCTCTCGTTATCGTTGCGCTGACATGTTTTAAGGTTTTCAATAGAGAGCTTTAACAAGTCATCCCAGTTCATCTTACATTTAGGAGCATGTTTTCTCTTGTATTGCATCTTTGGAGGCATACTAATAAATCAAATGTCACTTCAAAAAACAACAAACCTGCATTTGTATTTATTCTAATCACCTTCTTGCCCATATCTCACCATTTTCCTCAAACCTAGTTGAAACTTTTTAGTGCCTGAAAACTTGTCAGATAAGGTAATCACTTTTAACTTTAAAACCTGCCATGTGTAGATATAATAAGGATGATCTTTAACTTATATGTGTGTTTGTTGCATTTCTTTTCTGAATTGTTGCCTTATATGGCGTCTTGAAATAAGGGCGGGAACAGTATTTTGCAAGTCGCCTGACCAAGCCCACATGTATTTTTCACTGTGTAGTAATGGTCTACTAAAAAGTAATTACACTCTGTGATGATTTTGATCCATAATTGCTGCACAAATGTCATGCTATTATTAAAAACTGTGAGTTGCTACATTCACAAGTAGAGTAGAGAAGAAAAAAAGTAAAGGAACGGCTGTGGTTTCGCTGTTGGAGCTCTTAGCCACAGCCACATCGAGTCAGTCATGCAGAGCTTCTTCAAAATCTTCTGATCACTAGAACAGAATGCTGCTTATCTTGTAATGTAGATGCCCAGATGTTTGACATTTCAGCTCACAGCAAAGTCTGACCCTGAAGTGCCTTGCTTCCTTTTCTGTGCATGTAAAAGTTAACCTTGTGTAAAGTCTGTCAACCAGGCTATTGTGCTTAAAGTTGTTGAGTATCTGTTTCTAAAAGTTGCACAGAGCAGCAGAGATAAAAGCACACTTCCTGTTTCCTCAGAAATCTACTCTGCACTTTGTGCACCACAGTGTGCATGCAATACATGTTTGAATAAACATGCCTCCGAGTCTGAGTAACATTCTGACTTCACATGCACTTTTTTCTGAATCTGCTTTTAAATGTTGCTTCATTGAAGATGCACAGAACTGTGCAGTTATCTCAGTGAAACCCCGAACAAGCACAAAACATATTCGTCTAATTTTTAGTCTGGCTTTTAAAAAATGTAATTATACACAAAATATCCAAGCGTGTGATTATTTCATTGGTTTGGCATTCAGAAATTATCTTGTTGATGTAATGTTTTGCATAACAGCTGAGGCCCATTAAAGGCAGTGTAGAAGAGGTCATCTTACAGACACCAAATAAATAAATATCTCTATACTTTAGACTGAATATTGAGTATTATTGGGTGAGGGTCAGGTGGGCTGGCCCTGAAAAACAGAGGACTTTTTTTTTTTTTTATGTGTTGTACCATCAACACATGATTCAGTGTGTGAATGGCTCTGTTGTTGAGCCGGTAGAAGTTTGCATTTGACCTAACTTGCCTTACTTTCTCATCATAACCTATGGCCCACCTTGATTTGGATTGTAAATGAGGGCCTCTTGCCTCAGAGGCTGAACTCATAGTGAAGCTGCTGTTTAGTGAGGTTTTATGCCTCTCATTGAAAGAACAGGAGGGCGGCTTGACTGCAGTCTTTCTTCCTTCAATACAGTGTCAACAGGTCTTAGCCTGTAATTAGATCATTAGGCTTGGGCAAGATGACGGAGGTGGTGCAAGATAAGGACGTGACGAGAGCAGGAGCAGGCGGGGTTTAGTTTATTACTACAACTCGGGCAGGCCGAGATATGTAAAAATCGAGGATTTGTGTTGCTCCATGTTGCAGGTGCATGCTATCACGAGAAGAAAAGAAAACACAGAGCCAACTGTGAATGGTCAGGTACAAACTGTTGGTTATGATTTGAATAGAATAAATGAGAGTAACATCACCTTTGTGTGGTCAGATGGCAGTAGAGAAATGGTTGTTAAATAGTCCTAATTGTCGATGTTATGACTGCGTATTCAAAACAAAAATGGTGCCATAATTTCCATGATTCAAGTAATGAAATATTTTCTTAGTAATATTATGATGGCTTTGGCAAGAATTATTTCTTTATACAAACAACTTTGCTTAAAGTATCAACGTGTTCATGTGTTCCTTTTTGCCTGGTGACCATGACTTCTACCACTACCCTTCAGCCGCCTTATTTATTGAAGCCGCTGCGGAAAACCAGTGAACTCATAGTGAAACTAGTGAATAAACAAGGCTTGTGCACCTGCAGCCATTGTATTTCAGTAAGCCCAACTGGAAAATGTCTCATATGAGAAAGCACAATCAGAGCCCTTTTTGTATTGCTAAACGATGAATTTCCACGTCAGTTCCCCCATTTCTTCTTTGCTGTTTTATTTTCCATTGCTCTCTTTTTATGGGATGGATGGAGACCTAAAGGTTAGAGAAGTACACTTGTGATGGGAAGTTTGAACTCCTGTGACCCGTTGGGAAAACCTGGGTGGGGAAAGTTAATGTATAACTTTCTCTTCTGCTTAATAGCTACTGTGCCACTGAGCAAGGCACATTCAGTATTCAGTTTGTAAGCTGGTTGTGTATCTCTGTTAATATGCTGCCGGTGCTCAAGAACCCTCCCTTGATAAATAAAGTTAAATCGATTGAGCAACTGTCTCCCTGTGTTGCAACCGTCTCATGCTCGGAGCGTGCTAGGACTGGCCGTTGTTCTGGAGTACATACCGAACCAGAGCTGTTATCATCACATCTCACCACAGAGCCCAAAAACCAAACCGTTTGAAGTTCTTCTAGCCTGGTGTATTTCATTTCAGTCCCCGATCTTGATTTATATTCGAGGGGCAGAGATTCTTTCTTTTGTCTCTTTTCTTCAGTGCATTTCTCTTGACTGGGAACTCGTCTGTGATTTCTTTCAGTGATGCTTTCTCTAAGATACTGATGATCATATTGTTTGTCTGTGTTAGTCCTTTAAGTCATTTTTATTTGGAGTTGATTTACTGTGTAGTGAAGTAAAAAGACTTTCTAGACGTTTTACTTACTACATGTTTTGAGGCTAATTTCTCACATAAATACTGTAAATCCTATAGATTTAACCCCTCCAGTGTGTACTCATTAACTTCGTGGTTACAAAAGTACTGGTATAATAAGCCAGGCTGAAGTAAGTGAAGTAGGTCATGTTTTCTCACAAAGAAAGAGGGCGCACAAGAGAAATGATCTAGTAGAGGGAATATCAGGTCACACCTTTTCACAACACTCCTGCTTATGTAATGCAGCATACTTATCTGGGAGTATTTAACATAACACGAGTCTTGGCATGACATATGGCGTCACGGTCAGTTGTGAAAAAGTAAATGTAACTTCTGTTAACTCAAGTACCATACATAGTCATAGTTTTGAGGTACTGAAACTTGGGGATTCTGCTGCAGTTCAGATGGAAGTATTGCATGTTTTCATCTGCTACATTACTTCAAAAGCTTTACTTAGTAGTTATTGTTCAGATTAAAAGAATAGAGAACATTAATGGTTCTAGTGCGCTGCCTCATGATGATGTATGAATATCTATGCGCTGTACAGTTGCGTGTTAAGGAAAGTAAGATTAACCTTTGGTCAAGTTAAAGATCTGAGTACTCCGTACACCATTTCGGACACAAAGAAATGTAATGCAAAGTCCTCCTGTATGTTTCTAGAATAAAAGGTTGATCCTGCTGCTTTCTTCTCAGTGGCATAAAATTCAGGTGGCATTTAGCAATGGATTAGTTTGCATCCTTGATAGATTTTCAAAGGAATAATGGCGTCACATATTTAAAAGGTGCTATATTTACGTATCTTAATGTGAAAGTTCAGTTGCTATCAATGCAGTTCAGCTATCTCCTGTGAGTCTCTTGCTCTGTGGTTGGACTCTACTTCCTCTGTCTTCAACTGCAGCTGGCGGAGATGATAGTCCTTTTGCTTTGAGGCCTTGGTGAACTTAGCGTATCAGTACATGAACCAGTTCCACTTGGATTCACCAGGGGAGGGTTAACCCACAGGACTTGAGACTCACTGGACAAGTACTGACATCAGCAACTGCCACGATAGGGACTAACCGCCACCACGCAGGCATGGACATGTAACAGGACAAGGAACTAGCTGGTTAACAGTAAGTGAAATAAATAAAACAAATGCTCCATTAAAAAAAAAAAAAAATCAAATTAATAACTTCCCTGTCCAAACTTTCCTACTTCACATGAACTGGGCGTGACTAGTTGTAACACAAGATAAAAATAAAAAAGAAGACGAAGACTAATGCTAAGATTTAAATTACAACAGGAAAAGGATGCAGAGATTTGAGAGTTTGGCTCTGTTTCCAGGCAATCAGAAGCACAACTAATCATCTAATTGCTTCAGATCAACTATCTGTGGGGAGAATTGTCATTTAGAGATCGATTCTACCCAAAAAGGATTGTGATAGGACCTTTTGGCCACATCCCTAGTACTAATAAAACCAACAGACTCGCAGAAACAGTGAAAAATAAATATAACATCTATAAAATAATGAACTGGAAGCCGTGTGACTTGGTTAATGCTGTTTAGAAATTACTTCCCTTTTACTATCATGCAGTTAAAGAGACCTACTATTAAGTTAGTGTTGGTTGATATACATTTTATATAAAGCGTCTACATGGAAATGATGATAACTCATTTATCTTGATAAAAGTTAATCTTTCATAGACGTTGTTCACTGAAGTTGTGTGGGCGGAGTTTGAGGTGCAGATTTATTTTTCCTCCAGATAAAAACAGCATACAGACATCAGAAAAAAATTTCCATTACAACCTTCTGTTGTGCTCTGCATTTATTTGAAACACAGTCATTTGGGACTGTATACTTTACTAACTCCATGTCTTCTGATGCAGTTTGATGCAGTAGCTATAAATTGCTAATGCTATATAAAGGCCTGAAAGCAAGTTCACAGTGCAGTGTTTTTGTTTCCAGTTATGTGGGTTCCACCCTGCATGAGGTAACAAAGTGCAAAAACGTAGACTCACCCTGTGTGAGATGCATATGAACATAAAACTCACACAGTCTGAAAAAAGTTTTAGCTGCTATAGTTTCCCAGCTCTGCTGTGCTAATTTAGACATCGTGTTTGCTTTAATGCAATATCGTTTGGTACAAAGAGTCATTCTAACCCAGGAAAATTGATTTGCCACATGTTTTTAGGAGGCTTTTGGTCCCAGACACCCAGCTGCAGTGGTGTCTGAGTTTGAAACTTTCAGCAGCAAGCTCTCTCATATGGAAAACTGGCCATGCCCATAATTACTGCAGTTCTCAGATGATCTGCTGAGTGGATCCCCTTGTCTGAGTGCTAGTGTCCAAATATAAAAGGACTGTAACAGACTCTCAGTCATTTAATTTAGCTAAAACGAATGCCTGAGGGCTTCAAGGAATGACTGCTGCATGCAAATTTCTAAAGATTTGTGGTGACATGGTCGATGTATAAAAATCAATAATAACATCACTTCTTACATCTGTAACTCTTAAGTTCTTGCATCCACACATTTGGGTCTACATCCAGAGATGATTGATTTTATGTGACAGTACCGCTTTGGTTCTTTTCTTTCTTTCTTTTTTTTCTTGCGTATTCAATTGCACCTCACCCACAAGTAAAAAACCCCCCACTGCATTCTCATTACATAACTTGACAATTCAGAAGATCTCCTTATTTGCAGGATGTTAGATGTGAATACTGATGACATAATTAATAGCAGCATTTGAGCTTAGCTAGAATCAGTCAATAGGCCAGTGATTAACATGCAATATTATGTTTGTTTAATCTGCCAGGGATGAAACATCCAAGATAGCATGGGTTAGTAGGTAAGATTTAGAGCTAAGTATAGTGATTTACTATGTTTTTAGTCGCTGCTCTAAGTTAATCTAATCAGCTGTTGAAGTTTGTAGGCTATACTAGGGTGATAGTAATGTAGTGGTTTTTTTCAGTGAATAAAGATTATGGATGGGTTTGATTCTGTTGATGCCAAAGTGATTATGGCTTCTGCTTGTAGGTCCAATTTTTTTTAGTTGTTAATGGTTTTATGTCACCGAGTCAGAAAGCACTTTGAAAAAAGTCTGTCATGTGACTCAGGTGTGGAAACGCTCCACTGCCTGGAGTTTGACGTCATTGTTTTAAAATGCACGACTGTAGAAGTGCAGTATATAAAGAACTGAGGCACTTTGAGGCTTGCTGCTATTACAGATTGGACAATTTCAAAATGTTTCTTAGCTGGAAGAGTTCTTTGTTGGGGAAAAGAAAAGAAAAATCAGAGGAGTAATTTTTACAATTCAGTTTTTTTGATTTCAGCCAGCTTGGCAATCCATTCAGTTGTGTGTTTGTGCTTGTTATGCTTGGTCTTCAACATGTATCCTCACAAACACACAGTGTGCCTTTGCTGAGCTGAATGAGGCCCACCTGCTCTGTTCTTGTTCCACAGAGCCTACTTTACAAGCCCTCTCCCTCTGCGTGTTCCTAGGCAACAGCCACTCCTTGTTTACCTTTGCGTTTTTGCATTGTGATTCTCATCAGAACAACATAGCCCCAGCCCCTCTGGAGACTGATTGTCAGGCTTTTTTATTCAAAGTAGCATGAAGCAAAGATTAGCATTTGTATGAGCCTGTAGTGTGTGTATCTTCCTAGAAACTCGTCATTTTTCTCCGCACGTGTAGTTATTACTGATCCCAAATATGGTAAAGCAATCACACCGTGTAAATATTTTGTTATACAGCAGTACTGAGCACTGCTGTCTCTTTAACCAGGTGATTTATTGTCCTCATTTCATGCACCTATGCTGCACCTTCCTCATCAGGTGACTGTCATAAACAAGTGTATTTCATAAAGCCTTCTCAAATATTGACCAGCCTGAGCAGACAGTCCTTCTGTCCCTTGCAAATATGTCAAACATCTCTCCAAATGTATGAGCTGCGCCATAGATTCACATCTGCGGCAGCTGGAATATACGAAGTGGATGGAAGAGGGTGGTATTAGCAGGGAATGTTAATTTGAATGTTATGAGTAGTGAAAGCACAGGGCGGACACGATTCTAGAAAACTTGTTAAGATGACGAGCTCAAGCGTTTGAAGTCCAAGTAATGCTCTAATACCTAAAGCATGCAATCCAAACATTTGTCATGAGTCCATGAGTTGTTGTAGCTTAGGCCTGTTAGGTCACTCACACAGCTTAACACTTTTTCCCTTGTCTGTATTTGAACTATGCACCTGGCATCTTGAAAAGCAATGACTTTGCACTTCTGTCCTTCGATCCAGGAATGGGCACACGTTTACTGGCTGCAAGATTAGATAGAAACATTGGCCAGTGGTATCCAATACCACACTGACCCAGTATCCAATTGTGCGAAATCAGATAAGCTGTCTTGAAGGGGCTAAGCTGACTCAGTGTGAGTGGTCCTATCAGGGAGGCTTTATGGGGGATCAGATGAGAAGAGCTGATTTTGTTGTTATTAGCTGTTAAACTGAAGCATGATCCCTGGAAGTCTCAAAAACAGCCGGGGCTGTAAATCTGCATCTCTGAGAGGGTTTTATCCTTTTGATGAAAACATAATAAATGTAATAGGATGTAGTATGACATGCTGTACTCGTATTATATGGTACTTATTTCTAAAGACAGTGAGCATTAAAAGGAATACTTCTGAGAAATAAATTTATTTGCCTTCCAGCACAATAATGATGAGGAGATTTAAGGCACTTTTATGTTTGTGTGCTAAATCTAATGTAATTCAAATGTTATAGTTTGTTTGCATAATTTGTACAAAGATTTGTAAAGTCTGTACTTTCACAAAGTAGGTTAACTTATCAGATAGTAGGCAGGTTTTGTTACCTTTGAACAGAGCTAGCTTTTCCCCCCTTGTAGCATTAGGTAAATATTTATCATACAGATCTGTGAGTCACATCAATCTTCTCAGCTTCCATGTTGTCTCTTGAACTAGTGGTAGAGTCAAACTGTATGACGAGACAAAGATTACTTTGTCTCTGTCTGACTATGTGCCTTCTGTAGGTGTGTTGCCTGTTAGGTATTACTGCATGCCTGACTGTAGGTGGACACATCAGCCTGCTTGTGTCCAGACCTGTTTGGTATGCAGCCTCCTTTGCTACAGCCAGGTCCCCCTTTATATTCCACAGTCAGCCCTGAAATGTCTGGGCTCCATCCGTAACATGTACTTACGCTAAGAGACAATCTAGGAAGTATCTTGGCAAAGTTCATACAGTATAGGCTTTGTGGATATCTTCCCTCGAGTTTATTAGGAATTGTGGAAAGTTGCGTAAAAGAGTGGCAGCTATCAGAGATAAAGTTGGCATCGATGTTTATAGTGTAAGAAGGAATTTAGGATGTCAACTTTCAACTTGTTTTTATTTAAACTCAGTTGATAGTATGCTGCTGGTATTTTTCCCTTGGGTACAGTATCCTCCCTTGCTGCTGTCAGTATTCCTGTGAAATGACATCTTTGTGTTGGTATGAATGTAAGTGCTTGTGAGTGGTACAGTAGTGCAAATTTTATAATTACTTTAAAGTTTGAATTTTAGTTTGATTATAGTGATGAAGGACAGGTTTAAAGCAATTTTCCAACTTTTGGTTCATACAAAGACGTGACTCTGTATGTACTAGCCTCCTGTATATATCTAGCGCTTGTGGGAAGCTTGCTTATTGTCTACAAAAAGAGAGAACTTTGACTTTTCCAGTCTAGTCATGCATCAAATGGCTCCCACTCAGCAGCCAAAACAACAGCAGAGCCTAGAAGTTCAGATGAAACATTTCAGCTATGTCTCCAAGAAAAGAATCAGCAGGGCAATGAAACTCCTGACACACATGCACAGACATGCATGCTTTTTATTCATCCGTGCTCTCTGAGTTCTTTTTACTCAGAGATCTTTTTGGGTTATTTTGAAATTATGTCATTGAGCTCAGATGTGAGAGCATTTAGAAAAAGCAACAACACGGTTTATATAGTTCCCTGAAAACAGGCCAGTACAGTTTTGGAGCCAGCTCTGGTTTGTAAAAAGCTTGGATATATCTTATTGCTCTTATCAAAACTTCAGTTGCTTCTTGTTCTTTCTTACTGGCAAAGAGCAACATAGAAAACTGAAATCACAAGCTTTACATGCTTTACTGCTTCGAGTATTCATTTTAGGTGTATAAATGTAAAGCATTACTGCCTACAGATCCGACTACACGCAGCGCTGCTGTGAACGTCTCGAAAAACATTCACGGCAGTGCTGTAAATATATATGTTAACAATATTTTAAAGATATGGCGCTGCACACAGGCTTACACTTGCATGGATGGCAAAGATCACATTTTTAAATAAAACTGTGGCAGAAGTGTGGCGGTCACAGCAGCACACAGCGAATCAAACTGTTATGTTTGGTGCAGTTTCTTTTCTAAAACTTTGCTGCAATTTCCTGTCCTGTTTTCACAACTTTAGTGGTTCTTCCTATCTGTGACATGTGGCTGGTTGCCACATTATAGAAGTAGGCTGCTGGTGGTAATTTTTACTAAAAGCCCACATCTGTTACTTTACAAAAGGCCTCTCTTTGGATTTGTTGCGTATCAGGTAAGACAACAGTACTGGAGTCAAGATGGATTTTATTGATACTTTATTGTGGTTAGATTTGTTTACCGTGTATTTCTAAGCTTAATATTTGTTCATGTTCAGTTAAGAACAAAACCGAATATTTTCACACTTGTAATGAATGACTTGGGCTTCAGGCAAGTTCTTCTCTGTGTCTTCTAAAAACATTTTGCTGTGCTGTCGTTGCGCACACTGAAATACTGTATGACCAATAAGAGAACACTGTGTGACAGGAACTTTGTAGTTTCTTCTTAGAATTTGTGCAAAACCAACTCACGGGGCCAAATAAGGGATGTGTGTCTGTTTTGAGGGGTGGGTGGGTTAGTAATGCTATCTGTTTGTGCATGACTTGTGTCAGCATTGTGGGGAAGAGATGTCTGCAAATGGCAGGTGTGGCTTTGAGAACTCTGGTGTGATCCTTTTGAATCACTAAACAGCCCTGACTGCAGTAGCAGGTTTGAAAATGTCAGAAAGCAAAAGAAAGCTGAGAAGCGTCTCATCTGCAGAATAAATTTTTGAAATGACTCATTAGCTTCTTAATATTTTGAATATACAATATTTACAGATTTCTTACTTCTGACTAGTTTAACTTCTAAAATCCAATTATATGTTACACTGTCAGACTTAGTCTTTATCTAAAGTCCAACTGCAGTGTAATCACCTTCATGTTTTACGTCACTCTGGCAGTAGTTATAAAGAAATGGTACCTGTGTGACAACACTCAAGTCTACGAGCGTGATAGTGTGTTGTTTCAGGAGGAAGGAGGGGGAGTTGAGAACTTTCCGCTCTTACACAGAGGAAGAAATTTTCTTCTGAGTGTGGTTTAACAGACAGGAAGCAGCAGAAACCCAGTGCTCAGTGATGCTGTTCCTGTGAGTGCAAAATTCACAGGTCAGTTTGTGGGTGTTTTTCTTCTTCTACCCGGCTTTAAAATAAGTCATTTCTATTTTTGTCTGTCATTCTTCGTGTCGAATGGCGTAAACAGAAACGTCCAGTATTCTACGCTGTGATGAAGCACACGTTAGGAGCAAGAATAGCCTGTGTCTCATGTCTTTACTGGAAGGAAAATGTGACCAAAAGAGAAATGGAATCTGGTCTCTGTGGACATGTCTGAGTTGTCGTCTCCGGGGACAGCACTAGGCTTTCATCCCTAATCTCCAGACCATATTATCCTGCTAAAGCTAATGTCCAATCTTCCATAAAAAAGCCTAATGTTATACTGAATAGTGTGTTAGCTGGCACGGACAGCCGTTGTCACAGGAAGGCATGGGTCCTTCTTCCAGAGCTTGAAGCCTGAGTGGAAAAGTACAACGTTTGCAGGAGATGAGATTACATTCCATTCGCTTTTTGAAAGCCTGTGCGCGAGGTGACATTTTTCTTTCAGTCTTCATTTGGCCCTGGCACGGCAGAGCCAATTGCCTACTAGTGTAACACAGACACAGCGAGTGCTGGCTTGGATGCATTGCTGTCTGTGCTTCTGATGCCTGGTGCTCTGCAGCTGCATGCCATTAGCCGGTGTCTATGCCTGCCTCTGTGCCCATTCCAGCCATTTTATCACTACACGCTTGGTGTGGCCCCTGGAGTGCTGTGAAAGTGCTGCTTTATTCTGGTCAATAAAGTGGAGTTGGAGTTTGAAACACGGTGAGGCATTTTGTATTGTGCAACGCTAGGTGTTGAGTAAAATATAGAATACGCAGAAAATGCTGTATACAAAACAATTATGTTGCTGACATAGTGCAATGGCAGTGATGAAACCGCCCTGTTAGTGTGTTTTTTTTTGTCTGCCTTTGATGCAAGACCTTAATTACTGTTCTCTTACTTTGCTGAATTCATCCACACTGCCTGTACTTTTAGTGCTTTGTTGTCTCAAAATGTAGAATATACATCCAGCTGTTCTTTCATTATTCGCTCTGATCTGTGCTGTGTTTGCAACACTGCTGTGCTTAAGGAATTTTCCTTGGCGTCCAAAGTGGCATTGTTACATAGATGTGGGTGGGTTAACCACAACTGAGAAAAACAAAGGGGAACTGCTGTCCAGAAATGATGATCAGGATCCTCTGATGCCCATGTGGGCTATCACAGAGCTCCAGGAATGAACTTGGGCCTCATATAACTGAGTCATTTCCCTAACAGGAACCAATAGGCTCCTGCAAAAACAGCATGCTCGCAGCTATATAATAACATAGTGGTAAGTAAGCCAGTGCATTCTCATTCATCTATGTGCCATGTCAGACATAGGTGTATCACTGCACAGGCGACCGGGGAAAATTAAACCTTTCATGTGAGGTAAAGATTTCTTTGTACTGGTGTTGAACTTTGCAGGTGTAATGAGTGTAGAGCGATTCTTGATTTATTTCTCTTTCAGTTTTTACCTCTGCAGCGTTCTATACCTTTGTGAGGTTTTAATTAATACCGCTGCCCCTCTGGCACCATCCATCCTGTGACCGTTGTTATGTAGCTACCCCAGTACACTGCTGAACAATCAGCCACCTAAGGAAACCTGTATTTTTGTAACCTGAGCTGAAAAGGATTGATAAGTAAAGTTTGCTTAGCCCTTTTCTTGCATCTCACAATGTTTGCACTCACCACATGCAGGGTGACTCATTGCACAGTCATTCAATTGGCTTAAATTACCTCCTTTCATGGTCAACAATGAGCTCAGCTGAAGAGACGAAAGCGGGGGAAGTAGGGCCTTCTGGGAATGCTCCATTTGTTCATGAATCCTGACTCTAATTGGTTGTTATTGGGACTGGCAGTCACCATGCTGTAGGGGTGGAGTACGCCAGTGTTTGGTTCATACCCTTCCTCAGTCTGCTGCACACTGAACTGCCATATATAACAGCCAGTCATAACTGTCTGAGGAGAGCTGAGTGATAGAAAGACTCCCATCGTTGTGTCACCTGACAGGGGCCACAATGGAGCCAAAATGTCAGCTGTAACTGATAATAATGCTCATTATGCTACATTCCAATGAGCTATACCATTAGTATGCACTTGGGATAACCAAAAATGTGTTAATGTAATTTCAGCCGAGTTCTAACATTCAAAAATCTTTTAGAATACTAAAGTGAACAATGCTGGGTTTTGAATATGTGAAAGAAAGCTTTAATGTGAAAGGAGTCCTGAGCGCCCAGCTTTATAGATCTCCCCATGTCTGCTAGAATTGTAGTGCCCTAAGGCTTACTATTTTGGTTTTAGGCATCAGACTTTATTATTTCAGTCACATCACTCACATCACCATTGCTTCCAGCTGCATCAGGCAGCTGTTTTCAGCAAAAACACTTGTGTACAGATGTCTGCCCAACACCAGCAACAAACAGAAGAAGGTAGCTGTTGACCACAATCTTACAAAGATAACTATTTCTGTCTGCTGGGTGTTAATGGGTAGTTCTGCGCTAATAACACCCCAATAACATCCCCAGAACCCCCACCCACCCATCCCCCTCCAAAATAAATGAGTGCACATTTTAAGTAGTTATTAATATGTTATAGCATATAGTTTTCTTTTCACAAGGACATATTCAGACAGGATGACATGGAAAAAAAACCAAAAAAACACATGTGTCTGGTTGGAGTCAAACCTTGCACACACTAGCATTAAGCCATTAAACCTCACCAGAACGCCCCACCTGGTAACCACGCTGAAAAATTCAAGTCTGGCAAAAGAAGGCCCCACCCATAGCGAATCACAGGCAGTCTATTTGCTCTGTAGACTATTATGCATTCACTAACATCCCAGTAAAATCCCTCCCTTCACTGTCCTCGTCTTCTCCTCTTTATGACGTAGTAAATGCAGTTACAACCCTGCCCCTGTGCTGGGACAAGGCAGCTGTTGTCATGTGCTGGGGGATAATGTGCAGGCTGCGTCTGACTAATGGCTGGCTCTCTTGTATCCCAGTCTGCTGTTAGCACTTTGCCAACTGGGTCATCCAGATCAATGAAGCTCTGACAGGAATATAGAAAGTACATGCAACCACTGACATAGTCTGGTACATTGTAGCAAACTGCACATAAACACAAGCATAAAGCAGAGAAATAAATAAATTATATTTACTTTCATCTTTATGCCTGTTGATTTGATAACAGCCATTTTTTTTTGTCATCTGATAAGTGGCTAGTGACTGGATGCTGATTATTTACCCTTCTATAGGCACAGTCCTTGATAGCTGAAATGTACAGCTTGATAAACGTCCATAAATCGAACACAAACTGCAACTACAAAAGGGGAACCAAGAACGTCTGCAGCGGAGAACATCTGCTAGATTAGCAGCGTGTCTTCTCAGATCTGCTGCGAAGCTGGGCAGGGCCCTGTCAGAGTGATTGCATGCGATACAGATAACACACATTTAGTTTGCAAAACATGGATCAAGGCTTCTGTTGTAAGTGTACGAGTACACCAGTGGAAACTGCAAATGATTTAAAAAGCAGACATATGTGTTTAATTTGGAAGCCTCACACAGTATATCGCTTCGGCTTGAATCTGGTAATTCACAGTACCAAGCATAAAGATGCCAAGAAGTCCAGCACACTGAGCTCCAGACAGATGGCGGCAGCGTCCAGCCCTGGCGGAGGTGGGCATGGATGCTGCAGCAGGGACAGCATGAAAGATTGACTGGAGTGAAACACTAGCCTTCTGATTAAGTTTCCTCGTCTCTCTTCTGTTTCCCAAAGCAATGCCTTCCAGACAGTAACTGCATGCTACTGGTCTGTTTGGATGCTTAGCAGAGAAATACACTTTAATGTGTTTGCTGGCTGTGCCCTATGAGCTGCAGAAGTCCTTCACTATCACCTCCTCTTCTGTTCCTTTAAAATACAGTTTGGCCTCGTATGCAAGTTTGTCACTCATACAGGCATTTAAAAGCAAATAAACTCCACCCTGAAGCAGTGGCAAAAGCAGGAATAGCGAGTGTTTGGAGGTGGGGGAAGGTACCAAACATTTCCAACTTACTTCTTTATTCCTGCCAGCTCTGATCTCTGGGAAACAAGAGGGAGGGGCTGTGTTTGTCGCCCCTGGGTTTATACTTATACTTTAACCCAAAATCAGCCCCTCCTACCCTTCATTCCCGAAACCTGCCTTTGGGTATTGATTGCTGGGACACACCTAAAGACACACACACATATACACAACAAGAAGTACATGACCACCAGTTTCCCTTCAACACAGGCTGTGATCACAGTAACTCCCTGAGGGTCAGTACAGAGGGGCTTCCAGAGCCGCATCAGACGAGTGATCTTTTGCCTGTGTGTGTATGTGAGAGTATGTGTGTCTGCATGTGTGTGTGTGTAAACAAGGGAGGGTTTGCTCAGACTGCTCATGTGATCATAATATCGACCCCGCTGAGCCTTATGATCTAAGGCAGAGTGCTGAGGGGTGTTTCACACTGAGGGGCAGAAAAAGACATCTGTGTTTAAATCAGAATGAACTGTGCAGTAGTTCAGTGAAAAAGAAAACAGATTTACTCATAATACTACCAGAAATCCTGTTTAAAAAATGTATAAAGTAGGTCTCGACCCTACAAGTTCAAAAACAGCAGAAAATTCTATCACAGTAATTTTTATTGTTTGTTTTTTTGGGGGGGTGGTCCTGAATTTTTTTGTCTGATGATGTCACCAAGAGCATGTAACTTTTCTACATGCTCACGTTTTTTTCCAGCATTTAATTAAAGCATAATCAGTCAATCTGGAACATTACTGACAGATTAATTGATCATTAAACAAGTGTTGACGGTCTGTTTATTAACACTGTAAATGGAGTATTTGCGCTTTGTATCTCTACCGTTTGTATTCACATTGATATTTTCAGTAAAAGTAACTGCACAGATTGTAAATAAGAAATTTTAAACCTGGTGACACTAACGTTTGTTAATTAGTGACTTTTTAAAAAAAAGGTTTTTAGGCTGGAACCAGTCAGTGATCTGATTTTTCAGCATCAGATCAAAACTAGGCATGACCCAGATAATGCCTAAACTGCATAGATTTGAGCAGGTTATAGATCTAACCAATGTGAAGTCCCAGGAGTTCCACTTTATGAGGATTTTCTAGTAAAATTACTAGAATTACTGCTGACCTATCACCTCTGTCTCTCCATCTTCCAGGTGTAGATGCTTCAGGCGCAGCAGGGCCCAGCCTCCGTGTCAGAGTGGGACGAGGCTGCTCCCACCTGGGCCACAGGACTCCTCTGAAACTTGGCTCATGGTCTCTCTCTGAGCAATAACTGCTCAGATTAAAAAGACGGGATTACAGGGAGGCCATTTTGTGAGGTGAAACTGAGTCTGTCTGCGCTGGAGTAGTTATAGCTGGGATTTTTTTAGGCTGCTCTTCGACTTTGAAACTCCACTACCATGACGACAGCAGTACAACCCAGTGAACTGGTGTTTGAATTTGCCAGCAATGGGATGGACGAAATCAATCAGGTACAATCTCACCAGAGAAATCACTTTTTCAAATGCAACTCTCTGTTGTTGTTGATTTTTTTTTTCATGACTCGACTTATAGGGTCTGCATTAGCGTTCAAACCCGTCGAGCTCAGTGGCCGACCGTCTGTCTTTTCCTACATGACACACTGTATGCAATCCTGTTGAAAAATGAAATACATTTCAAAACAAACAAAACTAGTGTAAACAGCATGGCCACTGGGGTAGGATTAGCCTGTGATCTCTAAGTTTGACGACACAGAAAGGGAGGAGGATGGAGCCGAGAGGAGGTCTGGGAAGAAGAGTGCGGGCTGCCGGTAGCACAGAAATGGAAAGACTGAAAAACCTGCAGTGAGGCTAGGGTGTGTGGGAGGCAGAGGGTGGGGCTAGGACGTGAATGTGTTTATTACCCAAAGGTTACTGTGTGCATTCGATGTCAACTTGTGCCTGTGTGTTTTTTCATTGCTCGGTCAGGTGTGCAGTTATCTCTTCCCCACACCCGGGTCTGAATCCTGTGGAGCAGGCTTGATTGTAAGTGTGGAGATGTATGTGTGTTTATGTGTCCTAGTATTTGTATGTGTGTATCTAGAGTGGCAGGCTGTCATTGGATCCCTGAATAGCACCAGTTCAAGCCTAACCTGATGGACCAGTTACAAGGCTGTTTAGAAGGGATGGGATAATTCCAGCAAAAGGTCTTGTATTGTTCCAGTGCTACAGTTTTGTGACTTGCTGCACCCACTTGGCCTGTTAGACAAGCAGTTTGCCTCTATTTACTAACTCATGAATATACCCCCACACACACACTGAAACGAACAACTCACAATGGCACTTCTGCAGCGGCCATTTAGACATTTAAAGATTTTATTTTCTCGCCACAGTAAAGCTGTCGGAGCTGAGTAAAATCACCAAGTAGATTCTGTAACGATTAGCCTTGCTATATTGGTTTGTAAGCCAATGTGTAGTTTGAACACAGTCGGGATCTGCTTCAGCTGAGGGTAGGGAGACGCGAAAAGGGTCCCAAAATTTCCTCCATTTTTAAGCTACATTATAAAGGCATGTGGCTTTAGGCAAACAAGCAGCTTTTAAACGTGATGGTATCTCTTACTTACGCCAGCTACACTTTCTCAAATATCGTGATGCGGATACAGAAAGTGTACAGACAGTTGGACTACATTGTGGTTAGGCAGGTAAAGCAGAAGAGAGTGGGGTGTGGGGGAACAGGCTGCACAGATGCTGTGCTTTCAAAGCAGAATGGGGAACTCAGACATGCAAATTGGTTGGAGCTTTATCGCCTGTGTTTCCCTACTAGAAACACTATTTAGGTCAAGAAAGAGGAAGAAGCCGTTAGGATACTTGTTGTATGTGCAGTATAATTTGTGTTGTATGCAGGGTGCTTGTACCACCTTCTCATCGTTTTACTCCTTTAAACAACAGTTTCACTCTTTCATAGTTCTTGCCGGATTATCAGCGGGTTCGCACAGCAATGCAACTCTGAATTGTTCACAGAAAAAAACAGAATCAATTTAACATCAAAACAACAGCGGAGACGGCAGCAACATGTGTCTGCCGCTCTGTCAGCAAACTGTGTGGGATCACAGGCTGTCTGCATTTAGTGGGAGAGGGTGGGAAAGGCTGCTGTTTCAGACGCAGACAAATAGTCGCAACGGTTTTATCTCCTGACACACGCTTTGTTCTTATTCAAGGACAGAAAACTTAATTTAAGTCAAGCCGGGAAAATGGGGTAGCCTCACTGTCTCGCACTCTGATAGTATGTCTACCAAAGAGTCTGATTAATGGGAAATATTCAGTGCATGTCAGTGAGACACTGATAGCACTCGCAGTCATAGCAAAATCCAGGGTTTTTAGTAGTCCCAGGAAGCCTTGTGGTTTTTCTGCTTAGATGGCACAAGCTGTCTGTATCTGGTAGAGGTATGGTAGACATTATGCAGGGCCACCTCCTCCCTCGACTCATAAACACCTTATTAATAAAGAATCCATGAATAATTAGCGCTAGTGCTGCTAAGGAGGGCTAACCGTTTAACACTGTGTCCAAATAATGAGCCAATCGGTTAGGCTCCTGGTTAAACTATAGCCGGGATGGGTATGCAGCCACGCACACTCGAATGCCCCTCTTCCCAGCCTCCCCCCAGCTCAAGGCCTGGACACCTGGTATGCCCCAGAGGGCCAAACCAACAATGGACACTTGTGCAAAGAGACAGATAAGCCTTTATTCATGTTCCGCCTACCACACCTTTTTGTCTTTCCTTTTAATCAGGTCATCACTCTAGGAATGTGATTTAAGGTGTTTCATTGATCGACATTGTTTGTCTAAAATGAAAACAAATCACAACATGAATCATTTGATGTAATTCAGCGAGGTTCCGACACATTGTCATTTAGAGACCATTTCTCACGAAGCTAAACATAGTAGCTTCGTCTGCCTGTCAGCGGCACAGAAGAAATGATTTCAAAGCATTTTGAAGTGTAGTGTGCTGCCATCTGCTGGTGCCCAGGTGACTACATGTTTTGCATCAAGTTGACTTCTTTATATAATGCTGATAAAATGCTTTATTTGAATGATTATTAAGTCAGCATTCCACTGGATTTTCATGTTGCATTTTCTTTATACTATTTGAGAAGTACTGTCAGGTTTTGAGAACCACATTTTGCACATATTCAAAGGACTGAATTAGCCTCTGACCGACACAAACCAAGTGCCCAGTGAGCCCTTTTGACATGGTCTCTATTGGTGGAGTTCACTTTGGCCCACACTCTGGTAATTCCCTCTTTCCCCTCGCTCCTTCCTGCATCAGATTGTGCCATGCCTGAAATGAGATAGCGAATTCCCAAAGCACATTTAGGAGATGATGAAGGGTGTGCTTGCCTGCAATTCATGACTTCATGCATTAACATTCATTTGGTCTTATATCATTTCTGAACATAAGATTAACTCTTCAGGTGAAGTGGGCTAGAACAAACAGCTGCTTCCTGGCTTCTTCAGCAGGCTCCTCTGGACCAATACAGCACCACAGAAATGAGCTCTCCTCCATGCTATGCGCCTACACATTAGCTAAAAATGAGTGTGAATCTACAGTGTTTCACAAGGCAGTAAAAATAAGAGACCAAATCGTGTTTTAACACTATCTTGATATCGTGTGGTTTTTATATCACATTTATGACGTGCAGCAGAGGGATTGATTGTATTTTTATTGCATATACACTCAAAGACGTATGTACAAAGATCCACGGTCCTCTGCCTCCGAGGGGCATCGTTAGTGTTACAGCATCTCAAACCTTTCTGTGTCTGTGTGTCTGCTCTCTGTGCAGCTGGACGACCCGTCAGTATTCCCAGCGGTGATTGTTGAGCAAGTTCCCGCAGCCGATCTGTTGCAAGTATACTCGGGGCTCGAGTCCGATGAGGTGACCAACGGTATCATGGTGGATACCACTCTCCATGTGGTTGAGGAACCATCCATCTTGGAAGGAGGGGTGGATCTCACAGGTGCACATGCAATAAACGCTGAATTTTAATGAGACATAACAAAACTAACAAAGCACACAAGTGGAAGATGCAAAGCCAGAAAATTACAAACTACACATTTAATTCCTGCTCCGTTGCACAGCACAAACAGCCTTCTTAGGTACTCTTCGAATTAATTCATTACAATTAATCTGTAGGCTGACCCACAAACTATTCACTGAACAGTGAGTTACCTGAAAATTCAGAACATGCAAGCATGCATTCAGCGATATTAACTTAAAAATAAGTCTTTCTCCTTAAAATGAAAAACGTTTTAAAAATGTACTCTCCTTGTCGTAAGTGAAAGCTGACATAAAAAAAGAACCTTTGTAGCCATTCACCTGTGTTTGACCTACACTTCTCAAAAAAGTAAATTATGCAAAGCATTAGCCTCCGAGTATTTCTTATTAATGAATTTGTTGTCATCTGGTGGACAGAAACAACAGTCTCAGGCACAGAGGACAGCATGGAGACAAATGAAGCAGCGGCGGCTCTTCTTAACATGGAGTCTCCGAACAACATTTTGGATGAGAAGCGTATGCGTAAGTTAATTTGCATGCTTATTATTCCACTCCTTCAGCTTGTGACAAAAACGTCAGCTTTGATCTAACGCTGTTCATAATTGCAGCTTGAAACACTTTTCTGTATCTCTTGTTTATGCTAAGTTCACACCTATGGCACTCTGCTTGAGTCAGACCTGACATATGCCCCACTGAGGCCTGACCAGATGGACGGTGTTGCCCTTGACATGTCCGTAGACGAGGACACCTCATCTATGGATGAGATTCCCCAAAAATTTCCCTTAAAACCTCAGAAAAAAACCAAAGGTAAGACATTTTTCCTCCTTGTTAGAACTCCCTCACTAAAAATTCACTGTTGTAGGTAATTAGATGATTTCACTGTGGCCTTTCACCTTATAACACACTACTCCATAATTTGAATCATAGTGCGAAAGCCGCGGGCGGTCCGTCCCTGCTCTCCCATCACCACCCCTAACCTACCACTCAGGAAGAAGAGCAAAGAGGGCAAAGGTAAGCCTCACTAACTAGTCCACTTTTCTATAATCAGCCAATAAAAATCAAGGTCTGTCCTCCTCTTGTGTACGCTCCATTTCCTCATGTGGAGTGTGCAAACAGCAGTCCTCAACCCCTGCAGTCCAGTGGGGTCGAATCTAGGAGAGTTAATGGATGAGGGGATCTCAAAGTGCTGTGTTTCACAGGGAAACAGAAGTGATTGCAGGCTGGAGGGCACGTTGATGCTCTGCCGATAGAAGGAGACTAGTGGTGTGCCATGTAAAACCTCATTGCACCCTACAGTGTGACTCAAAGAGGAGGGGACTGGGGACAGCAGGTTCAGTTGCACACATATACATCACCCTGTCATGGTGTCTGGGATTCATCTGACTACTGGGAGCGTTGCTGTTTTTAACCACTTCTGGCCGAAGCATTTCATGAATTAGAGTAATCTACTCCCAGACTTGATATAATTAATGTCATCCCAAGGCACGCATGTACACATACAATGGCTGGAATAAAAGAGCAGCTCCTCCTGTAACCCTGTGGCGTTCATATATTCATAAACTGTACTACTAAATGAATTATAGATGTCTATAGCACAGCTCCAAGGCTTCGTCGCGAACGTCTGACTCACTTGAAAGTTAAAAACAAGACTAAATTTATTTCCCCCCCAATTTGCAGGCAATACCATCTACCTGTGGGAATTCCTTCTGGCCTTACTGCAGGATAAAAACACCTGTCCCAAATACATCAAGTGGACACAGCGGGAGAAAGGCATCTTTAAGCTTGTGGACTCCAAGGCTGTCTCAAAGCTGTGGGGCAAACACAAGAACAAACCTGACATGAACTATGAGACCATGGGAAGAGCTCTCAGGTGAACATACGAGCATCATTTTTCTGAGCAACGCTGTGCTTCAAATGAGCTTTTATTTTGCTCTGAAACCTAAAGACATGGTTCCATAGATGTATTCATAATGCCCATCAGGAATGATTATAATGTGTTGGACATCTGTTTTCTTTTCTAGATACTACTATCAGAGAGGCATCCTGGCTAAAGTGGAGGGGCAGAGGCTGGTCTATCAGTTTAAGGAGATGCCAGCTGACCTCGTGGTGATTGAGGATGAAGAGACGGGTTCTGATACCAATGTCGGCTACGGAAACCAGAGATCGACCAACGGGCGGTCTGTGGTTCGTGGAGGGTCCAAAGGGCACGGAAGAGCTCATGGTCAGCAGCACGTCTCGGTAAAACAGATGAAGAAAGAGCCAAACAATGAATGTCTCTACCAGCAAGCTAACGGTGGACAGGCTGAGCAGCTCCTCCAGTCTGTTCATATGCTGCAAGCCAACCAAGGGGCCGGAGTCCAGGAAACAGCACAAGCTTTAAGGTGAGCGACTGTGAAAAACACCAGAGGTGTTTTAAGAGGAACCAACAGCAAAATGAGGAGTAGTTTTATTTTTGTTTCATTACTCCACAGCGGATACCAGAAAATCATTCTCTGCTTAATGATCTTTCAAACTAGGGCTCGATGGGTAAATCAGTTGGGCTGATATTAGCTTATTCTGGATCTATCTGTCCATATGTCAGCAAAAGTAACAGATTTGCAATACAGAAAACCCAAGAGTGAGTTTGATATATGGTAGAGTCGGTGTCTCTAATACACTCTATATCCACCAGAGAACACAGATAACACTGAGTCAGATCTTATGATTATTTACTTTCTTGCGAAGAGCTAGACTACAAGATTGACGCTGTTGTCGTGTGTGATGAAAATGTGCCAAATGCTGGTAATCTCAAAGGCTAGAAAAGGGGTAACAGCTAGCTTGTCTCTGCTGATTGCCTCTTAAGAGCATTAAATGCAAGACTCTTATAAGCCATTGTTCTTAGACACGAAATATGCCCAGCATTCAATTCTTCAGACACGCATGTGTTTCACGCTTTCTTGTCTTTGTGATTTTTGTGTAAAACAAATGAAGTAAGAAGTAAGAAATCATATAATCGTCATCCACCAAAGTGCATGTCAGTCAGGTATCCTTACCAATAACATAAAAAACGTGGTAATTAAAATATAAATGTCATTATTAATCTCAAATGATACATAAACTGATTATTCTAAACTAAGTTTATGTTAAATGCTTTATGCTTAAATCTTACTCATACTCACACATGCATGCATCATAGCGTTGGACCTGATATTCACAGAAAATGTCTGAGTCAAAGCTTATCGCTCTTATATTAGTGGCGGCGTCTTGTAGGGGGAACTCAATTACATCTCGAAGCCTCGTATGTACAAAATGTCACCTTTTGAGAATTTGAGATGCAGAGTTTCATTATACATAATAAAACTGTGAGGTGAGCACAGCAACAGCCAACCCAGCAGAGCTGAAGTAAATCTTTACTTTATATAATTCATTTTTTTGTTGTTGATGTCAGTAAAGTGCCAGATCACCTTTAGATTTTTATAAAGTGCATTTCTTCTTCTTCTGTTTTTTGCGTTCTGGCACAGCTTTACTTTGCATTTTATTTTTCTGTTGCCAAGTCTGCTGCCTGTATTATCACAAAATTCTACTTTTTTTTTTTTTTAGTGGTTAAACATTGTCTGCTGTTAGAAATTGAAGAGACTCATAATTTCCACAGTACAGCTGTCAGCACAATTTGTTATTTTAATAAAGGCTTTAGTTGTGCTTTTTAGGCTCATAGCTGTGCGGTCGCTAATTTTCACAGTAGGTGTCCGTTAAAAACAAACCTTGTATATATTTGCAAAGATATAAAGAGAATATTCAATTACACCAACTCTGTCAGAGACAGTGAAGAGACTCACCTACATCTTCTGTTTTTTTTGTTTTATCAGGACCATTAACACCCCTGCATCAGTTCCTATGGTCCTGACATCTTCCCGCTCGCTTCAGTCTGTTCCCCTCACTGTTCTAGCCAACGGGGACTCCAGCCACTCCCCTTCTCGGGTTATTCTCCACACCATGCCCTCCACGACGGCAGGTGGTAAAGATGTGCTTACCATCCATACGGCTTCCATAGCAGGTGGGGCTAACAGCCTGCAGGATGGCCTCCCGCAGCAGCTCTTGGTCACCAGTCTGGGCTCATCTGCCTCCTCCTCCTGCACTTCCCCTCCAGGAGTCATTAGTTCCACCGCTTCCAACCTCAATGGTCTCCCCCGCCTTGTCACCATTAACACCACCTGCGGGCAGACCATGGTGGCACAGCAGCCCGGCACCGTAATTGCCACTGTGCTCAAATCTAGCGACCTCTCAGGGCTGCAGGTGAAAGAGGAGATGCTGGACCCCACCTACTTTCAGTCGATGGTGAACGGCGATCCATCACTGGCCGCACATACTTTTGAAAAAGAGGAGATGGAAGCAGGGGAGGCGGAGCTGCAGTACAGGACTGTTATCATTGATACCAGTCAAAGCCAGGGCCCAGAGGGCGCAAGTGAAACTATAATTAATGGACATTCTTCTCAGAGCAGCAGCCCTAGTGAGGGTCTGACCCCTGTGGAGGAGCTGGAAGTGCGTGGAGAGATGTCCCTGCAGCCTGAGCAGGGAATCAAAGGCCTGCAGGAGCTGCCAGTGTCTGTTCAATTGCCTGCAAACTTTATCCAGATAAAGACAGAACCTGCAGAGGCTTAGTGCTGCAGGACTCTTCAACAAAAGCTGAACCAAAATTGAATCCATTTTCTTTACCTACCACAGTGATCTGATCAAAGATCAGAACGAGGGATCTTGCAGCTTTTAAAGGTTGGTCAGTTCAGCCTCAGGATTTATTGTTTACCAACATATTTGTGACCATGTGCCTAATTTTAAAAATCAAGGGAGTGTTTAGTTTTTTTAAGAAGTAACTTTTCAGATTTAGGATTCTCTTTTTCTGTAGACACAATCCCCAACACACACACACACACAAATACACACATATGCACACATGCACAAACACAAAATGCTTTTTTTCCTCTAGGAGAGTAGCCATTGGATAAACCAGGAATCCCTGTCTACCAAATGTGCCAGTTAGCTGTTTTTTTTTAAACTTTTCATCTCACTGGACTCACGTGTTTAAAGAAAAATGCAAGAAACCAAAAACCGGGGACTGAATGCCAAATGGTGCAATGACCATTTGGCATCTGGCAATGTGTGAGCGTACCTGATCTTTACATCAGGTACGAGTTACTTTTCGCACGGATGTTGTGTTTGCTGGAAAAAAGAAAACCCACACATCTCGGAGTTCAATTGAAGAGTGCCTTACCGGAAGTTCAGAACAGTTCAAGACCGTTTGTTGGAAACAGCTGCGTAAGAGATGGAAAAACAGACTAAATACCTTCACAGACTTTCAGACTTCCAAGAAGTTATTACGCATTTATTTTCATATAAACAAAATAGGTATGCATTCACTCTCTAATACCCTTGGCCTTAAAACACTGTGTTACTATGGAAATGGGCATTTTCCGTCTATCAAGGACAGTGTAACATCAAAACTGTTTGTATAGAGCTGCAGACTGAAGGCACAGCAGGATAGGGAGGCACAAATGGAGAGAAAGAATACACGAGATAAAACAGATTTTATCAGTCTCTGCCTCAGAGGCTCCGAGGTTTAAATCCTGTTGTTATCAAATGGAATATATATGAATCTATTGATAAAAATGAATAAATATATATATATATATACATATAATATACAATTGAGATTCAATTTTAAGGCCACGGTGAATTTATTTATTTTGTGAATTCCTAAATTCTGTGTAAAAACCAGGCACATTTGTTTTCTATTTGCATGTAAAAACCTGAGGGGAAATACAAAGAATATGAACGTTAATACCAGGAGGCTTATTTGGTAGTTTTTTGTAAGACCAACATTTTTCACGTGTATAGCTTTCCATATAATCAGCTTTGGTATTTCCTTGAGTTTTGGACTCGAGTGTTCAGTGCAGCATGATTACTCCACTGTTATATTCTCTTATATCCTCTGATTTAAACATGTACTGAATGTTCTTTTCATTCCTTCTTATCAGCGGACATACCTCTTTATCTTTTTTAACAGTCAAGCAGGCGAAACTATGCATTCAAATATATATTCGCTGTGTATGTGCTGTATAAAGTATCAAATGTAACAATTCACATGCCTTTGAAATCCTATCTCTGTTTCGTCATTTGTTTGGTACAAAGAGGAACCAGTGCTGTTTTTTTTTTTGTCTTGTTTCAAGCTTTGCTCCTTTTCCCCTCCTTCCTCTTTCTCCTCTCCACTCCTGTCACCTTGTTACCTCTTGTCTGGTTTTCTCTCCTCACCGCCTCCTCGACTGCTCTCGGCTCGGGTCAGTCGAGTCTGTGCCTTCTTTATTTGCTGTCCCACTTGGTTAAGAACCTCTCAGGCCAGCCATCCGATTGGCCCCTTGGTCCTGCCGGGGATGAAGCCATATTGATCCTGAGTGGTATCCCGGCTAAATTGGTTGTATTTTCCAGCCGGACTGTAGCTGCAGAGTGAGGACATTCAGACATACTGACCTCCATCTGCACTTGCACCTAAGGACAGGTGTTAAACGCTACTTTACAACCTCACATCAGCCAAAAGGGCTCTGGGTCTGCAAAGACACTCTGAATGTATACTTGTTTTTAAAGTACATGCTTTTTTTTTTTTTAAGTACATGCAGCCAATAAGTACACTGGGTTACATTTGCATTAAAATCTGTCAGTCTTTCGGTGGGGATTTGCTGCCTTGTTTGCTTTGTATATATTCCTGTATCTACCCTTCCTTTTTCTCAGAGCACTGTTTTACTGTCTGTGAAACATTGAGGTATGTCCACTGCTTATGTTTTTGTTGCTTCTTATGACTTGGGTTATCAATGGCCTCCTTTATGCTGAATATAGAATAGATTTTTAAGAAAAAGTCAATATGCTAATTAAATGCAAAATCTTGTCTTTTGACTGTTCTCTCTCTTTCTTTTTATTTGTTGCTGTTTTTGCTGGCAGAATGATTTGGAAATAGAGCGAGGCGCAGATAAAGTGTCATACAAGCTTTTTTTAAATTATTTTTTTTGGAAAAATTAAACAGAAAACCGAATTAAACTTGGAAACAAATAGCTTCCAAGCAGTTACTAAGTCCATTCATTTGCGCTGTTGCGATAATGAAACTGCCTTGAAAATTCAGTTGTATTGTTGGGTTGTTTAAGCTTTGGGGGACATTTGATCACATGGTATTTTGAGAGAAAGAAAAAGCTACTGTAGAAAACTGGATTGGAGCCATTAGCGGGCCAGAGACTGATTGGACTGTACTTAAGAGCTCTGCTTCTCCAGTTGCTGTGGGTGGATGAATACATTAGCATGTGACATGCCCAGAGCTGAAGACAGACGAGTCTGTCACCACAGTTTGCATAGTGGAAAGTGTGTGTGTGCGTGTGTGTGTGTGTGTGTGCACGTTTAAGCTGTGGTTGGCGCGAGAATGAGTTACACTGAAGTGGGTTGATTCTTTTCAAGCATGTGTTATGTTGATGTGTTTATATATGTGAGGATGGAGTGTTTGTGTGTTTGGGGTTTACATTGGCTTGGAGTGACTGTGCATGTGTGTGTGCGTGTGTGTGTGTGTGCGTGTGTGCAGGGTCAGGAAGGCGGGTGGTGTTGAGGAAGTCTTCTGGCGTCGGGGCTTGCCTACCGTGCCTTGCTCCGTCTACACCCACATACACAGCTGTGTACCACACAATCCAATCTTGCCATAGGGTTACACACACACGCGTGCACACACACACATAGAAACAAGACCAAGTTCAGCCGCAGCCACCATTACAACCTTCTTCACGCCACTGAACAGCTTCCCGAACCTTTTTCAGATGAAAAAAATGGTTTGAAATGGGAATGAAATCATCGCACAAGCTCCACATTCGGCAACAAACAGCCCTCCATTACATCCAAGCAGACACTTTGCTTTTCTGTTGAGCGGTTCATCGATTGCCTGCCATAGGGTAAGCGGAGGTTCTTATGGATTACTAAAATAATGAAAGGCTACTAGCAGCCGTTATGTCTGTGCTATTCCTTTGGTTAGTGAGTCAGAGACCCTGAAGATGGAGTGAGAGCCAGGTCCTGGGAGAGGAGGACTATTTCTGTGTCGCCTGCAGCCACTGACACAGCGCGAGTGTTTACTGCTGTGCCATGCTGCCTCTCACAGTGGGAGCAGTTGAGGGATGACGGCTGACATTATTGTGCCTCCAGCCTGTAGCAGGAACAGTACAGGGAGAGCTTATTTAACCATCAGGTCACCAGACTGACTGCAACATTACAAAGAAAAGGAGTTGATGGCTGCTGTCTTATGGCTGCTGAAGCTTTGTGCAATTTATTAACAACATGCAGGTAAAGTTAGATTCAAATGGATCCCATTTTTATTTTTACTTTACTCCACAGAAGCAGATGTGGATGTATCAAGGACAGCGAGGTACAGCGTGTTTTAAGATGTAAAAAAAAAAAAAGTGTTGAAAATACCTCACCTAACCTTTGATATTACAGCAGTACACCTTTGTCTACACAAGATGGCACTGGTAATACACGTGTCCTCATCAGAGCCCGAGCCTCAGTCTGGATCGAAGAGAAGTATTCCTTCAGGTCACTAATCTAAATACAGACACTCTTCATACATTGGTTTTCACTCTCCTCCACCCCAGAATAGCAACTTACGTCTCGAAACGAAGGAGCGATTATTTGAAATGAAAATAAGCAGCTGGGAGGGAAGTTTCCCTGCATTTTTTGATAAGTAACAAAAAGAATTAATTCACATGTGAGCGTCAATGGAAGTGGCCATTCCTCGGGCCAGGTAGGCAAAAATCCTTTGAACTGTGATAACCTGGTAAATGCTCGGTATCTCTGTTCATCCTGCAGAGCAGTCGATCTTGTTTCCTCTCCCCATCTAAACGGGGATAAACAAGTGCTGGAGGCGGGCTTTCCTATTTAAAATGCATGAGAAAAAATAGTGCAGGGCTTAGGCTGAAACGATATATTCTTTAATTCTGGTCTACAAGGAAGGAGTTCACTGTCAGACACTCGCAGATTTGGCTCATATCTAATGCAGGCAGTGCTAAACCTCTTCATAGATAGTAGGAATGCAAATTAACCTCAATGCAGGGTTTAAAAAAAGCCAACAATCAAATACCATCTGATTTGGAGTTGTTGGGATTTTGACATTTTCCTGTGAAAATGCAAAAATTTCACTGCAGTCTGTCGGCCCTGTTTGTAATTTCTTAGGTTTTTAACTTCAAACAGAAAATAGTGCAATTTTAATAATTTGTACTAATAGAATGTTTACATCATGAGACTGTCTAATGGAAAAATAAAACAACACAAGTAGATGTGTGTACTAGGCAACAAAATGTGGATAAGAAGGCATCAACTAGACTGTTGTCCCGTTTATTTGTTTTTAAAACCTTTGCTCTTGCAATCCTCCATCGGCAGTATTACCACCATCCGGTGTCATTCAAGGTCTCCTCTACAATGAGTTTTAATTGTGAGACATCTGTACTTTAAAATTTGACTTTCATGGTTAATATTGGACTTTTGTCCCAACAGGCGCGAGGAGCTCTCTGGGAGCCCGCTGTAATATCTGTATCAGCCTCTCCAGTCAGGGTGAACCATCCCATTCACAGCGACTCTCTGGGCTTCCATGGCAATTTACTCTCACGACTACACAAAAGAGTCCTCAGAGTCCTCAGAGACCTCGCCAGATAGACAACTGACAACTAACAGCATCTTATGAAAAAATAACACTTTATACTGTTTCCTAACACAGTGAGTGCGGTAGCTCCACAACAACAACAACAACAACAACGACAACAACAGCGGCGGCAGCAGCAGCATGCCGAATGCTGAATGCATCCATTTAAATAAACAGATGCCTATTTGATGTGATAAGCAGGAAGTAGTGAGAAATGAATTATATAAACACTGATTTTATGAACTTTTCAGAACCGCCTCGAGGGCTTTGCAGTACACTTGTCAGTTTATTTGAAGTATGTTTGCAAT
Source organism: Rhamphochromis sp. 'chilingali' (assembly GCF_963969265.1). Taxonomy (NCBI): domain Eukaryota; kingdom Metazoa; phylum Chordata; class Actinopteri; order Cichliformes; family Cichlidae; genus Rhamphochromis; species Rhamphochromis sp. 'chilingali'. The sequence goes on from NC_137940.1 coordinate 35,233,359, forward strand.
TATTGTATTTGTTAACTCATGCCAGTATTTTTCACTTGACATGTTGCTCTGGGCCATTGACATTATTGATTCAAAAATAACAATATGGCTTCAGTCTGAACTCCATTTGTGAGCATATTCATAAAACATTTACATATAGCAAGTTTCGCCCTCTCTTTCAACAAAATCCATTTCACTGTCAATTATTATTGATATCTTTGACATTATCATCAGCGTGAGCCAACATGAGTCAAGATCTATATTTACTTTGTAGGCGAGATACTTTTATATTAGCGTAAACAAAGCATTATTACACATCCGATACACGAGAGAGTCTCGGGTTATAAAATCAGGACAATAAAAGCATATATGTCTGTTTTGGCTTGTCAAGATGTGATGCTAAAAAATTCTGCTAATGAGGAATGGGAGTAATGGTGAGTAGAGAAGGAGACCTGCCTGTTTCAGTTGCATTAGTTGGATTCAAAACCCATACTGCTATCAGCTTTCCGACAAACACCCTCCGGGCATTAAGTGTCTTTCAAGGAAATCACATTGTTTCATATGATAGGACAACGGAGATTATTCGTACAATGAAATTTTAATTGGAAAAAAGCAAGTAAAGAAAGAAACATACAGAGGGCTTCAACGCAAACTACCACAACACGAGTGTTCCATTTTTGTCTCCCTGTTTAACTTCTGAGTACCTCACATAGCTTGAATACTCTTGGGCATTTATGCGCCTTGTTATTGTGATGACAGAACATCAATTACAAATGCCTATCTCGCCTGCTTAGTTGCAGATGAGAGTTATTTCAGCTCGACACACTGAGATGAGGCGTTAGAGATTAAAATCGCCTCGGCAAATAAGAAAATGTTTGAACAGCCGCACTATTTAAAGCATTTTGAAGACTGCAACAGTGGTGAAAACAATGGAGGATAGCACATCAGTGAGCACATGAGAAGCGACTGCTGAGGTCTGTGAATCTTTAATTAAACAATGTTTGTTTTACATGATACAAATAACAGAGAAAAGAGTGACTAAAATACGCAGAGCGAGTCGTGAACTTTCAGTGCCGGTTAGACTCGTGTTTCTGTATTGGCGTGCTGGAATAATTTGCTTTTTTTCTTTTTTTGCTTAAATATTTTTAAACTGTGAATATTATCCTCACATAATCAAATTTTCTGAAGTTGGTTTTGTGCGTACGTCCGTGTTTGGATCTATGAAGTTGGTTCGTGCCACTGCATCAGCGCTTAAGTACATATTTTATGAAGATCTTGGGATATATTTGGTATGGTGGCACAAGTCGCTTGCATAATAGCAACACAATAGCTCTTGATTTGATCTCTTCAGCAGTGTTGCTGTTTATTAAAATCAAGCAGAGCAGAGCACTTCTGATGTAGCAACTTTTTAGGTAGCATTTTCCCTGTTGACTGTGTATTTCTTCATTTTTTGTGATTTGGTGTATGGATGTGTTTCTCTTGATGTTTTTGTTTTACTGTTGTGTGCTTTGTCCTTTGGGCCCAAAGGAGTACAGGGCACAGAATGGACTTTTATCTGTAAGTATGTGAGCAGGAAAAAGATAAAGGCTATGAAAAAAAGTCAGACATAAACACTCACTAAGCACGAAAACCGTGCAATCTAACGCAATCCTATACAAAAGCTCTGCCATACATTTGGCTTTTTGAAGCTCGTACATCTATTGTTGACATTGGAAAGACAATCAGTTTACTAGGTGCGATATACTGCATTACATTTTCAGTATTACAGTATTTAAGATAACACCTGTAGTTGTTGGTGGTAATAGCCAATGCATTTTAATACTGCAGTTCACAGAAATTGGCCGGCAACAAGACAAACTGCTGTTTAAAGACATCAGGCAATAATTGGTCTTTTCCATCATTGTGCAAGCAGCTTAATCATGCAAATGGCACGGGTTTGCCAACAACTAAGTGAAAGTTGGTTACCTTGCTGAGAAGTTGGAGGTATGCAGCCTGTTTCCTGCAGCTCACTCCCTGCAGTGCTTCAAACTGATTCGCTGTAGGGGAAAATGCTGAAAATAGCCATTGTCTTGTTTTGAAGACGATTTGTCAAGAATAAATTGATAAGTGCTAAGCTAAATCGTGATACCAGATGGCTCGTGTTTCTCAGCTTTAATGCGATGCTGCAGCAGGAGGAAATGTTTGGTTTGCATTAGCAGAAACTCAATACAACATTTACCCAGAGACTGTTACTACGCCCAGTTCAGTACTTTCATTTGGAGGCCACGTTCTCAATCAGCTGTGTTACCTCACTCAGAAATAGGCTTATCAGGTGTCCCAGTTTATGCAGGGCTACACATAACATGTATCACTGTCACATATTGAGACACCGTTTCACATTTTGATTAGTTCTAGTTTCCAAAAATTAACTAAAGTGCTTCTCACAAGAAGCCTGTTTGGCTTTAAGAGCATTGTGTTGCTCTACAAAGATGATCACCAGCCAGAACTGAAAGGCGAAACAACAGTTAACATTCTTTTAATCGTTATTGCCAAAGAAAAAGGGAAAACACAAGTTTAGCTTCAATCCATGCTTATTATATTAATAAGTGTGTTGGGAAAACTGCACAAAAAGATCAAATTTGTAAATTGGAAAAATTACCTCTAAGCATTAATGGCTCACAAGCTCCCATTTGGTTACACTATTTGGAGGTACGTGGTGATTTAATAACAATTTTGCCACTTTAATAAGAACACTTTTCAATGTCACGCAGTCCAGCATACCAACAATACCAGACAGGACGGCAATAATAAGCATAAAGTACAACAGATGTCAACAAAAACTGCGAAAACATAATAATGCAATAATGGAACATGCTGTTGCTTTAAATTACACTAGATGATTTTCCTAATAAAGTGTATGTCTTGTTACACATTTAATGTGATAGCACCACACAGATGGTTACATACAGTACATAGTTAATTGCTGTTGCATTGTATTCGCTGTAGCTTTTCATATGTATACACATACAAGTAAAAATGAATGTATGACATAATAGGTAAGGTAAGGACAGATTGTGTGTGTGTGTGTGTGTGTGTTTTTTTTAGGGTGGCTCAGTTTCCAAACTAAATGCGTTCATTGAACAGGATCAAATAACAAGGAGAGAAAACTAGACACCTGTAAACAACCAATGCTTTTTAAGAAGGAATCAAAATGCTTCAAACATAATTTAGACTGTTTACACTGACTCACACTGACTAGAAGTGCTACCTAATAGTTGCCTGCAATAGACTGCTTTGGTGTCACGAGTGGTCTTGAATATTTATCAAAAGGAAAAATTTGCACCTACAACGTAAACAGATTCAAAACCAGACAGCACGCTCAGCGCCTCAGATCCTCCCGAGCATGCGGGCGATCCACCAGTTGCACGGCATGACAATTTGACAGATGACCCGGCCTCCTTGGTAGTAGTATGGCCAGGGGTTGAAGCCACCCAGGGGCTCGTGGTAGCGGCGGCAGAAGCGGTAACCACGGCGACAGTACTGGCAGCAGTAGCCACCCTCATCCAGACGGTTATCCAGCTCGATTCCAACATCTCTCTGCAGAGGACACAAGAGCGGGCAGGGTTACAATCACACACATGACAAATGCCAGTCCTCCTGAGGCAAGGGCAGGAGAGGAGGAAGAGGAAGGGCTGACATGAATTGATGAGGCAGCTTTGATTGTGGGTCATCGCAATATATGTAAAAGCAAAAACAAAAGTGAAAAGATGTGAATTGATGTCTGCAAAAATGCAAAACTGTGACATCAATTGATGGCAGTGCCAAAGAGATCACGGTTTGAGCTGAGATTGAACGAGCTTGATTTAAGCTCGGGAGCATAAAACATGATATAATACCCTTGACCTTTCTGCAGCACAAAAAGCACGACTGGAGGCTGCACACTGCCCCTACTTTGAATCCAGCGTTCGCAACCTCTCTACTGTCACTATCTCCGGTCGAAGTTACCAGCATAATTACACTATTTCTTTCATCCCTGACCTCTTAACTCCCTCGACCCCAGCACACACTCTGCACTAAAATGACTGCCCCTCCTCCAATAGAGCATTCAAATTAGAGCTCCTCACATCTTGGCGCCCTCCCCCTGACCTTGACTTTAAGTGCATGGCACATTCCTAAAGCAATTAGCAGAGTAATGATCGCCTAACAAGGATTCTTTCATTTGCTCTTGCTGGCTGCCTCTGAATTTATAGAGGGGCCAAATGAAACCCAAACGAAAGGTAAATTGGGTAGAATTAATGGCCCTTGGATTTTTCCATTGTGCTGGTTGGTTCATGCCCTCATGGACTCGTGGGGGCTGAGTGCCATGCCTTTGATCAAGAGCAACTCCAAATGGGGTTCGGAGAAGTGCCACTTAACTCACAGTGTGAGCTGAAGTAGCAACCGCCCTCAGTATGCATTTGACCACATTTCAGTCTCTTTTAGTAAATGAATCCTTGGAGACAATCCGGTGATATCTTGTTAAACTGCTCGGTTCCAGGAGTCAACGGCCTCCGCTGACTTCACATTCAGGAAAAAACGCGAGCACTTACAATGACTCAGCTACGTGCAATAGTGCGGAACAAAACACATCCGCAGCTGGGAAAAGAAAATGTGTGTGAATTGTTTAAGAGGACAGGACCCGCTGGACCACATGGCTGAGTCCCTCTGGTCCCCTACTGCATTAAGTTAGGGAATTTGGGGATTTCTTGCATCTCCTCTACTCGTCAGTAAGCATTCAATCACGGTGGTTTTACACACATTGTTTTCTTGTACGTAGCAGCTCACTGCAATAAATCCACCACATGACTGGCTTGTGAAAACTATGCACCTGATGTAAACTGAGTCAAATTACTTGCTCTTTAGACATATTCAAAACACATAGAGTGCAATGCATTATATCCAGGTAGGTTTGATTTATTACTATGACAGTCACAGGTAGGCTTTTAATGATTTATTGCTTTAGGCAGGTTTCAGGTCATCGGCTCCCAGGCAACAATCGGTTATATGAACAACACGAAACCTGTCAATGGACCAACGATAATCTTATCAGCTCCTCACAGCCCAAACTGGGGTGTTACGAAATCTGGAGCTCAGGCGTGGAAAATGAAGAAAATATTTTATTCAAATGACGCCGGTGTTTATCAAAACAAACAGCCAATAGGCAGCATTGTACCTTAAAGACAATTAATCAGAGCTATCCTTTTAAAACGGAGGGTACATATTAATCACTCTGGCTTTGAGTCGCCGTCTCTAGTGGGAAGCCGCGGTGATAAGAATGGTTCACCTTGGGAAATCTGAGGCAGTCACTCACAAACAAGCAGCATTAATGAAGAGTAAAAGCCATTACCCTCTTGCTGGATCTGATTTCATCACACACATTCTCACATACACATGCAAACTTGCACACAAACACAGACACCTCTGTGCATATTATGAGGAGCTGGATGTGAATGAGTCTGCAGAGTAGAAAACTGCGTCAGTCATTCAATAAGATGTAACGAATCAAAGCATGACTCCTCTAATCTCCACACTTGTTGGTATTATTTCACACACGCTGATCCCCGCTCCTCATGAGCTTGAAGCACATGCCTGGATGTGTTATTAAATCTCAAAGCAGAGCTCATCACATTCATCCGGGGATCAAAACAGCAGAGATAACATTTCTGTTTCACGCTCTGCTTTGTATTCGAAAAGGGTCTTTTTATGTAGACACACAGGACAGTGGAACATATGAAATTCTTTGCTGCGTGTCCTGATCTCTGATTTTCATCTTACTGTTCTCTACAGTGACGTGGAATGACAATGAAATTGAATGTAATTGAATAAGCAGATAGTCATGTATTTCAGTAAACTCTGCTGCTTTACCAAAGTGATAAGGAGCTTTAGCTTCAGTGTAAAGATTCCTCTGGAGGCACAAACAACTTCTGCATTCACGGAATTTGAATTCCTTCAGCTTTTTGCACCTGTGTTATGCATGAACAGCCACTTAGCCTGACCCTGGATGTAGCAGCCAGAGGTTTGTAAGGATAGGTCCCAGACACAAGACAAATCCCAGGACACAAGCAGCAACACGTACAAACATATTTACATGAGTATGAGTGAGGTCAATTCTTATAGAAAGCCCATCCTTGTTATGTGGGTCAAGGACGGCGGTGCAATCCCTTCAGGCCTGTCAGGCGGTCGTTATTCAGTTTGAAATTTCCAGGGCCACCGCTGATACACACTGCACTCTGACATGGCAGCCATGTTAAAGTTCAGCATAATATACATCTGCCAGTCTCTGTGCACTGTGGACAGGCTTGGTGCTCAAATTCAGACTTATGAAATGCAGATGAAGTGAATGCAGAGAAACTGTGAGTAGCAGACTCTGCGGGTGAGCTTCCTTGTTTTTTTATACTGTGCCCATTTGCATGACTTTTAGATGAAGAAAAAAAAATAGACTTACACATGTGGCATACCACTGGCAGCAGTGAGAGTTCAGACTCCCAATTACAGACTGCTGCCTGCCCTGTGCCCGGCCACAAAGGCCGTTGTTATCACTGGACCCACAAACAGCGCCTGGACGTGCTGCTGGAATGGATTGCAATGGTATGCATTACTCCGCTGATAGAGGCAGAACGTTCAAAAGTGGAGCTGAGTTTTTCATCCCCTGGTATGTTTTAATTGCATAGCACTGCATCTCCTGCCACAGACAATGAGGAAGAGGACAGAGGAGCTGGGGGGGGGGGGGGGGGGGAATTGAAGAGTTGAGCAGGAGGCTGTTTCTGGGATGGGCCTGATAAACGTCAATATTATAGGATGTCTCATTTCTCTGCATGTCTCACACCGTTTCTCCGAGCCCTGCGGAGGAGACTGAGCCTGACTCATTATCCTTGAATTTAGCTTTAGTGGCTGTTCACCTGTAAGTGCTCACTGCAAGTATATGCATATATCATATATCCTTGCACCTGTTCTTAGGGTGTCTCTTAGTGTGACACTGCAGCTTTTTGTGCTGGTATAAGAGTGTATAAGTCTTGTGTAATATACTATGCAATGTGATTTTCCCCTAGAGTCAGGGATAATTAATCATACGGTATTGAGTGGTTTACATTCTGTACACCAAAATATGCCACTTGGCCTTTCCATTTATTTTATACGCTTTGATAATTAAAGCATTATTAATAAATGTAACTTATCTGTGCAGCGATGAGTGACCTTGAAAGTGCTGCTTTGTACTGTGCTTTCCAGTGCCTCAGAAAAAAAGGAAGTAGAAAAAAAAGTCTCTAACTAGGGCTGTAAGGCACAAGTTGCTGCCTTTGAAAGGCTGGATATTCCTCTCAATTAATGGAGAGACATTAAGGGAGTCTTCATTGAACTGGCCTTACTTAAACAGATATATAGAGCAATTGCTATGCCCTCTGGTGCACAAAGTCAGTTTTAACATCAATTAGTGAGCGATTTATATGCAGAAAGAGTTGAGGCAAGAGCTGCGGCTGATTGAAGTGACTTTACTGTATCTCGTGGTGTGGTCCCTGGGTGACGTGGCAGAGAGGGCCCCACTTACATAGTCGTTTACGGGAAGGTGGTCCAGGACGTCGCGGGCAAAACGCTGACCTGTGACCTCGGCATCAGGTGTATCCACATTTACAACCTCAGCATCTGAGTAACAGAACGAGCAGGAGAGAATAAAAGCGAGAGAGAGAGAGATGTTACTGTATATACTTCCAACTGTTTTCTGTTGTTTGAATTAAAATAAGAAAGCTCTTAGATTCAATTTTGGCTTGAACACTGTGTTTTCCCAGTGGCTTGATGTTACTTACTAGCATTCAAAAGAAATTAATTCCAGGCTTTTTTCACGCTTCTGTCAAACAATGGTGTTATTGCTTTTGTGATACTAACACACAGATGCCAGTTCATAAAGCCTTGGCATCTTTATGAGAAAGAAAAAAACCAAAACCCCCTCTCCAGATGACCAAAACAAGAGGCTGAATGTAACCGGCTACATTTACTGAGATATATATATATATATATATATATATATATATATATATATATATATATATATATATATATATATATATATATATATATATATATATATATATACACACATATATACATATACACACACACACACATATATATATATATATATATATATATATATATATACATACATATATATATATATATATACATATATATATATATATATATATACATACATATATATATACATATATATATATATATATATATATATATATATATATATATATATATATATATATATATATATATACATATACATATATACATATACATATATATATATAAAAAAAAACAAAACACCCAGCACGCCCCTGCGGGCGGTTTATCCTTCAAGCTCGGGTCCTCTACCAGAGGCCTGGGAGCTTGAGGGTCCTGCGCAGTATCTTAGCTGTTCCCAGGACTGCGCTCTTCTGGACAGAGATCTCCGATGTTGTTCCCGGGATCTGCTGGAGCCACTCGCCTAGCTTGGGAGTCACCGCACCTAGTGCTCCGATTACCACGGGGACCACCGTTACCTTCACCCTCCACATCCTCTCGAGCTCTTCTCTGAGCCCTTGGTATTTCTCCAGCTTCTCGTGTTCCTTCTTCCTGATATTGCTGTCATTCGGAACCGCTACATCGATCACTACGGCCGTCTTCTTCTGTTTATCTACCACCACTATGTCCGGTTGGTTAGCCACCACCATTTTGTCCGTCTGTATCTGGAAGTCCCACAGGATCTTAGCTCGGTCATTCTCCACCACCCTTGGGGGCATCTCCCATTTTGACCTCGGGACTTCCAGGTTATACTCGGCACAGATGTTCCTGTACACTATGCCGGCCACTTGGTTATGGCGTTCCATGTATGCCTTGCCTGCTAGCATCTTGCACCCTGCTGTTATGTGCTGGATTGTCTCTGGGGCATCTTTACACAGCCTGCACCTGGGGTCTTGCCTGGTGTGATAGACCCCAGCCTCTATGGATCTTGTGCTCAGAGCTTGTTCTTGTGCTGCCATGATTAGTGCCTCTGTGCTGTCTTTCAGTCCAGCTTTGTCCAGCCACTGGTAGGATTTCTGGATATCAGCCACCCCCTCTATCTGCCGGTGGTACATACCGTGCAGGGGCCTGTCCTTCCATGATGGTTCCTCGTCTCCCTCCTCTTTCTTGGGTTTCTGCTGCCTGAGGTATTCACTGAGCACTCGGTCAGTTGGGGCCATCTTCCCAATGTATTCTTGGATGTTCGTTGTCTCATCCTGGACTGTGGTGCTGACACTCACCAGTCCCCGGCCCCCTTCCTTCCGCTTAGCGTACAGCCTCAGGGTGCTGGACTTGGGGTGAAACCCTCCATGCATGGTAAGGAGCTTTCTTGTCTTTATGTCAGTGGCTTCTATCTCCTCCTTTGGCCAGCCTATTACCCCAGCAGGGTACCTGATCACGGGCAGGGCATAGGTGTTGATGGCCCGGATCTTGTTCTTACCATTCAGCTGACTCCTCAGGACTTGCCTGACCCTCTGCAGGTACTTGGTGGTTGCAGCTTTTCTAGCGGCCTCTTCATGGTTCCCATTCGCCTGCGGGATCCCCAGGTACTTGTAACTGTCCTCTATGTCTGCAATGTTGCCTTCTGGTAGTTCAATCCCCTCAGTTCTGACTACCTTCCCTCTCTTTGTTACCATCCGACTACACTTCTCCAGTCCGAACGACATTCCAATGTCATTGCTGTATAGCCTGGTAGTGTGGATCAGTGAATCGATGTCTCGTTCACTCTTGGCATACAGCTTGATGTCATCCATGTACAGGAGGTGGCTGACAACTGCTCCGTTCCGTAGTCGGTATCCGTAGCCAGTCTTGTTAATGATCTCACTGAGGGGGTTCAGGCCTATGCAGAACAGCAGTGGGGACAGAGCATCTCCTTGGTAGATCCCGCACTTGATGGTGACTTGTGCTATGGGCTTGGAGTTGGCCTCTAGTGTTGTACGCCACATCCCCATTGAGTTCCTGATGAAGGCTCTTAGGGTCCCATTGATCTTGTACAATTCTAGGCATTCCAGTATCCAGCTGTGGGGCATTGAGTCATAGGCCTTCTTGTAATCAATCCAGGCAGTGCACAGGTTGGTCAGTCTGGTCTTGCAGTCTCGGCTGACTGTTCTGTCTACCAGTAGCTGGTGTTTTGCGCCTCTGGTATTCTTGCCAATTCCTTTCTGTGTCCCGCTCATGTATTGACCCATGTGCCTGTTCATCTTAGCCGATATGATGCCTGACAGGAGCTTCCATGTAGTACTGAGGCAGGTTATTGGTCGGTAGTTGGAGGGGACCGGTCCCTTCTTGGGGTCCTTGGGGATCAGGACCATCCGACCTTCGGTTAGCCATTCCGGGTGTCTCTCGTTAACTAGCAGCTGGTTCATTTGTGCTGCTAGACGCTCGTGGAGTGCAGTCAGCTTCTTTAGCCAGTAGGCGTGAACCATGTCGGGCCCTGGTGCTGTCCAACTCTTCATACTGGAGACCCTTTCTTGGATATCTGCCACTGTGATGGTTACTGGATCCTGTTCGGGGAGGTTGCTGTGGTCTGCCCTCAGATCCACTAGCCACTGAGCATTGCCGTTATGGGTTGCGTCCTTCTCCCATATGCTCTTCCAGTATTGCTCGGTCTCCAGCCTTGGTGGTGCTGTTCTCTTATTGTTCCCTTGCCACTGAGAGTACACCTTTGCTGGTTCTGTGGAGAACAGCTGGTTTATTCTCCTGCCTTCTATCTCTCTGGTGTACCTTCTCAAGCGGCTGGCCAAGGCTGTGAGTCTTTGCTTGGCAGTTTCCAAGGCCTCAGGTATGGACAGCTTGCTGTATTTCTTATGCACCTTCTTTGTCGCACCTTTCTGCAACTCCGTTAGTTGGCTAACCTCCCTCCGTGCTACTTTGATCTTGCCCTCTAGCCTCCTTCTCCATGGAGGGTACTGCCCCTTGTGGCTGTTCAACTTGTAGCCAAGCATCTCACTGATCACTGCTGCCGTATTGTAGATCAGCTTGTTAGTGTCGGTAATCGTGGTTGTAGGTATCGTCCGTAGTGCTGCATTAACATCATCTAGCAGACCTTCTGAGGGTACTTCACGTAATCTTGGTAACCGGCTACGGGGGATCCAGGTTTCAAGCTTGGCCATGATCCTATCTTTCAGGTCAGTTCCTCTCGCACTTAACGATCCTTCTCCTATCGCACTTGGGGCTATGTACCCAATCTCGGGTGGGGGTGATGATATCGCCCCCCTGACCTGGCGTCCTGACTCCTCCTTGCCGTAGCATTTGTGTTGTACCTTGTCAATCTCTAGCTGTGAGAGCAGTCCCTTCTTTCGAATGTTGGAACACTGAGCTACTAGTTGTTTCGCCGTCATTGTGGATGTTGGGTATCGAAGAATCCATAGGTCCCTCAGCCTATTCATGTAGCCCCTTCCGCCAGGGTTACTTGCGTAGTAGCATTCCAACAACGCCCTGTTTTCGTCTCTTGCCCACCGATGCCTTCTTGTTCCAGTAGCCCACTTTTCGTCAGGGTGCCCTGGTTCCTCAACACCTGACGCGGACCTTGTTGATCCGGGCGACGTCCGAGCCGGCATGCCTTCATATTTATCTGTCTCGCTCATGTCTGCGGTAGGCTTGCTTAGCATAGGGGGTCTAGCCTTAGGACCCTTACTGGATACAGACGCCCCAGGCAGGAATCGAACTTGCGATCCTCTGTTCCAAAGGCGTGTAGTCTAACCACTACGCTATCCAGCTGCATTGGCGGCCAGTATGGCATATATATATATATATATATATATATATATATATATATATATATATATATATATATATATATATATATATATATATATATATATATATATATATATATATATATATATATATATATATATATATATATATATATATATATATATATATATATATATATATATATGTGTTACGTGTGAGCTTAACAGTGCATTAATTTACATTTAAATAATCTGCAATGTAGACTAATCTCCAGGGCCTAAAATAAACCTGTCGGAAGCTTGAAAAACATGCAGTTCCTGTAATGGCCTCTCGGGGCTGGCTTTGAAAGTGAGTCCATCTTTATGCTGAAGCAGAAATAAACATGTTTACAGCCAGGCACAAAAACATTTTAGGCCTTTGAAGTTAATTTTCTCCATATGTTGAACTGTAGAGGGTGAAGTTGTATATAAATGACATTATTAGAGTCACTGGCCAGCTGATGCTAACATAGATTGCTACAGTTGCTAGTTGTCTGCTAGCCGTCAATTTGCTAATTTAAGTCACTGAAAAGAACCTTTCCCTGGCAACCACTGGTCACTAGGGAAAAAAAATGTACAGCGGGGAAAATAAGTATTTGACACATCAGCATTTTTATCAGTAAGGGGATTTCCAAGTGGACCATTGACACAACATTTCCACCAGATGTTGCCATCAAGCCAAATATTGACGTCATACAAACAAATCAGAACATATAAGTATACAAGTTAAACCACAATAAATAAAGTGAAATGACACAGGGAATAAGTATTGAATACATGGAGATAACAAGGGGCAAAATGACATAGAAAGCCAGGAGATCACCTGAAATCTGTCAGTATTGATAGAGAAATCCTGTCCCCTATCAGTACTAATTGATATCAGCTGCTTTAGTCCTAATTGATGGCCTATAAAGGCTCCTCATTACCCAGAAGGCACACAGGAAAGACTTCATGATGGGTAAAAGCAAAGAACTCTCTCAAGATCTTCGTAATCTTATCGTTGAAAAGCATTTTGATGGGAATGGTTATAGGTGCATTTCCAGAATGCTGAATGTTCCTGTGAGCACTGTGGGGGCCATTATCCGGAAATGGAAAGTGCATCAGTTCACCATAAACCTACCACGATCAGGTGCTCCACGCAAGATCCCTGTCCGAGGAGTCCAAAGAATAATCAGGAGGGTTCTCCAAGAGCCAAGAACCACTCGGACAGAACTTCAGGAAGACCTTGCATCAGCAGGTACTGTTGTTTCAAAGAAAACTATAAGCAATGCACTGAACCGCCATGGCATCCATGCACGCTCACCACGCAAGACTCCATTGCTGAACAAAAAGCATGTCAAGGCTCGGTTAAAATTTGCGCAACAGCATTTGGAGAAGCCTGTGGATTATTGGACGACTATAGTATGGTCAGATGAAAGCAAAATTGAACTTTTTGGCAGTCATTCTACACACCATGTTTGGAGAAGAAATGGCACTGCTCACCACCCCAAGAACACCATACCAACAGTCAAGTTTGGGGGTGGAAGCATCATGGTTTGGGGCTGCTTTTCAGCAAGGGGTACTGGCAGACTTCATATTATTGAAGGCAGGATGAATGGAGAGATGTACCGGGACATTCTGGATAGAAATCTGCTGCCATCTACCAGGAAGCTAAAAATGAAAAGAGGGTGGACATTTCAGCAAGACAATGATCCCAAACACAAGGCCAAGGAAACAATGAAGTGGTTTCAAAGAAAGAAAATCAAGTTGCTTGAATGGCCCAGTCAATCACCTGACCTAAATCCCATAGAAAATCTATGGAGAGAACTGAAGATTAAAGTTCATAAAAGAGGCCCAAGGAACCTTCAAGATTTAAAGACCGTTTGTGTGGAAGAATGGGCCAGAATCACTCCTGAGCAATGCAGACGACTGGTCTATCCATACAAGAGGCGTCTAGAAGCTGTAATCACCAACAAAGGCTTTTCTACAAAGTATTGAATAAAGTGTGTTCAATACTTATTCCCTGTGTCATTTCACTTTATTTATTATGGTTTAACTTGTATACTTATATGTTCTGATTTGATTGTATGACTTCAATATTTGGCTTGATGGCAACATCTGGTGGAAATGTTGTGTCAATAGTCCACTTGGAAATCCCCTTACTGATAAAAATGCTGATGTGTCAAATACTTATTTTCCCCGCTGTATATTCCCTGATTAGTTGGCAAAAACCTTGTGATTGCATTGGTAAATAGACTGGTACTTACATAGCACTTTTCTACTTTATTTGAACAATCAAAGTTCTTTCTACTACGAGCCGCATTCACCCATTCAACTCTTTCCTCTGCCTAAGTGCTTTTTATCTAACATTCACACAAACACTCCAGTGAATGGATCAGGGACAGTTCAGTTCAGTATCTTCCTTTGACATGCAGACAAGGGATTAAACCACTGATCTTAGTAGATAACTCACTCTACCTGCTGAGCCACAGCTGCACTGGCAGATTGCTGCAGTTACCCGTAATTTGCATGGAAGAAACTGACTTGTCTGCAAACACTTGCCAACTACTCTCCAAGCAGTTGGGAAACTGAAGTGTGAAAGAAACCAGAACTGGATACCGTCAGTATTCAGTAAAACTTTTAAAATGTGCTTGCTGCAGCACAGAGGCACAGCTTTTACTCTGAAGACAAACACTCTTGCAAGACTATCAGCTAACAAGTGTTTGCAGACAAATCAGCGTCTTCCAGCAAAACTACATCACCGCAGCAACCTGCTACACCAAGGCAATGATAAGGATGTTTTTGGTCTAGTCACTGCAGGCAACCTCCAGAAACCGCTCACCAACCAATTTGAGAAGGCATGCTTTTCCCCTCACTATCAATGGTTGTGCCATGTCCAATAGGATGGACAAATCTCAAGAAAGGTGTGTATGACATTACGTGAAAAGTTTCTGACGATGATGTATGTGGTGTTGATTTCTTTTGGAGCATTGTTAAAACTGTGGTCTGTTGTGCTATTAATTAAAACAACAGACTGTCAGATAAGCCTGTGCAAAGCCTGTCTTGCTTTTAGTGAATGAAATGCTAGTATTATTTTTTATGTTAGCACTAATTAACAGGCTTCTGTAGCCATGCAGTGCACTTATATAGTGTATGAAGACAGCTGGACCTAGCAGTCCACCATTACATCCCAAAAGGCCCAAATATTGCAAAATGCCAAACTCGAGGCCTCAAAATATTAATCAGTTAGTGCCATCACAGTGGCCAAATCCAACCTTTATATGTAAAGTATGATACCATATCATATAAAGTAGCCTTTCTGTGACTGTAAGACTTCAAGTGCATACATTTAATAAACTGTGTTTGCACTGATAATTTTGTAGAAACAGAGTATCAGAATATTCCTTTTGCCACGACCATCAGCCTCTCTACTTTTCTAACACGAACAGAGAAGCCTGGGCTGCCTGCTCATATGGTTAGGAACTCATGCTGTCTCCATGGACCTGCTTATGGCCTGTGGAGATGTCCTCCAGCGAGAGTGTTAATAGTCTGCATTTAGAGGCAGAGATGCCCCCTGCTCTCACCGCTCAGGGGGGAAGGATGGATCCAGTGGATGGGCAGCTGCTGGCAAATCTCCCAGATCTTGGAGTCAAGGAGGAAGTCCGGGTTAACGATGGGCTCCTCAGCAGGAACCCACACTTGGGAGTCGTCCACCTTCACATCCATGGCCCCAGTCTCATCCACCTGCTAGAAAACAACACATACAGTACACACACTCACACATATGTTATGTATACACAAGCTAGAGCACGTCGGACCCTGCAAAAATGTCTGCGCCCCACTCGATGTATAGTCATGCATTTGCACTCTGTTCCCCTGAGCCATGCAGCAGCAGCTCCAGCCTTGTCATTTTATCTATCACCTTTGTGTCTGCTGAGAGGACAGCAACTTCCCGACTCCTGACTCCCACTGCCCCGACTCCCTCCTCCTGCTCTCTGTCACCCTCTTCTCAAGCCTCCGGCATGCTCTTTCTATTATACATCATTGAAATTCACAGACAGTGATGATTTGACTTTTAAATGACTTTAGAAGTGGTCTTCATTACTCCGAGTGTGGCTGCAATATCGTTTAATGTGACAGACACAATAAAGCCTTGCATCCCCCCCCCACATCACGACCTCACCAACCCCTCCAACTACGCTCCCTTACTCCCTCCCCCTTCGCCACAATGCTTCGCTTGGCACCAAGCACTATCACTGGGCTTAATTTGTTGATACTGTAGTTCATGAGCTGTAAAGTAAACTATTATTGCTTAATGATAGGGACTACATGTCAGTGTTGTCTAATAGAGACATATGAAGGGGATTTGGTAATGCTCTCCCTTAACAGTGAGGATATTTATTTTCTTCATGTATATGTAAATACACACACAAACAAACCCTTCTTCCCATTCCCTTGTTAATTAGCAGCCCAGAACAGAAAAACTGTTCACTTGACAAATGTTTTTACAAGGTGATTTTCTTCCAGTCTAAAGCTTAATTGCACATTAGTTAAGCTTGATGTAGAATCCTGGGGCTATAGTGGGAGCGAGAATCATTTATATTGGGTCGTGCCCCCTCCCTCATGTTTGCCCCTGTCACTCTCGCATGAATTAGAATTTTGCTTTTCATGCTGCTTCTTGTTTGTCTTCGAACGACACAGCTGTGACCTGCGGAGACGAAGAAGAGGAGAAGGAAGAAGAGGCGGCTTAAGCGCATTCTGTCACATCAAAGAATGTGTTTGGGTGCGGGAGGTGCTCAGCCAAGCTTTCGACACACTTTCCCTCACTTTTAAGCGCCGGCCAGCAGACTAATGATGACTCGGAAGACTGGTGTAGCGGGGTGGTGGTGTTACAGCAGAGAGGTTGCTCTGCCGCAGAGCTGGTGTGCTCACCGTTCCTGTGGCTGCAGAAATTAAAATCAAACTCGAGCAACACAAACAGCCCTCTCTAATTGGACCTCTTAACCATTGAAGCCAAGTCAGACTTCTCTGGAAAGTAAATGGAGGTCACGACACGGGGCCCGCAACATGACTTTGACTTCACAGTTGAGAAACGACTCCAATAACTTGTAGGAGAGAGCGCCTTGGGGGAGGTAGTAAAGGTCAGCATTTTAGCATGGGGCAGGGATTTCTAAATGCCAGTTGACAAGCACAAAGACAACATGATTACAGTCCACCAGTTTATACACACTTTTGAAAGGCTTTTCCATTTTGCTATTGACAAATGATATATTATTAGGACACAAGCAACTTTTTTTATCAAGTATTGGACCTTGGGAATGATGGTAATTTGTTTTGTTCAGCCCTCTCCTGGTGTATGTATGCTTTTCGCCTACAGTGCACAACTTAATTATACACCAGTTGTGCTGTAGTTAATGAATTTACCCTCTCCTGCCACTGTGTCCCAAGGGGGGGAAACACTGTTGACATGACACATTGTTTAAAGTGTGTGCTATGTTTGCCAGAGATCAACAAAGATTTTCTCGCCATACCCAATGGCTTTCACACGCTGCACCTAACACTGGCAGTTTTCTTTTTTAATCTAACATACCTGGTGGGGAATTTCAGTTGACAGGCATATTCAGGCAGCTTACCATGTTTGTGCTGCTGCCTGCTTAAGGGCACTAAAGGTGCCGATCACACCAACATTTAAAAATGCTAATTCTGCAGCAATAATAAATACGACTCTCCAGGTGGATTTGCTTTGGCAGATGTGGCAAAGTAAACAAGTGGAAAAAAATTCAGCTTTGTTCACCTTTGGGGAATTTTGCCATGCAACTTTGCGCCACTGACAAACAAAACGGTCCTGATAGTGCGAAACCCTGAGTCCAAAATGGCCTCTATGGGAGATTTTTGCAATATGAAATATTTCTCTGCTGGGGAAAAAAGTGTGCCCAAAGAGGAAAGTCATGACACAGTAGTAGATTTTATGATACAGCTTTTGACTAAGGAAGCTCCTGTGTCAGCGAGTTCCCGGCTGGGTAGCATGTTAGTGGTTCATTTACCAGCTATAACTACAGTAGCCATGTGAGTTGTTACAGCATCACCGAGTCCCATATTTTGCAAAGACGTAAGGATGAATTCTGCTTTCCCATTTTCTGGCTTGACACGACCTTATTACTGAACACAGCAAATGCAGGAACCGAACGTTTTGTTGCAGTGCCACAAAACCACCCTGCCATTCACTGACAAAAATGACACAAAACAGTCCGCACTGTGCGCTCGCAGGACTTTGGCGTATTCGCAGCCTCTGCAGCGGTGTTGTTTCCTCATCACACTGCTTTTCTGTTTGTAGTTGTCGTCTGAGTGGGAGGTTTTTGGTTGCTGGGCGAGCTTTGGTCATCCATATTAAGTGGCTGTTTAATGGAGCAAACGGCATCCATTCACAATTTTAAGGGGAGTGAGGGAGGCTGATGGCGATTCCTGTGTCAGACTGGGGGAACTGGAATGAAGCTCAGGGATTACTCCCTCAGACGTTTCATAGAGAAGGCAAATTGAAAAGGGAAGGAAAAAATCCTGGCAAACAATTCATGTTTGTCACCTGGTTCTCCCTCGCAGGGGCTGCATTTTCTTATCAGCCGCTTGCAGTTTTACCGCAGTTTTTTCCATTGTTTTTCACCTCAGCTCTAAAGCCTGCCACGGCTGCTCTGAGCCCTTTTTCCTAAAAGCCTGTGGTGGGGTTAAGCTAGGAACCATTAGCAGCTGGCTTTCACCCCTGTGAGCTTCATGTGTTTCACCACCTGAGGAGGAACTTGTGCTGATCTTTTCCAGGGTCACACGTGGGTGGTTTTCACAGAGGATGGAGCAGGGGCTGCTGTCTAATGTGAGGATAGACTTTGGTGGGGTCAAGCCAAGGTCACTGTTTATTACCTCAATATGCCCCCCTGGTATTTACTGTATTTTTGTTGTGTAATCTAGTTTTTTTGTGATAAAATCATCACCTGCAGAAATATTAGCCACAGTGTAAAGTGGTTTAAGTACAGAGGGGACAGAGCATAAAGAGAATAATGTATCGCATTTATGTGGTATTGATTGATGAATATATATATGTATGTGAATTGACTAATTATGCGGCTTCTTGCAGAGAGTTAGATAAGCTGAGTCCCGGCGTCGTGTCTGTCAGCTGATGACGTGCCAGAGTGTGCAGCTACAGATTCATTTCAGTGAGCTGGAAAAGATCAGTGTGCAATATCAGATCACGAATGTTTATGGCATCTTATCATGTTAGTTTACACACATATTACAAATTTGCAAGCTAAAAACACGTTTTCCGTGACCTTCCCGGAGTCTTCTAGTTATTGCTTTGAGGTAACCAGGCGAGCAGCACAAGCACAAGGAGAAAATGTTCTGCCAGGTAAAACGTGCCATGTTTGCAATCTGCTCTACATTTCTGAATGTGCAGGCATTTGCATGCTTGTACAGAGACAGGCTCTCCGTTTCCTCCTGTTTCCAGTTGTTATGCTAAGGTAAGCTAACGAGCGCCTGGCTGTCGCATCAATTTAAATGCGCAGACATGAGATTGGAATCAGTCTCCTCTGCTCACTCTCAGCACAATAATCTTCCTTCAAACACCAGAATCTTTAGAGATTATGAAGTCCACGGCTGAAGAGAATTATATTTACATGCCACTTTGCAACACTAAATATGTTTTCAGCTTGTTTGTGGTTTTTACCAGCATGTAAGAAAAACGGTTTAATTTATTGTCCTACAATTGTTTTTCAAAAGCTATAGGGAGGAACTAAATCTTTATTCCTTCAGGGGTTTTTCAGTGAGTAAACATGGCATCATGTTGGATTTTGCGATACTAACGTCCACCTTAACCACCTGCAGTGCAGCGATATGCTGTGTTTACTTTTATAAATGTTTCCTTTTCATATAATCAAAGCGAGAATAATGCATTCTCAAAACACGCAATATGAAATTAGTTAGCTGTGGTTGTAGTTTAGAAAAACGCTTTGTAGGGGGCAGGGCTGTGTGTTTGCTGCCAGGTTAACACTACTTAGAAAGTTGAGTCAAAGCTCTTTTCTTCTTGTGTGTCATCTCTTACGGCAAGATTGGAACAGACTACAATTAGACCTTCATGCAAGCCGCAGCTTAGAAACGAATCATTACTTTATTGAAAGGCTTCCTTAACTACTGGTATGTGTCCTATCACTTTGCTGGCCTTAGATGATTTACTTTGGAGCTGTGAATTAAGCCAATTAGGCTTCACAGTGCACAAAAGAAGCTAGAGATGGCACGGACATATGGTGCTGCCTGGGCAATTAGTATCTGTAAACGTAGATCAGACATTATAAAGATGAGAAGAATTTAAAACAAAACAGTGTTTGGTTTTTTTGGGGTGTAACAGCTTGTGTTACACCAATAGTGGTCTGACAATTGCCTTATTCTGTTTTTAAAATAAGGCAGTGAGTGGGGTGCGTCAGATATTTGCCAGCTACTTCTTCTCAGCTACAATGTGAAATGTAAATGAGAGTATGCTAGCAGTAGAGACATTCGAGAGGAGGATTTTCTCTTTGAACATGCAGCCCACTCTGTGAATTGCACTGTGACACTGAAAAAATGGGAATTTTGATTGACTGAATTTCCTCCATTCCTTTTTCTGAAGTTCACACACAACTGTAGGAATCCCGAAAATGAAAATAAATCACTCTAAACCTGGAGAGGGAGCCTTGTGAGTTTTGCAAAGAAAACAGCTTTAAAAAATAATATATAATTTTAATGGTTTACCTCTCCCTCAGACCTCTCTTCCACCCTTCCCCCTTTAGGCTATTTGGGTAAAGCCTTTGGAGGAGATGATTAAAAATTAATATTTGGCTCAGGATTGACAGCAAACACCATTTGATGTGAGCCACAAAGAGACTATGGGTTTTCGGGTAGCTTTCAGGCGGTTTTACAGTTACCACAAACCCTAGGTTTTTCTTCAGTGAGAGGGTTGGGGGAGATAGGACAAGATGGACAGGCCGAGGATTTGTGTGGCGCTTGCGGTGCTCAACTCTGGTTATCTCCCTGCAGTATGCATGACAGCCTCTGCGGGACCGAAGAGAGTCCGAGCTACATGCAACAGAGAGAGGAGGCATACCAGCAACTCCGTGTCTTCAGTCTCCACCTCTGCCACTGCGGGTAGTTTCTTAGTTTGGGCCCTGATGTAGCACCTCTGATGTTCAGCAAACCGGATCCCAGTGATTCCCTTTGAAAAAGAAAAGAAATGAAGGGATACTCAGGAATTCAGATATATGTATCATTCAGTAGCCGTCTGTGATGTGGATATCTCATATGAACTGAGGCAATCATTTTAAAATGCTCAGCTTTTTGCCGATAATCAAAGCTGTTAAAAAGTTAAAACCTAATGAGTACGAAGAGGTGTGTTTTGATCTTCTTCTTCATGTTTTTTTTTAACTTTTATGTCATGGTGTAAAATTGATGTCTGCTTGGCTCTTGCAACGCAGCTTTTGCTTTCAAGCTGAATGAAATAGAAAGGTAGCGGGTGTTCCACTGTGGCTCGGTAATGCTTTATAGCAGGATATATCGCACAGGAGAGCCAAGTGACATTGTTGAGAATGAAGTGTTTTCTACAGAGACTGCCCCCATTGAATTAGCCAGTCATAGGTCCCTGTCACTCTCTTAATCTGCGCAGTCAAGTGTGGAGTCACTCTCTTCAGCTCCACTGATGATCCTCCACCATGTGGACCGTGGCTCTTTTCAGTCTGACACACAGAGCCTCAATAGGCGAGAAAGATCTGTTAATTCCCTCTCGCCGCTATTGTATGTTAATCTAAGATATTCAGCCGGAATAAGTTTGAAAGACTTTCAGTAGATCAGATTGTATCCAATTTATTTTCTGCAGAGAGCTGCTCGTTCAGCACACAGTATTAGAACAGACGGCGGGATCTACAT
Organism: Rhamphochromis sp. 'chilingali'; assembly: GCF_963969265.1. NCBI lineage: Eukaryota > Metazoa > Chordata > Actinopteri > Cichliformes > Cichlidae > Rhamphochromis > Rhamphochromis sp. 'chilingali'. The sequence continues at coordinate 35,255,054 of NC_137940.1, forward strand.
CTGCCACAGCTGCTTTAAACTCGCATCAAGTAAAAATTGTATGAGCCGTACCATGAAAATGGACTTGATTCAATCTAAATTTAATTACACTTACACGGTGATTGCTATGACATCTCCTTTGAATTGGTTAACTTGACCATGTGGGTGCTATTTCTATATTTTCAGCGGTGCTGTCACTCCGAGAGACAGATACCAGCTGTACGAGACACGATACAAAGTGATGGCTGTCATAATCTACTGCATGTAATTTCATCTGTGTGGAAAAAGGATGGGGCAATAATAGTCTCAAGCACAAAAGCATTATGTTTATGCCGGGCTTTATTGTGATGAGTCTCTGTTTAATTTGGATCTACTGTGTTGGGGAGCTGCAGCGCTAGAAAAGAGGGCGATGTTGTGATGAGATACACTGATTACTGGGCTTGGTCAACCAGAAAATGAAGAAAGACACATTAACATAGGGCTGAGAAATGGGAAAGCAATGCCATTTTAACAGACAACATTGAAAGATCCACTTGGTGTATCCACGTGCAAGATGCTCATCTAAGTTTTATCAAGAGAATAGAGAACATGTAACAGCATGCATCATTCAGCTCATTCAAATGTCAGCTGGCATTAGTCTGGGCGATGCCTTCACATTACCTGCAAAAACGTCTGTAATTATGTGACATTTCTTACCCATGAACTATGCAACTCTCCTTTTACGAGATGGAACATGAAAATGTTAAACGGCATGACAATTATATCTCGTTTAAAATATTAAATACAGCCTGCACAATACATTACACGTTATCAGTGTGGCACTATCCAAGGTGGACCTGTATGAGTCTAAAACAAAGAAACCTCTAAATTTTAAAGATTTCTTCACGTTTTGTTGTTACTGATAGTCCACCTCACAATATCCGGACATCACAGTCAATCACAGAAATCCAAGCAGGATGCTATGTTACCGTAGGCTATCCTCAACTTCATCAAAAGTTTTCCTGCAGTCATGAATTTCAAAAGTGCTCCAAAGAAATTTTCGATGGATGAGTGCTGGAGGCGAGGTTTGATGCTTCCGTTTTATTTGCTGTGAGAAGAGGAGGCAGTAGACCGTATAGCAAAAAAAAAGACAGGTTTTTTCTTCTAAATTCCCCTCTGACCAACACATCCTCGTGGTTAAAGGCTATCTGCAAAGACGACTGGCTAACATGAAACAAAAGAAGTAAAAACGTACAAAACAGCATCTTATAAACAGAAAGGTTGGATGTGATTATGTTGCTCCGTGTTTTATTGTGTAAAGTACTCCTAAATTATTTAAATTATCTGTCAAAATGTTGACTGTGGTATGTGCCTGAAGTTTAGCCACAGAAGCTTTACAGGACTGTTGAGGCTGACTTGCTGTGTGCAGGCTGCCAAAAGATAGACGTTAGAAGACATTCAAGGACAGCAGCAGTGAGGACACGAAACTTTGAGCCAAATGGCTCGTCTAAAGCTGCCTTTTCAAGTCGAACCTGAAAAAGAGAACTAATTTTTAACAAGGGGCGTGATGTTGTCAGGTTTTTTTTTGGACATTTTATAGTTGATGAAGCAGAAATATATCACAAAAAATAAGCAGCTGCGGAACTTTTTTTTTTTTAAGGATTACATTAGAGAAATATTACTTTTACTATCAAGTTAAGATTTTTGTATGACGACACATAGATCATTTAGCATAAATATATATCTGACACTTTTTTGACAAATTTCTCGAAAATTGGTTACAAATTCAACAAGTTATGATTGATCTGTCTTTCTCCATCGTTTTTGTTGCTTTTGCCCATTTGACTCATTTTGTGATTCAGCCTTCAGTAGTACAATAACACATGTTTTGCAGATATTTGTCCAAATAAGAACACTTCTGTCAAACTGGTCCAAATTTGCAATGAAACAGTCATGTTGTTGTCATAGCCAGCACGAATTCAAGTGAAGTCAAGGACATCCACATCAGACTTGATGGAGGGTACTGATTTCCTGGCATTATTGTTAGATATTAATATATCAGTCATTTGGACAGTGTCACCAAGAATAGGTTTTGACCGGGACGTTGATGGTTAACTGCAGAGGAATTAAAGAAAAAGTAAACACTGAGAGAAAGTGTCTGTTAAAAACACAACTTTAACATAAATATTACAGAATGGCTGCACTCGCCAGCTGCTGCTTCCAGCATCTGTGGTGATTTATGGATGCTGGCAACCTTGGACTAGGGTAGTACTATTTGAAAATAAGAAGTTAAAACATATGATTGACAACTTCTGCAGTCTGAACTTGAGCCAAGTCAGATGTGGAAATACTTGCGAAGCTGGCTGGAGTTATAGCTTAGGGTGTGCATTGCCTGATGAAGGTCAGGTGGTAAATGAGTGAAAAACGCTGCTCACCCTTGTTTCAGACGGCTCTGCTTATGGTTTCCTCTCACAGTCTAGGGATATATTGTGCTTTCTTAAAGTTTTCTGACGCTTGGAAGATTTACAGATTATTTTGTTGGCTCGGAATCATCTCAGAGTGAATTCAGTTCCCCACACAGTATCCCACGAGAATAAAATTAAGAACACAATATCCCATTTGCTTAAGCATTTAGATCTTTTGTAATACCACTGTTGAGCTCCACAGTTGACTTTTATCATTGCTGCTTCAATAGTTTGATTGAGTCCACTGTAATTACCTGAACTAATTGTGAACTAAATCGACGTAATTAGAAAATTCGCACACCTGCCCGTGCTGCTATCAAACACAGTGGTCGTAGGATTGTGCTGCAACTGGGAGTAGAACATAAGTCAGGCAAAAGGAAAAGGTTAATGTAGAAAATATGGGTCAATTTTAAGTGAAGGCCTTTTCCAGAGTCCTCAGGGTCTCAAATTTGGGCGAAGATTTATGTTTTATCTAGACAACAACCTGAAGCAGGCTTCAAGAAGAGTTTGAAAGTCCTGAAGTAGCTTAACTAGAGCTGAGGCTAGAACCGCATAGAACTAAGCATTTATGAAGAAACGTGAAAAATGGCTGCGCACCAACTCCTTCCATCCAACTTGGTTGAACTTTAAAGATTCTGCCTGCAAGAATAAGAGTGACTTTTAACAGAAAGGTGTGCCAGACTTCTAGGATTATTTCCAACGAGACTCCAGGCTGCCATTGCTGCCAAAGGTGCTTTAACAAAGAAGGATTGTAGAGGTCTCTGCAGTGCTGAACTGCTGAACTGCTTGACCTTCACATTGCTGCTGATATTTTCTGATGTATTTACAAAACCTTTTTATTCTTGTAAATCTACACCTAACAAACAACAGGATCAATCTGAAACAACACACACACACACACACACACACACACACACACACACACACACACACACACACACACACACACACACACACACACACACACACACACACACACACGTGTTTCCATGAATTAAATTAAAGATTTGTTGAAATTTCTTGTTAAATGTCAGGAAACAATAAGCGTGGTTCTTTGTTCTTTACAGGCAAGGCCACGTTACCTGAGCATTGTTTGAAGCCTTTGTAGTTGGAAAACTTGGGCAGCCTCACTTTTGCATCATCCATCCGCTTATCCTTTTCAGGGTCGCGGAAGTGAATGGATGGATGGACTTTTGCATCATTATGTCAAAAATTTAGAGAATTCTTAAGGAACTCTGTCGTTGAGTTTGAAGGAAAGCAATCACACATCATGCAACTGGAGAGATAACAGAACACACCAACAGAAAGTAAACTTAACTTTAACACAATGGCTACTTAACATGCTCCAATTTTGACTCTGTTCTCACTTTATTATACCTTTGCTTTGTTGTGCAGATAAAATTGAAACACCAATTTGAAACCTTGTGCAGAAACAAATTTCTGTTTGCCTAAATGTTCTTTGGTTCAGTTGTTCACTTCGTTTTAACGTGAAAACGACCCTGGTAATTCCCTCTCAGGATGTCTCTTTCTCCATTTTTCCTTCCTCTCCTGTTAAAATGAGTCTAATGGTTCACAGTCCTGGTGGTATAATCCCCTCATTTTCCATTCATCACACAGCCCTCGGGCTTGATGGAGATTGTTTTAAAGGTGGCTTTGGTCTGTGTAATAACATGTGACATTCCCCTTTTTTGTATTAAACAAAATCAATTCTAACATCAGTGCAAAAGCTTCCACTTAGTATAACCAATTGTAAATTTTCTCTGAGATTTTTGTCACAATGAGGTTTGAATTATTCTGCTCACTCGCTTGTTACTTAGTCTTCCATGGTGGAGCACTGAATCAAACAAATCTCCTCGGGGGATGTGCTTCACTAACAGGAAGTGGAACAAGCAACAGGCACGCATGTTTATGTATTATGGGCCACAAACACGCACACACATACACCCACACGCAAACACAGAGTGGGCTCAGGGAGGGAGAGAAGGAAATAGAGAGACTGATTGCAGGGGTTAAAGTTTTCCGGTGCTGTGCTGGTTTCTGTCATATAGCCATTTTAGATTCACAAAGCCCATTGTAACAAAAACAATAACGATTCAGCGTAGGTTTTTGTTTTGGATGAGGTGTATCCTGTAACATTCAGCCTGGCAACTCAACATTTCACAGTAAATAATGGTGTGAGAGTAAGAGCATTCATTACCCAGCCAAGCAGCACACTCTCTACTCCGAGGTGCAGCATGTGTAACCTCCTGCACAGTCGAGCAGGATTTAGGAATGAAAGGTAAGTTAATGAGTTCGGCTGGAGACAAAATTGCATTTGAAAAAGGTGCGAGAAACAAATAGAGACGGGTTTCTTAGTAGCGTTTGTCTCTGTACTGTGAAAAAGTTGGTGTATAGAATTAGTGGGAAGAAAGCGATTTTTTTATGGGGGTCTGAATTCTTCGCTCTGGGTTGCTGTGTGTGTGCACAAAGTCACATAACAAATCTCCTTGTGCGCTGCTGCTTTAGTATCAATTACTGATACCATAAGTGCTGTATTTTTGCAATTGTGTTTTTGATCCTCGCGTGAACACCTCAGTGAGAATGATTTCCATCACTCTGTCTGTGTGATGTTTCAAAGGTTTGTACCATCTTTTTTCCCATCCAGAGTGACAAAGGATGAAATAAGAAAAATAGGATTTCAAGAAAGGATAAATGTTGTCAATTGTCTCTTAAAAAAGGGCAGGATGTGAACATCATACAACATCCTCTGCTGACGAGAAGACATGGGTACAGCTTCAGTTTTTCATCAAAAGAAAAAAAATAGCTTACATGGCCTTGTTTAACCTTTACTTACATTTTTGAAGTCGTGGACCTCGAGAATCTCCTCACTCCCATTTCCCATCTTAAATATTTCAACGCGGTGAACTGGGTCTATCTCCATTGTACTGTCTGTCTCCACGCCATCCACCACAGCTTTGTACTCGTGGTCATACACCTGCAACGACACAAACAACCACACGCCCCTCTGATCAATGCACGAGCGATGCTTTCGCCATTCCTTACATCATTGTTATGCGCTCAATAATATAGATCAGTGAAAACATCAAAAATGAAGCAATTTTCTGAATTTTTCAGCCGTCTTTAAAGGCTTAACAGTGCTTTACAATTTAACAATGCTGCGCTGCCAACATCTCAGAGTTTTTTCAATTATTCAAGCAGGTCTGGTGTTGTTCTCATTGACAGCTGTTTCACTGAAAGGAAAAAACAATTGACTCAATGGTGGCACCGAATGCAGGATTATGAATTGGAATTTCATTTTCGGGTGCCAAAACCAGAAAAAACACAACAGCCGCAGAATAATTGTCACAAAATGGTGAGAAGTGTGAATGAGATTGACACATATTTACAGGCTATTGAGCGCCGGTTTATAGAATATTCAACCGTTAAATAAACGTATGTTTTCATATGTCACCCGCATCTGAACAGAGATCAAAATGATCCATAATTACAAAAAACCAACAGATGAATACAAAAGACCTGCAGAAAACATGTGACGCGACTACAACATCAGACTGAATAATGAGGTCGAATGACAAACCAGCTCCCATAAGAAAGGATAAGAACAGAAAAAAATATGAGTTTTAAATACTTGAAGCTGCAGTAAGCTGGCTCAGTATCAGAGGGGGTTAAAAGTCAAGGGTTGGAAGGTAACACAGCTTTTCCAAACATCCCAGTTTTATTTCGGAGGATTACATCATTTAACTTTACACACAGAAACCAAAAACTACCAGGGTCAAGCTTATTAGCTCCCCTGATGCTAACAGTCAGTTGTTTATCCTTTTTGCTGGATAACAACCTTTAGTCATTTGTTGTACCTTTCAACATGTCTAACACATCTCTGAACTTCCTTCAATTTTGATGGTCCTCTGGCACGGACGTTGGATGCTCAATCCAGTCAGTAACATTCATTTTGAACTTCTGGATGTCGTCCTTCACTAGGAGTGACGTATATTTGGCCCATTGTCGTCACAGAAGACAAAGCGACGACCCAGACCCAGTTTTGCTACTGGATGCTTGAGGTTTCCTTTCAAAGTCTTCACGTATCCTTCTCTCTTTGTGATTCCTTCCATCTTCATGAGATTCCCAGTTCCAGACCCAGCCCACAGCATAATACCACCACCACCGTGTTTCACTATAGGGTTATACACACAAAAATGAGCTCAAGTTTCATGTCATCTAACCAAAGGACACGATTACAGAATGCATAATTTTAACAGACAGACACTATCTCTACTTTCAAGATTAGGCTTCAAACTTTCCTTTTTGCTAAAGCATATAGTTAGGGCTGGACCAGGTGACCCTGAATCCTCCCTTAGTTATGCTGCAATAGACGTAGGCTGCTGGGGACTCCCATGATGCATTGAGTTTTTCCTTTCCAGTCACCTTTCTCACTCACTATGTATTAACAGACCTCTCTGCACTGAATCATATCTGTTATTAATCTCTGTCTCTCTTCCACAGCATGTCTTTATCCTGTCTTCCTTCTCTCACCCCAACCAATCACAGCAGATGGCCCCGCCCCTCCCTGAGCCTGGTTCTGCCGGAGGTTTCTTCCTGTTAAAAGGGAGTTTTTCCTTCCCACTGTCGCCAAAGTGCATGCTCATAGGGGGTCATATGATTGTTGGGTTTTTCTCTGTATCTATGAAGCGCCTTGAGGCGACTTTTGTTGTGATTTGGCGCTATATAAATAAAATTGAATTGAATTGAATTGAATTAATTCATATTGTACTTCAGTCTTCTGCACAAGTGAAGGTTTTCTCGGTCTGCAACCTCACAGTCCATTCCTGTGCAGCGTTCTAGCAATTGTCTTCTTTGAGTCTAAGATTCCCAACTTAGACAAGTCATTCACTAATGTCTTGGAAGTTAATTTGGGGTCTTTAGACACATCTCTCACTAGCTGTTTTCCAGAATCTTTAAAATCTTTTGCTGCCTACTTCTGCCAGGCTTATCCTGTACTGTGTGGCCCTCTTTGAATTTCTTGATGATAGTTCTCACTTCAGTTCTTGACACTTGGAAACTCGGCAATAACTGTATATCCATCTCTTCTTCATGAGCATCAACAATTCTTTTTCTCAAGTCCAAAATGGCTTGTTGAAGTTTTTATACTTTTATAGTTTAAATTGATCGCTAACCATCGGTTTTAACTTGGTTTTACACACTTTGAGCATTGCAACGTTAAAGCACATCATTACACAGCAGTGGGTTTTTTTTTTGCTGTGGCTCAATAAAAGGATCAGTTTTTCAGAGGGCTAATAATACTGACCCTGGTAATTTATGATTTTTTATGAAAACAATCTGTTATTGTGTGCAAAGAGAAAAACTTTTTAATTTAAAAGTGCGATAAAATTTAAATTGTTGTTGTTATGGATGCCAGACATCAAAAGAGAATGACTTGACTCCTTAAAGCTGATAGGAAGACAACACCCATCCACCCATCCACCCATCCATCCATCCATCCATCCATCATGAGTTTATCCCACTTGCCATTGGGTTAGAGGTGAGGCTAACATACTGATACTGCTGCCTTCATTCAATAGGACGACAACAGTAACTCAAATAACCACGACCAAAGTATGCAGAAGAGCATCTCTGAACACATGTCAAACCTTGAAGCAGATTACCTACAGCAGCAAAAGACCACACCAGGTGTCATTGTTGTCAGCTAAAAAATGGAAACAGAGGCTGCAATTTACACAGGCTCACCAAAACTGTACAACAAATGACTGGAACTACGTTGCCTGGTCTGCTGAGGTGACATTTAACATTTGGCTCTATTCTGTCTATCAGTGGGTCAGGCTGGCAGTGTAAGGATTTGGCGGATATTTTCTTGGCACCACAGCCTACCTGGAGTTGTTGCTGGCCATGTCCTTCTCTTTACGATCACACTGTACCTATCATAAGAAGTGTGCTTGCAGCAGAATAACACGCCATGCCTCAAAGCCAAAAATAAAATCAAACTGCTCTCTTGAAGGTGACAATGACTTCACTGTACTTAAATGAGCTCCACAGTCCAAAAATCCCAATCCAATGGAGCACCTTTGTGATGATCTTTGTATCATGGGTGTGCAGCAGACGGCAGCAGTGCTACCAAGGTGTATCTAATAAACTGACCGTGTATGTGAGAGAGAGAGAAGGGGGGTGTTGGGTGGAGTAAAATGTGCTGTTTTGGCTGCCCGCTGTGCCTGAAAAAGAGGTCGATTAAAGTCAACCAAAATAGCAGGAAATGTGCAGCAACCAAAAAAAACGAACTAAAAGTGCCGAATGAAAACCGCAAGGCCAAAGAGAACTGCTTAAATGACTCCTTTTACATTACGCAGTCCCTGATAAGCCATTGTTAATATAAAAATATCCACTGTAGCAGAAAGCTATCACAGCTTCCCAGTTAGCTTCATTTGTTATCAGTTTTAAAACAGTGGCTGCAATATTTTCCAGATATCTTGAAAAATAAACAAAAACAATATCTAACTGATTCAAAATGACAGCTTCTTAAACTTCAGTGGTAGCATGCACTCGAGCAATTAAAGATGTTTATGTTGACAAGCTGTAAGGTTAAATAAAAAAATGTATCGACAGAAGTTTGTCTGAAGTAAGCACGATAAAGAGATTTAAAATCTCCCTTACAGTTAGGACTCTCGCTTCATTGTTGCCTTAAAGCGCCGTTGTTTATCACAACTGCTTGCTTATATACTGTTCTTGGACACGCATGGATAGCTCTTAAAATTCCCTGTCTGAAAAATGATTCATGCCCACCAGCTGAAAATATGCTATTAATATTTATGCGAGGGTTGTGTTATGATGAGAAATATATTGCTGAGTTCATCTTCATCTGTCTCAGTGGCAAATCAGAGCCTCGCCAATGAGACGCATGATTAATGAATACACTCAGATGGGAGTCCATCAGGATTTATATCCCCCATCAGAACCATCTGAGTGTCCTCTAACGCTCTAACAAAATTAGCTTTCACTTTAAGCTCTTTCACATGTTCATTTTTTAACATGTTTTCCATCTGCTTACTTATACACAGCTTCCAGGATATTCAAATATGCTGCGTTACATGTAGGCACGACTTTTCTTTTTTGGAGGAAGAACAGAGCAATAAGGATCAAATGGGATATAATTCTTAATAGATGGATCACTGTTAGACTGGCATAGCCTATAAATCACCATTAATATGGGTCACAGTAGCCTTGGCGCTAAAGAGAAGTAGAACTTCTAATTGTCAGGAGAAGCCAAATTAAGATGGGCTTGAGATTTAAGTGTCAATTGAGCAGTTATGGATAAAATTGGGGCTATTAAACAGTCTGAAAGTCCATGTGGTGAATTAAAGTTCTATTTGAGCATTTCTTTTATATTAACATAAAGGTGGAATGGGGGAATAGATTCTCGAGGCTTATTGATTTATACTAAAACAGTGAATTACATTTTCAGCAGGCTATCTCTTTTGATGAAAATCCAGCAGTGAGAATCTCCCCACTGCACCAGGTTGAAATAGATAATAATGTATTACAACAGTTTGACTTCGGCTGGCTCAATAGCCAAAGCTGCTGCTGTGCACAATAATTGGCATTCTGAAAATAGAAATGAATTGCCCCTGTATGGCCTTCTTTGATACTTATAGATGCTCCAGTACATTGGGAAACTTGTAGTGTGATACATGGTGCAATAAGGGGAAAACTGTGGAGCACAACATAATATTTCACCTCAGCGTACCAACGGTGATCTTTATAATTAGTGCTTCAGATCACTCTCATTATTTTAGTTGCAAAAAAAAAAAAAAAAAAAGCAAAAGTGCATTAAAGAAAACTTGTTCCTCATAATTTCTTGCTTCAATTCTGGACTAATATGAATTCATAGAAACTATCACTTAGCAACTCTCATAGAAAAAAAAAAGGCTGTGAAGGTTAATTAGCTTTTCATGTCAAACTGAACAGCCAGATAAAATGCCAGCACATAGGAAAAGCTCCAATTTATGCTACACTCTCTGTGCAGGGACAGTGAAAGGCTACTGTGTGACTATTTTGGTCTCAAAGACATTTAATGCACTTGAAACACTTCGACAATTATACTAGTGTGACATTAAAGCTGCAGTGGGAAAGATTTTTATTCAAAAGTACGCAAGGCACGTAGTTCGACTGAAAAAAAAAGAGGCTAAGATGTCTTACTACATGAGCTAGAGACACTTGTCAAAGTTGACCATTTTTAGCAAACGGTTATATTGTTACAATTAGTTGAAATGGCTCTGCTCTGAAGGAAATATCACAGAAAATGAGCAACAACAAAGATGTACAATAAATGAAAAGGAGCAAAAATATAAGAAGAACATCGAGGACGTGCACGAGGAGAGAAACAGCGAGACTTGCCGTCTCATAGCGCTTGTGCTGTACACCTGCATGAAAATGATACATTATTATAGATACATTGTTACTGCTTTCTGTGAGTGAGACAGCGATTCTGACGCATGAACGATCCAATTTAGGCACATCAGCTAATGCAAACGCCACTGCAGCGATCTGCCTGAACAACGCTACGTTCCACTTTGCTTCATCCACATCGCATAAGCGTTCTCAGCTCAGTGCTGTCTGAGCTAACTCCATCTGACATGGTGTGGAAAACAACAATGAACCTTGGTTATTTTGTTTAACTGTTGGTTGCTTGAGATTAACCTTAAACTGAACACTATTTAACATTTCAGCCTGATGGGACAACACAAGTTTTAAAGTTAGAACGTTGTTAACTTCATTTAATTTCATAAAGAAAATTGCTGGTCTAAGAACACCCAGCAGACACAAGACAACATTAGCATTCAATATTGAATTTAAAATTGTTGACTGTTTAGCTCCACAACAGTACAGTATGCTAGGAGGCTAATTATCACAGGCTTCAATGTTAAAAAGCTCAATTTATATAAAAAAAAATAAACATATTTATAGCCTTCTAAAAATAGAGTTTTGGCTCTAAAGCTCAAACCCCATTTAGACAACTGTATGTCAGTTTAAAATGCATATATTCCAACTGTTAAATCATTATTGGAGCTTTAACTTGGGGATATAGTTTGCTTAATATGAAGGGATGATGTCAACACAAATGACTAGCCATCACCTCAACAAATATGAGGCACTGAACTGTGCCTTGTTTCTGGTGTTGGTCCCTTTCAGTGCATATTAGTGAAATTATCTGACAAACAATATGCCCTGCAGAGGAATTAACTGTTTTAATGGACTGGCCAAAAAGTCTATGTATTCTGCCAAGACTGCATGCAAGGGGCGATGGTTACTGTTTGGCACCGGAAAGTTTCAAAGGATATTTAAGAAACAGGTCTTGAGGCTGGAGTATGTGCACAAAAAAGGTGGCATTTATTAAGAAAAATCTTAATGAAACAAAAGGCCCCTGGGGAATTCAACCAAACAAACTGAAACTACAATAAAACAAAACAAAACACAGCCTCGGAGCAAGCTGCCACCTCCTCTCTCTGCTGCTATTCGATCCTTTACTAATGACTTTCCAGCCGCACCTGCATGAACCCCATCACTTCCACCTGTAACGGAAAGACATGATCAAAAGATGGCTATATTTATAATATATATAACTCTATACATCCATATATTCACAGAATGCCAGTGACTAAAAGAAACCTCTTCCATGGTCTCCGTTACTGCGCCTCAATTAACTACTCAGACCTCAATCATGCAAAGCTGTCTTCACTGCCTCTGATTAACAGCTGATTCCCAGAAAAACACAGGTGAAGAGTAAAAACAATCATCAAAAAATTGAACTCAGTCTAATTAACAGACTGATTCACCTACCAAAATAAACAACAGAAACTCATCATGTAATCAATAACCCCAACCCCTGCTGATAATGTTTGGGAACTGGGTATTGTCAACAGGAGAAAGGAACACTGCTTTCATAAGGAACTCTAACTACAAGGTATTGGTTTCCTTACACTTTTCTAATCAAGCTAAATAATTACACAGCAGTCCACCCTTTCTTTCACATATGCTAAATTTGGCTAAACAGCAACAACAGCAGCAGCAACAACAACAACAACAAAAAACAAGATATCAGTGGACAAAAATTAGTTTTTGAAAGCTCTTCTTTGGATTTGGATTGATATTAGATTGAGCTCTAACAATAAACTTTATCAAAAAGGAAAGTTTTAAACCTAATCTTAAAAGTAGAGATGGTGTCTGTCTCCTGAATCCAAACTGGGGGCTCGTTCCACAGGAGAGGGGCCTGAAAGCTAAAGTCTCTGCCTCTCATTCTACTTTTAACCATCCGTGGAACCACAAGTAAGCCTGCAGTTTGAGAGTGAACTGGTCTATTGGGGTGACAAGACTATGAGGTCTTTAAAATAAGGTAGGCCCTGATTATTCAGGATCTGATATTGAGTGGAAGGATTGAGTGGTATGTTTTTTCTATCCAGGAATACTGCAGTGGCAGTGTGTTAGGAATCCAACTGAAAAATGAAGTCAGTGCCACTCGTCGTGCTCGTAATTCCATCAATTCTGACAAGATCCCCAACACGACTGGCTGAAAGCGACCTCACACCATGACAGAGCATCGACCATGTGTTTCTGCTCCCCTGACCTCCTCAGGGATGGGAATTGATAAGAATTCAGCAATTTAATTCCATTATGGATATCACTCATTGATTTGATTCCTTATCGATTCTCTTATGGGTTCTCACTGACTTTGCTTTGAGAGCCACCACCATCTCTAAGCAGCACAAAGAAAGAAAAATTAATTGCATTCTGTTTGGTCAAACGTTTGTGCATGTTGGAGGTATTTCCCCTCTTTGTCCTGATCAGTGTTTCAGTCTTACTCTAAAAAGTAATTATTGCACAGGTTACACAGAACACTTTTCTTAAAAGTAATGTTGTTGCTTAATTTCTCCCAGAAAAAAGTTATTTGTTATACTATTCATTACAATATTTTTATGTTAATGACCTGAAATGCATTGTTCTATAATTACCATTAAACATAAACCTGAAGCTACAGCCCCTGACACCAGCACAAATCCCTATCCTGATGAGGACACACATGTGATCTTTCTATTAGTATTACACAAAGCCTCTCTTAGCACAAAACCAGCACAAAGTGACTTCAAAGTGATCGCTACAATGATTCTACTGTAGAAACATGAACAGGTAGGAGCGGAAGCTGCGGCCTGACTGCTCATCCTTTTGTTAGCTGTTGAAGTTCAGGGTCTGTCTGACTGTTGGGCTGGGGCTCAGCTTTAACCTCACTCTGGGTTCTTGGGTAGTTTAGCGTTAGCATACTGTTTGGATTTGGATTCATCACTCCATAAAACGTATAGCCACTGATTTTCAGTCCAGTTCTACCAATTTGGCCTTTCCAACCTGTTTCCAGTGAGACCTTATCTGATGAGGCTTCAGCAAACCGTTGCTGGATCAACTAAAGAGCCAGATGCATCTCTCAGGTCACGTGGCAGGATTTTGCTGATGAACATGACTTTCACATAGTATTGATGGGCTTTTATGCCTTCCACTGTTTCTGTTTTCCTTCACTTTTTCAGTTTTCACAAAAAATTTTAAGGACACACTGGACACCATGCTGAGTTTTGAGCTAAAAGCTGTTTGAAAATCACCTTGTTGGTACAAAAATACTGTAATGCGTATGTCTATTGCCTGTAAAGCTGTTATTTTTTGGCATTTTTCATTGATTCAACTAAGAAATTGGAACAAATTATATGTTTTTGCAGCAAGCTGTTAGCAAGTGTCTAAAGATAAAATTTAAAATTGGTTGTCTGTTACATGCAGATACAACACTGGTTCGTCCCTTGAGTTAGGTGCCATTTTTATGCTTGAATGATTCATAGGTCAGTGTGAACAGTGGCTTAACAAACAAACAAACAAACAAACAAAACAAAAAACATACCTCTGGAAATGGTCAGGTAGAAGGACTGAACAGAATATGTGAAAGAAAAAACCCCAAAGAAAAACTTGAAAAAGACCCGGGAACAATTGCTCATGAAAAAATGCAAGAAAGTCTGTCTCCCTGGAAACAAAATATATAAAGAAATGAGGGGTGGTGCAAGACTTTTGCACAGCAGCGTCTGTGTCTATGTGTATGTGGCTGTGTATTTACATCTATCCCCAGAAAGTATATTTCTCCTTACCCTGTTATGTTATGACCACTATTTAAAAAAATCTGTCTTTCTTAATGAAGCAGTTTTTTTTCTTTGAAACACACAGAGCTCTCTGAAATCCTATTTCATGAGATCTGGGATTTGACATTTTCAAATATAAAAGAGTTTCCTGTCATCATGTGAAGTTTCCTTCTGTGGCTGTAAGCAACAACCTCTAATCTGAAGTTCAGTCTCAAATCCCTGTTGTCTCACCAGCGTTACAACTTCTAAGAGAACACTAAAGTGCAAAAACAACTCGCAGAGTTACTTTATAAGAGCGCGGAGCAGAGACAACAATACGATGACGTCTTTGGATGTTATTTTTCAAAACTGAGACGTGCATTTGAACCCTTAAAGGTTACACGGCAAACAACCCAATGGTACTATAGTGAAATACACATTGATTGCAAAAGGAGTATTACTGCAAACCAAACCTTGTTATTTATCTGAAAAACAGCCCTCCACTATGCATGACATCCCTCCAAACCAGCTGGTCTTTTCTCACTTCACAAGATGCCTTACACTCTTAAGTAAGCGATAAAGAATTCAGATCTCCACAGCAAGAAAAACATTCAAGCTCAGGAGCATGAGGCGATCTGTGAGGAAGCCTTCACAGACAATACCTTGTTTATTTCCTCTGTTCAAGGTTTCTGTCTGAAGTGGTTCTTAACAGCCTCCACCAAGATGGTTTCAAACACAGACTCACAGTGAAAGGAGTGAATGAGAAGCGGCAGGCACAGCCAGACCTGCAGGTTGTTTGTGTGAATGGGTTCTTGTGTGTCACTCGAGGACATTAAGCAAAGGTCACGTAGATGTTGTTACAGGTGAGTGGGCTGCAGTTGTTTCTGTGTGTGCGTGCGTGTGCGTGTATGTGCATGCGTGCGTGGGAAGAGAGCGCATAAGCATATGTGCACCTATGGAGGAGGCAGCCGTGGGAATGAGGAAGATGAGATGATGACAATATGTCCTCTCAGTTGTCCTTGAGGGTTAGAAGATAGGGGCTCCAGTCAGGCGGAACTGGATGCCTGTCACTCATGGCGGGGTGGTGATGTTGGTGGGTGGTGAGGGACGGGGAGGGAAAGGTGGCTCGGGGGCTGCACAGTGCACTGGGTCTCCTGGGAGCCATAGGCTGCCTAGTGATAGATCGAAGTGGGCAGCAGCTTAGACACTCACACCAGCGAACACCGTGTCCTTTTGGTTCTGGACCTTATAAAGTCCTTGCTGGTTTTAAAGCACCAGCAGACTGCTGGCTTAAAATTCAGTTTGACAAGGACTGCAATTCATGGAATTGTGTTTTATATAATATGCATTCAGACATGTGCTTTCTTTGAGCTCAACTGGGTCCATGTGATAGTAATATATTCATGTGCTGAGAAATGCAATGTTGTCCTTTTGTGGTTTCTATTAAATGCTAAAAATGTCAAAAATTAAAATAATGTAAATGTTACTTGACAATATTTGGTTATTCTGACAAAATTTGAAATGCACATATAAAACATACATGAACCACTATAGTACAGTTTAATCGGTTGCTTTAGTTTATTAAATGCACTTGGTTAAAGCAAGACCGCAAATGTCTCTGCTTTTAAAACCCAGGGCTTATCTTTATATTTTTACATGCTGTAGTGCCATTTTTGGGAGCATTTCAAGTTGCTATACATCAATACAACGTACATTATAGCCCAAATTTTAATAATATGTATGCATTAAGTCCATAATAACTACATAAATTGCAAAAAAGTGCAATAAACTACAATTTGGTTTTTTTTAACATATATTTCTAGTTAGAGAAATTTAAGAGGCTTATCCCTCAAAACTGTAAATACAAAAAAGTTGCACAAAATAGTTTCCCACAGCAGGAAATTTATTTTGAGTTTCTTCATAGTTTTATTTTTGAGATACCAATTTTTATATACTGCAGGAAAAATGAAAATAAATATTATAGTGCAAATTTGCAAAAGAACAGCATGTGCATCAAAATAAACTATTTCCAGCAGTGCAATTTGAGTTCCAAGCAAATGATACAGAAAAGCATAAAGTCAAACATGACTTTTAAAAACACCAGCATACGCTTATAAGGCCATGAAGGTAAAAAAAATGTGAAAATGACGTCTCTTCCGGTTTCGGGCAGGTAATGGCGGACATGCGATAGTTCGCGCTGACGTCTATTCCAACGTAGGACGTGTTACAAACAGCTGATCGGATCGGCAAAGCCTTTTTCTGGAATATTATATTTTTGTTGCTTCAAGTGCTTTTTATGCAATTTTTGCAAAGCTATATGTGGAAGGAAACCGTGACCGAGGACAAGCTGAATACATAAGATGTAAGTACAACTCCACGGTTTTATATGCAAAAAAGATTATTGCGCTAGCTTATGTGGTTCCAGTTCTACAGAGATTTAAAAATAGTTACGCACAACCGAGCATGCAGCTCCAACCGGTCTTTCAGTTTGATGGGTCTTTATGAAGAAATCATGTAAAATGAAAAATAATCTATATATATCTTATATTTAATATTTTCAAAAGATATATTACCAATTACCAAAAAAAATAAAAAAATGAAATAAAAAAAACCCCCCTCACATTGTGCATTTCATCCACAACTCACTAGAAATGTCATTATTTAAAAGCCTTGGCTAAACTGATTTTTCCTAAATCTAATCTTATGAGTAGAGATGTGGAATCATGTTCAAACTAATGTGGCTGTGATTTGTAAAATAGTGAGAAAGCAAAGCAGCTGCTGCCTTTGTCCGGTCACAGTTACTGTTAAACTCAAACTAAAACTCAAAGTAAAAAAACAACAACCCCCCAAACTCATAAAAACCCCTTTGACATTTCTGTAGAACACATTATTCAAAGTTGATTCGAGATAGTCTGCGATCTGCAAGTGAAGTATGGGCCGCATACTCAAATCCAGCCAGTTTCCATGCTTCCTTTTTTTTCTTCCATCAGCCGTCTTTTCTGAGCGACTTACTACCGTACCCTTTAAGCAGCATATTTCCACACCACTTGGCAAGGTGTTCTTTTCAGTAAAACGGCTACTTATTTATTTCAAGCATACCTTTCTGACGACAGAACTAATTTTGAAATTTCTCTGGCATGTCCAGATGTTGCTTTTCATATTTCACATGCTGACTTTTTGTGACGAGGTCACTCGTTACGTTTCCATTTGATGACTCTTCCATGTAGATGCTCTTTGTGCATCATCGCTTTTGTGCCAGCTAAACCTTCTTGACACGGGAGTTCATCTGCCACCATATGAGGGTTTTGCTTTGCCTTTCAGATGAGCAATATTATCTGACAGTTTCCTTGCTCCTCTAGATCTTGCCTCGACATCCACAGTTGCTCTTCAATACCATTTCTTAATGACATTTTATACAGTGGAAAGTGCAAGCTGGAAGCCCTTTGATATCTTTTTATAGTCCTTCTCTGCTTTGTAGGCATCAATTAGCTTCATTTCAGTCAGCTGCTGTGAGGGGCCCATGTGTTAAGGCTTGAAAAGAATTTATCAGCTCTTTAACACCTGCCTTACAGGTCCTAAAGAGTCAATTAAGGCCCAAGAAATTAGTGAATTTGCAGACTTTACATGTTGCATTTTTAAAAGTTCATTAGAAAGTAACATTGCAGCTACAAAAAATTATACATTTTAATGTCCGTTTTGCAAAAATGTTTTATATTTATTTAATTTCGCTTCAGAAAGTTCGGTTTGTAATTAAAACTTTTAAACTCAAGTCTATAATCTTCTAATATCTGGCCACTATGGTTCTGGAGAGTCATTATTATTATTAAGGCTGTCTGAAACAGAGCTTTTAGGGCAGTCTGAATCCTGGGATTTTGGCTTATAGTGATTACTTGCACACATGCCGTCCTCATTATTTGAAACTTTGGCCACGTTTAATATGGGATTTCACTGTATTTCTATTTGAGAAAAAATAAGGAAAAGCATAATAAGTTGCCTTTAATAGCAGATGACAGGATACCAGTGTGTTTTTTAAATAAAAAGCAGTGTTGGTGGTCCACATGGTGGGGGTGACAGAACTTTTGCCTGACAGTGTGCGTTCAATCATGGGTTTGAATCCACTCGCCTTCTGGGGCTCTGCATGTTCCCCCTGTGCCTGTGTGGTACTGTGGCTTCCTTCCACAGCACACAGACATGTATGTCAGCTTTACTGGTGAGTCTAAATTGGCTGTGAGTGTGTACGGTTGTCTGTCTCTATGTGCAGTACAGGGTGTACCCAACCTCTCACCCTATGACAGCTCACATAGGCTCCACCCCCACTGTGACGGTGAAATGGAAGAAGATGGATGATTCGATAATCTGTCTCAACCTCCATTCAGCCTGGAGACAATATTGATGCACGTCCATCAGTTTTTGACATTATACTATGACCACTTGGGACCAGGGAGATGACGTCAGAATTTCAACGGTGTCTGCTGAGTGTATGTGTTTTTTAAAGAATATAACGTACAATTTTTGTGATAAAAAAAGTTTGACTTTTTTTTAGTTTCTTTGTCTGAACTGAAGGAATGTACATTATTATTTGAGTAAACAAACATTAATCAGCATCAGAAAAAGTCCTGAAAATAGGCGTTCTGTGTTTTCAGACACAGCAACGTCTGCAGCAATGTGGACGCTCTGCCAGGCTATTGTGGTGAAAACAGAGCTTTGTGTCAAATTGATCTATGTTCCCACCCTCTCTATAGCTCTCACAAGCTCTGGTTAGTGACTTAGATCGTGGGTAGGAGAAACCAAACATTTGTTTCCTCTGTATGGTGTCTGGGCCTCCCTAAGTGATAGGATGATGAGTTCGGTCAGCCGCTACTCTTCCACATAAGGAGCCATTTGAGGTGGTTTGAGCATCTGACTAGGATGCCTCCCGGGCACCTCCTAGGTGAGGTGTACAGGGCATGTCCTACCTGGAAGAGGCCCCTGGGGCAGACAGAGGACATGCTGGAGATATTATATCTGTTGGCTGGCTTGGGAACGCATTGGTGTCTCCCCTGGGGAGCTGGAAGAGGTGGGCAGGGAGCTTCTCTGCTTAGACTGCTGCTCCTGTGACCTGGACTTGGATTAGTGACATAAAATGGTTCGATGGATGGATAGCTGTGTTTCTCTTTGCACATTGCCTCTGGATTCTAACTAGTGGTTTAAATAAAGTCCTTGTGCCAGTCTTCATTTTATCGCCTTTTGAACTGGGTCGTAACATCACCGCCTAACCTTAGCTGGTTAAAAATGATGGTATGCTTTCCGTGCTTGCTTTAAACTCTGAATGGAACACTTAACTGTTCACTATTGAAAGAAGCTGACATTTTTTGAAGTATTCTTAAGAAAATCCCTGAGCAGCACTCTCAATGAAACTGCACGTAGTTGTTCTGTATGAGCGCTGAGTCACACAGACTTTAACATCTCTAGGTCTTCTCTGTTGTAGCTGTTGTTTGTACAATGTCAAACGATTGAGTATTTCAGACACACATTCACTGCAGTTCATATAAGTTTTGTCTGTACCTTTATCTCTAGGATTTTCTTATCATTAGTCAATATTTTTTGCAGTAGTTTGCAAACGCTTAAAAGAACCAGAAGTGAAAAAAACATTCACAGCAGTGTTTGTCTCAGGTATAAAAGGAACCATCTGGCTTCCTCCTCGTCTTTTTTATTGCAAAGCTTTAACTTCGAACAGCTGGGCATAGAAAAGCAGAGCCAGATCACCCCGGCTTTCTCTTCTGTGATGCAGAGGAAGCTTTCTTTCTCTCACTGGTTCCCTTGTCTCTGTTGCTGGGTCTTTGTCCTCCGGCAGCCTGCACCAGACACATTTTTTTAGAGCTCAAATCTCCTCACAGGGGCCATCACGTGAGAACAGCTAATGTCTTCCAAGCACTCTGAATGTCTGCTGTTTTTCCCCCCCTCAGGAATAAAGAAAAAGGAACATCTCAGATACATTTAAAATTGCAACTGAAGAAACTGACCTCTTTCACAAACAGCGAACACAGTTATTGCCAGAAAAATGACTCCTCCCCTTGAATAATGGCAATTAAAGAGAACCATAAATATACATATACTGAAGTTTTTTTTATAGAAGCCAAAGAAAATTAAAGGCTTGAAAGGAAACCAAGGAGAATCTTAAGAAACACATTAAGCAGAAACTGGTTCCTATGGAAATATTACTTGAAAATGAGGATCCGCCAAGGAAGTAATTACAGCTGCTATGGAGTTCTCACCCAGAAACAGCAGTGCAGATGGCCTTCACAGATATGAACACATTCTTACAGACACCGTGCGGTATGCATATTTATGGATGTATTTCCTCTCGCAAGGTGATTTTTAACAGATTTTATATGTAAAATAGAGAAAGGAGGAAAAGAGACAGAGAGAGAAAGGGGGGGATTGGATTGTATGGTGTCTTGAGACCATGGGGATTATGCTTGTGGACACTGATTACCAAGCCTGTCAACTCCCAAGGTCTGCAGAATTTGGATAAATGAAGTAGGAATGCTCTCCAGCTGCCAAACACATGCAGGCTGCTGTTTGGTGATGCCTGCCGAGTACAGGCAGCGTGTTCTGGACAGGCGCCAGCACAGAAAATTCAATTTAGAAAATACTGGTCACTCACTAATGCGTCATCAACCTAGTCTGTACAGGCTAAAATGAGCCCATTGGCAGTGCATGACATTAATCTCGCTGAAGACAACCTGACAAGGAGCACAGCACAATGCAGTGCAACATGTTGCAAACAGTAGAAATACAGTATGTGGGTGTACAGTCCCTACTACATTCACATGCAAATAATGGGAATCACTTAATGCTGTATATGACAATTTAGTTGAAAGAGAAGAGAAGAGAGAAGTCTTTTAGCACCAGCACAATCAGGATGAAACACAGCAGAGGAATTTTAAACACAGAGAAAATACTGTGGGCTGACGGATGCTGTGCCTACTTTTTACACAAAAGAAGCAAAAATGTGCACTACAGCGCCGATCATCTCAGTTCTTAATCATGATTTTGAAACACTTTTCTCAGTGTGCTTATAATTCCTCGCTTGCAGCTTATATTGCGCTTTACATACTTGACTTTTTTCAAAATAAAGCCCCAACCCAATAAAGTAATACAACCATTACTGTTGTATTTTTGTATGAAAGCTTCAAATTCTACAAGCATATTGAAAATGTGATTGAACGCATGCTTCCTGGAAATGCATTCCATTTGCTTTCTGCCCATTATCCACTCTTGTAATACAAACTCCACTCATGGAAACAACAGCATGATTAAGCCTTTTATGCTTGAGTTTAGTTGCTCACTGCACTTGATAATTAGATTTTTGGAAGGACTGGAGGTCTTGGAGTTTATTAAAAATAGTCAACAGTGACATGAAGCAGGAGACTGGGTTTTCTTGTTCATTACTGGCCTCAGCCACGGTTCTTGTGCTGTCTTAACCACACAAGACACAGGATGTGAGCACCACTACAGTAAACGCAAATTAAAGGCGCTGGTCATGCAGCCTACTGTACAGCGTTCAAAGGTGGGAGCGCACCCCCACTTTTTTTGAAGACACCACCACATCCACCACAGAGATCACATAAAAAAACAACCCCAAATTGCCTATGCACGAATTATATTTCAACGCCAATCGCCTAAGTTGGGTAATTTAATTTACCCAAAAGGGATTTTCTGTCACTTTGATAAAAACACACAGTGAGCATAAATACCGACACAATGACAGCAATATCAGTTGCTGCTGTGATTATTATAACATTAAATGTGACCCGCCGATGCCAGAGTTGTGAACTGATTTAATCAGTTCAGCCGCGTAAACAGCAGCCGGTGTTTGGCAGATAGCTTTGAAAAGAGAGTCATTTTCTTCCATCGCTGTCATTCTGTCATGTTGTTATGTTATATTATGAAACTGGTCAGCGTTTCAAGAAGGAGCCATTCTTTATTAAATATTTTGTTAAAAATATGACTGAGCTATGACAAAGTTTGGGTCTACATAAAACCAGAGTCTGGCATTCACAAAATTACATCCATTTCAAAAAGTCATCTTTTTTTCTCCTTTTCAATATCTCACGACTGAGTCCTCAACACTGACCTCGCAGTGATATCCAAATTCAGCTGCCGGCATCTCTGCAAACCTGTACTTTAGAGCAATATCGGATTTAACATCAATCAGCGACTCCTTCAACTCAATTGTCATTCCTGTCAATTTTGCCCCCCTGGAGAAGATTTTCTAATCCCCTCTACTAGATATTGGCCAGATCAGGGAAATACTCTGGATACCACAGAGATGAGCTCAGGCATCGTGTAGAGACATGAAACACCTTCTAATTGGTGGAAGCCTAAAGATACCTACACTAAAAAAGCAACCAGCAGAGAAACAAATCAAAGGGCCAGAAGCCAAAAGCAGGAAATTTGACAGGAATTAATTAGAGTATGGCTTCACTTGCACTTCAGGTGTCGGAGATCCAGGGAAGCACAAACTAATGTTGTTTTAATAAAGAAACTAGAAAATAATTGGCCTTTTCCATCATCCTTTGAGCAGCTGTGATCTGATCTTATGCTGCACAGGACACAAGCAGCAGGACACAGTAAAAGGAAAAGTTGGTTATTTTGTAAAGGCCCGTCACCTGCCGCTCTTTATTTAACAGCTCGCTGTGACCACTCCTTCTTGTGTTATTGCTCATGAACTGATCTGTCAGAAATGACTCTCGCCTTATTGTGTAGATGCATTTTTGATTAATGACGGCCCTAAATGCCAAGCTCGCTGACAAACACCTTGCATATCTTGTGATTACTTTATAATAAAACCCTTGTATTTTGGCAGGTAAATGCTTTTAACATGAAGCTGTTTGAGAGTCACTTTTGGCTGATGACAAACATCGGCTGCTGCAGCCAAAAGCTATATCTGAAGGCCAATAACTGGTGTTAAAATCACCACATATAGGGCTTTATCGGCCTAATCACCACTTTGGTAATATTGGGTTTTACTTTTTTTTGCGTAGTAGAAAACAGCTAACAAGAAAACTTCTCATTTTTAGGCTTTTGAAGACAGAAACTATTCCAGGTTGTGAATATGAGTGGATGACGGGGATATACAGAATGAACTTCAAACTGAAACGAGTACTGATGGAGTATTTTCTCAGCTTACTCGATGCTACATTTTTCCAGTGCCACTGGGCTCAGTCACTCTTGTGCTTTTCTATTTTTATTGACAGATATTTGCTGAACATCATGAATTAAAAATTTGGGATATACACAGTGGAACACATTTTTTCATGAGGTGTAGGGAGGAAATTAAAAGTAATTTCCTGGAAAAAATATCAGCTAGAAACTTGAAATGGTGGACAAAATGATGGATGTATCTAACTTTTGCTACACTGAATACATGACACACTGTATGTGGACTGCTTGCGGGTTGATGCCTGTAACCCTAAAGTAAAACTGCAATCAATCAAATTACCCCAGGGACTGGAAAGTACATTTTGCATATGCAAATGTAACAACAGATAGGTTTTCTATTCATTTCTTTGAATAGAAATATATTTTTCTCTGTGAAAAATATATTCTGTAAATAAAATTCTACAATCCTCAAATGAGAGATGTGGACATTTTGCATCCTCAGCCAAAGTGTAAGATTTGATAAAAATTGAACTGTTTCTGTAGTGGTTACCATACTTTTTAAATGCTTTTTCTAAAGACAAGAAAGGGAAACCATTTAGTTGTGAAAATTTGTGGTCAATGTCTCATTGACATGAGATGTAGGGACTCACTTGCCGGGTGAGACCAGCTGGTCATCTTAGCAGCCAACAGCCCGCCTCCTAAGATGTCAATATCCGTTGTTATCCCAGGGAGAGCGGTCTCATCTCAGAAAGCCTGTTGGTAATTTAACACTGACTCTGATGTCTCTGTAATGTTTGATATATGATGTAATTCCCTTTGAAAGATAAATGTTGGTCTCACAGAAAAAAAGTAATATTTGGCCGTATCAGTTGTTTTGAAGGGAAGGTTAGGTTCTTGTTTTCATTGGATAATTAATACATCAGCACTGCCTCTGTTAAATCTTTTTATGTATATTCATATAAAAAGCTAAAAATGCATAAGGAAAGCAAGTAGCCAATATCTAACCTTTTTTGTTTTTATAACACACATTACTATTAAATCACATAGTTTTGGATTAGAAAACAATCCTAATTGACAGGGACTATTTTGTCAAAGACTACTTAAGATTATCATGTGTTGATAATCACCAGAGCTGAGATAAGGCATTTGTGTTGCCAGAATGCAGATTTTCCAGTTAATTCATTGATTTTTTTGTCTTTCAGTAAGTAAGTTTGGACCAGTGTTGGTTAAATGCTCCACAAATGTGCAGCAATTATCAGCAGCACAAGTGTTGCGGTTCGGTGTTATGAAGGTGCTGTGAAACCAGGTCACAAAAAACAAAAGCTGCCCTGGGAGCTGTCCACATTTTAAGGCTCGAACAAGTGCGTGTTTGTTGCAAATCTGTCCGTTTTTATATTTAGTCTCTAAAATATGCTTAACATTTGCCACACTGAGCTTTCTGGAAGCCAAATCAGAGGAATGCCATCCTCCAATTAGAAAACCAAAGCATGTAGTCTGGATTTTTGTCTGGAAGCCGTATCCGTGTGCCCAGTATGTGTGTAATGAAAGGATGCAAAATTAGGGCCTGGCTCTAAATATAAACATGTGTAAGGCACTGCAACATTGCTGCATTGTAATTAGCATGGGCCTTTCTGCGGTTTTGTTATATGTGGAGGTAAATAGGGGCATGCTAGTAATTAGGTAACAGTGCCCATGCTTGCCTTCTCTTTATCGGCAGGAAGTTCTATCAATAGCACCAACAAACACCAGTGGAGGTTTAAACTTGTCCTCACTACTATGAGATTGTGATGATAACCCCTTTGGTTCTGCAGAAGTTTTAGATGCTGTTGCCTATTTGAGCTTGAACTCATAACTTAATATGTTATTTTACTCCAAACAAAAATCACCACTGGGCTTTGTGGTGTAGGTAACACTAAACCGAAAGCTAAAACTAGGTTGACGCGAGGTGTTAAGTGCTTTTGGGAATTTACCCAAGCAATTACTTTAAGCATCAATTTGATGATAAAATGTTTTACAGGTGCCAGTGCCAAAGGCCAGTTAAGCAAAATGCTAAGGTCATTAGCCTTTCAAAGGAAAAAGCCACAATGTGTCAAGATGCAGCAGCTTAATGGAGCCATCTTCCCAAAGCACATTAACACTATTAAAACAAACAGCTACTGGCAATGTATCTCACATGTCTCTTGTCTGATAGGGCATTTTCCTCATTTTAACTTGCCAGCACAGGCAGTGCGATGCCACTGTGAGATATTTCCAGCAGAGTTACTTTGGAGCTTAATCACAGACACGTGTATGAAAACCAAAAACACAAGTGATAAATGTCAGTCTCACAGGAGAAAAGAGCAAAAGCTTCTGTCTGGTCTCGCCGTTTTGCACTGATGTTCAATAATCACACAAATCCACTGCGGGAGAAGAAGAGATATGAAATACATCTCGTTCAGGGGATTCTCAACAAACCAGACCTTAGTGTAAGTAAAGGTTAATAGAAAGTGCATTTACCAAAAAGTGAGTTATGGCTTTTTGTCGCAGAAACACTCCTGAAAGTCATTAAACACGACGAACTTGTGATACTTAACGGTGTGAGGTTATTTGAGGGAAGATTTAGACAGCCCCTTGAAATAAGCTGTTTTTACACTCGCAGTAAAAACGCTCAAACTTTACAAGATCATGTCCGTAATCAGTTTATATCATACTGGAAGAGAACAGCAGAGATGGTGAGTGCTGGTGTGAAAAATGTGAAATCAATTTTTGTCTTGGAATTAAAGGGTGCTATTGAGCGTTCTTGTACAAAAAAAGAAAAAAGATTATCGGCATGAAACATTTCCTTTTTCATAAAACTTTCTGCTGAACCTTTAAAAACGGGTTTTTTCTTTTGTTTGAAATTGTGCATTGTTCCTATTTGCATAGGACTAGTATTAAGTGGGCATCTTTAGCAATTATATGTCCTCTGCGATGTAATCTTAAAGTAAAAGTCCTACTGCAAATGAATTTATCATATTGCAGCAAACACAGAGGTGATATAATTAGGGGATTGTTTTTTTTACCCACCTCTTTTGTTTTCTTTGCACCTTTCTTCTGCCTCATTTGTGCTCCATTGGGCTCGATTCGCAGTTACAAATGAAAGTTTGCAAAGCACTTTGGTGGCAAATTCAATGCTCATATCAATAAACAGCACAAGCTCAAATCTATCAGAAGAGTGAACCATGAGATGGATGACATGCATGACAGCATGTATTAAGGAATATTTTGCTGTCTTTCAGCAGGGGCGGAGCGTGGGGGTGGCTTACGGGGCTTAAGCCCGGGTTGTTTTGTCAGAAGCCCGGGGTATTTTGGAGTGTAATTTTTTCATAGTTAGATGCCTGGCTGACAACTGTATAAAACAAAAAGTACACACAATATTTGAAGCACATAGTGCACACTGTGGGAATTTACGACTGTGCGTGAATCCCCCCCTGATATTGGTATGATCCAAGCTCAGGCACTAAGCGACTGAGCGAGGGGGCGGGGGGAGCTGCTGCCCGTGAGTGCGCTGTTGGAGAGACGGAGCCAGCCATACTAAGGAGAGCTTAAGTTTGAGCAGGTACCAAAGCAAATCATTCGTACCGTACAAATAATGTAAATATGACGGTGCATCACGAAAGATTGATATGAAACTGATCACTTGACCAATATTATTTTACTTGCTCTTCAAGTGAATCAACAAATGGCGAAATGAAAAGCCGAACAAATGCTATTTTTTAGAGAGTCTTAGCTTACGTGTGTTTATTTCATATTTTCAGTTCTTACCCTCCCCGACTAATTCGGTTTCAGTTATGTACTGAAATATAAGAATGGACATTAGAGGCTTCTTTCAAAGAAAAAACTCAGGTAAATGTTATTTTATATATTATGCTTTGTATGTTGTTCAGTATATTTCTATGCAAAACAAGAGGGATTTCAGTACACAGCAGGATATTCACATTTGTAACCAGATATTTACACTTTAGGGAGAAAACATAAAACATTTTTACTGTACAACATCAATTTAGAGTAAACTTTTGTTTTAGATAAATATTGAAATATATTTTGAATTAGTTAAATGTCAGAATAAAGAGAGACAGAGCTGTCTATTTTTTATCACTTTCATTAAATTTAGGAGTACATGTACACTAAGTTTATTGTTAATTAATAAGAAAACTGCAGACGATTCCATTCTGAGCTGAAGAAGCTTCTGATAGGTTAGTAGAGTCCATGTGAGTAAACAGGTGGCACAGCTGTGGATGCATATAAGGCAAAACACAGAGCCTGTTTCTGTGACATGGGAAAATCAAGAGATGTCAACCAAAACACCAGGAAAAGAATCGTGGAGCTCCATAAGTGTGGCTCAGTTTGAATACAATTTGGTGCCATTTGCAATTAAGAAATACAGATAGTTTCTCTCTTTACTCTTAAAGTTAACAAATATGTTTTTATATTTATCAATCTAAAAAAATAAACATTTAGTCTGATTTGATGTTACAATTAAAAAAGTGTTGTGTTTTTATCTGAAGAGTTTGTAAATATCTGGTTTCAACTGTATATTTGATGATTGTCAGCACAAAGAGGGAGAGAGAGGAGCAGAGATTGAGATGGAGAATGAGGACAGAACAGAGATGAACAAGAGCAGGTGAGACACACATGTTAGTCAAATGGTTGTTTACCAAAAGTATCACCGTATCATAGGTACTCATGTATCTCGTACCTAGTGTTTCTTTTTAGGTTTGCTATTTTTCAAATTCTATATTTATTAAGTTCTGCAGGCTTGTTTGCACAACAAGGCTAAATAATTATATAAACTTTTCTCAATCTAAATATTGTACTTTGGTAGAATTAAATAAATAAGTGTAGTGCAGGTCTATGATGATTTTTAGTGCTACTATCATCTAGTTCTGATTGTGGTTATGTCTTGGTTAAGTCCTCAGTAATCCTGCTTTTGAACTGTTGTAGTCCTGTTTTAATTCTGGATCAGTTCTGGGTCTGGTTGAATTGGGGTTTAGTCCCTGTGTCTTGATACAGCCCCGACTTCGTTCTGTCTTGCTGCTCAATTAAAAAACTAGTTTAAGGTGTCCTGCATGTGTGATATATATATTTCCCTATATGAAGTCATTCTTTTTTGAACAAAACTCAAAACAGAGCCTATTAATCTTTCAGTCATTTCTACACCCCCCCCCCCCCCCCCCCCCCAAAAAAAAAAAAAAAAAAAATCCCACATGCATACTACCCTTTAGGGCTAAGCCCCGGGTGTTTCAAATGTCTGGCTCCTCCTCTGTCTTTCAGCAGACTCAACAGTGATTATGTAGCGGCCTATTATTAGTAAGATACTATAGAAGTATAGCAGACGATTTCCAGTCAGTATTTGGTGTATATATATATATGGATAGTGTCAGTAGGTTTGAGTAAATCACAGACTTTGCTTATCCTGTGCAAGTGACCTGCATGAAACACAGACATATGGGGTCATTTGTAAATCACACAAGATCCCCAAGTTACAATAATCCTACATGAAAGGGCTTTAGCTGGTATCCCATGACAGTCAACAGCAAATTTTAGGGCCTCCAACTGTCAATCAGTAAAAAAGTGTGAAGCCAAAGCCAATGCCAATCACACTGCCAACACCTACTGTCTAAAAATATATCTGCTTAGATGTGATACTATTGAAAAACTTGATAGGTATCCTAATCATATACTGAGAGGCTTTGTGCACCAGTAAATCCTGTTTGTTTACGCCGTATAGCATTGTAAAACAAAGACGCAGACAAATGACTTTTTCTCTAGTAGTAAAAATCTGTAAAAACAACAACAAACAACATTCCTGTTTTCGCAGACTGCACAATGACCAGTGTTTCTGGAAAGCAGATTTCCCTCTGCCATTAGTCTTCATGCTAAACTAATTCCTTGCAATTAGATCTATACTTATTCCACAGACAAAAGAGTGGTATTAGTTTTCTCATTAAACCTTCAAAATGTAGTAAATAAGCATACTTGCTCCAGAGAAACACTGCAAGCAGAATGAAAATCATTGTTCTCTGTTGATTTAACATAAAGGCAGCTAGAAGAAGAAATGTTTTTAGACCCATTTTCAGGCTGAACTGCCCCCCAAAAACAAACAAAAAACAGGAACACTTTAAAGAAAATGTAAAAATGTGGTTACCAAATGAAAAGTACTTCTAAGAGCACCTTTTTGTCAGGAATAATGGTGCGTAAAGATATCTGAGGGCTTGTGGAATATAGTTCATGGAGAGTATTTGAGCAGAACCTCAAGTGGAATTTTGGCAGAAGTCAAAGACTATCATACTTCTCCTGCTTTATTTTCATTGCTGAAATTTAATCCATTGCAGAGCCTGTGAATCTTGAACGGAGCCTACCCCTCGCTCCTGTCAGCCTACTCATACCTGAAAGGGATGTAATGACCCACTTTCTCTCCTTGTCCCCCCAGCAACTCTGATGCTTACCACATTTGACCACCTTGCTGTGGACCACTACAGTCTGCAGCTGCTGTTAATTTACAGGAGCACTGTGCTCCCCCCTTTTCAGCTCCGAAGCATATATGACTAATCACACCAGTCATTTTAAACAACTTGAGCTCTCTCTGGCAATAAATCACCATGATGCCTGCTACTGTGCCCACAATAGAGCTGCATTCAGGAGGGAAGAGAGCAGGGGGGACTTTGGGAGCTATTCAGTAGTATTGGTCAACACACTATTGTGAAACAAACTCGGGGACTGGGACGTATTGTTGTTCGATGTGTTGTTTGTTTCTATGATCTCAATAAAAATCAAGGTGAAAACAACAAAGGGTTATATTTTCCTTGCACAATAGCTCAGGGAATATGATCTTTTCCGGGACTCTTTGATAAAAGTGCACATTTTCCTTCCTTATTTCATATGTTTTTGCAGTTACAAAATCCACAACACCCAATCTACTGCTCTAAAAACATGCCGCATACATGGGGTTTTCAAAAAACACTCGAATGTTCTGTGAAATGTAACAGCAGCCCTACCCTTGTTTAGATTAAACCGAAGTTTGATGCACTTTGAAAATACCTTTAAAGCAAAACTTGAAACTAGAAGGAAGATGCTGCCTTTTTCCTCTCTCTTCATCTTAATAACACAAAAAAAAAAGTCCAAAAGGTGTACTTCTTTATCTGCAACTGCCAATGGTAGAGAGAATAGACGGATTTCACACAGCCTTTAATGATTGTGTTCAACCACCTTTGTGGGACATGACAAATGATGAAACCTTCTCCACATTCCACAAGCCAGCATGAGATAGATATGGATTCCACAGTATCAGCAACAAGGAAAAAGTAGTAAAAAACAGACAGGAAGTTAAACAACACAAAGGCCTGGGCTATGACTGCATCGTGCCATTACTCTTTTTTTCCCTGTCATTGTTCAATGTTGCATCCTCCCTTTATGTCTTTCCCTGCCAAGTAACCACTGTGGCGAGCTGAAGAACAATCTGCTGCTTGTCAGGAGCGCTGAATGAATCCTGTTGCTTATTGTTGAGGTGAACACATTATTTGAATACGACCAATCTCCTGTAATAAAAGGGCTGTTGTGGTTTATGAAATATTCATCAAAGGTATCCCCTAGAGACTCAGATGCATTCAGATGCATATCTCAGTATCTGAAACAGACCTCGGCAGACAAAAGATTGCGAGCACGGACTCAAAGCTTCTGGAATATACGGCAGACAGTCACAAGGGGGGTGACCTCTATAGTGGATACGTCTCCTTGTCGCCCTGCTGGTTTTCAGCCATTCCACCTCCTAATAAATCAACAAGCATGCACTCTGGGATCCAGCAGCTAAGTGGCATTTAAGAAACAGATTGTGAGAGCTGTAAAGCTGCACTTTGGATCATTTAGACGCAGGGCAATAATTTGGCCAGATGAACGGCATTAACGGCACCTGGAAAGTTTTTAACCCACTTAAGCCATTAAAAAAAAGTCAAAATAGCATTCTACTAAAAGTCAATGAAGGCTAAACTTCTTGTTGTACACAAGAGCAAAAATGCTTTCCATTTGCCCGGCTTCACCCAGTATTGAGGTTGTGACACATTTAAATTCACTGGCAATTTACCAGCTGATGACAATAGATAGTCGCCTTGCTATTTATCAGTAGTGCGTGTAGTGCATTTATCTGTCTGCCAACTTATGCATAAAAAGTGCATGGAAAGCAATAAGAAGTCAGTGTACATTCAGCTCCCTGCAAAAATGCGAAGAGACTCTTTCTCCTACAAATAGTAACAGCATAAAGTCGGGCAGACATTTGTGGTTCAGTCACAATGATCAAATTGGTGCTGCCAACAAGAGCACGGCCATGTCTTTTCTTTAATGATCACAACACATATGACATACTCACAATCCCCCCAGCACTACTTCATCTGCACCTTGCAACATACAGATCAAGCTAGCTATGCCTGTAACAAGGTAGACATGTTAGAACAATTCCTAACAAAGCTGCTGGGAGATACAGAGGCTCATAATTGTTCAAACATTGTTTACACCATGCTTCTGCCTTGAAGACACAATAAAAGAAGGAGTGATAGTCCTATGCAGAGACACTGGGCTATCACACTGAGACTATGGGTACTGATGAGAAGCTCTTGGTCTGTTGCCATGGCCCCTGTGTGGGTTGCATGTCAGTGCTGGTCTGCCCTTCTTTTTAATAACACTGAAAAATACTTTGAAGACCCACAGGGGGAACAAAACACATTATGCTCCCAATGGTGTGGGTTTGTGATTTTACAGCTTAACATTGTCTCATGCTATTAACCCCCCCCCCCCCCCCCCCCCCCCCCCCACACACACACACACACACACACACACAAAACTCAGGGGCATCATCATTTGACATGTTTTTTTTTTCCAGCCTTTTTTTTTCCAGCACAATCTTTTATCAAACCCAAATCGTGTTTAGCCACTGGTGAAACACATGCAAATTAGTCACTTTTTAGTCTTTTTTACCACTGGCTGGGAGCAGAAAATAAGAGAATTTGATGTGCTTATATGGGAACAAGCAGGTGATTGTTTTTCTCTGACTGAGGTAAATGATCAGGTTCTTGTTCCGTGTCATTTGTGGTAAAAAGGCTGCTTTGGTTAAAGTATAAACATTAAAAGCCTCTGCTTGACTAACAGCCAATGTCATTTCCATTAACCACCTGTTTGTGGCCAGTTCAGATCAAGTATTGGAAGTATTGGAGACACTTATTGGCAATTTACTTAGAGACTTACTGAATAGTTTTACAATAATTAGAGCTGACAACTTACCGATTACTCTGAGTCGTGCACCGATGTGGATTTTGGTGTTGACCTATTGTAGGTTCACTGATAGTTTGTCGAGAATGACAGAAAGATGATAAATCCCACATGGTAAATCTGAAGATCTTTTGTTTTTTTAGAGTAAATCCATGTAATGCTTGATTAAAAGTCTGTCTGTTTAAGGCTGAAAGCAGAACTTGAATCCACTCCGTATAATTTGGAAGAATGCTGTATCCTGAAGAGGATATGATATCCTATTTTCAACAACTTATCCTTCAACTTGTATTTCTCATTTGTTCATGGTAGGACATGGAAGTTTAAAAAAGAGAATATGGAAAATGCTCATGGTCATATGAAACAAGTGCTAAATACCAGGCAATGATTGCAGTTTGGATTAAAATTAATACTGTGCTGATGAGACCTTCAGTGCCATCGGTGCTGTAATAACCACTTGTGTTCTGGACCCTGGATCGTGGCTATGGTTTGAAAGAAAATGAAGGTGCTTATTGAAATTTAGGATAGAAAAATGTCATGGTGTCAAGTTTTACAAAGTTTTTTTAATTGTTCTCTTCCTTTGATTTCACAGACAGAGAGAATTATTAATGAATGCCAGCGACCTTTGGATTCGTCTTCAAAGCATGAGTCTAAATCACAGACAGGCCACTCTTTCAGTTATCAATAAACATGGATTGATGATTTATTCGAGGCCGTTTAAAGATACCTTTATAAATACACTCACTGGACACTTTATTAGGTATACCTTGTTACTGCTTAAGTTCTTAATGGCATAGATTCGAAAAGGTGCTGGAAAATTCCTCAGAGAATTTGATTCACATGGACGTGATAGCGTCACAGTCATGATGCAAATCTTTCTTTCCACCACATCCCAAACCTGATCTATTGGACTGAAATCAGGTGACTGTGGTAGCTCAAGAAACCACTTTGAGATGATCTGAGCTCTGTGACACATCCTACTGCTAGCAGCTGTCAGAAGATGGGCACACTGTGGTCATGTGTTCAGGGATGGAGACGCTCAGCAAGAGTACTCAGATAGGCTGTGGTGCTTTAATGATGCTAGAAGCTGCATTTGGCTGTTCCCTTATTCACATGGGGTCACCACAGCAGGAAGCTATTGTGCATTCAGAGATGTTCTTCTGCATACCTTGGTTGTAATAAATTGTAATACTGTTTCCTTCCTATCAACTAGAAGCAGTATGGCTATTCTCCTCTGACCTCTGGCATCAGCAAGGCATTTTGGCTAGAGAACTGCAGCCCACTGGTTATTTTCTCTGTTTTTCAGACCATTCTCTGTAAATCCTGGTTGTGCAGGAAAAAACCCAGTAGATCAGCAGTTTCTGAAATACTCAGACCAGCTAGTGCTGCACCAACAACCATGCCACATTCATAATAACTTAAATCACCTTTCTTACCCGTTCTGATGCTCAATTTGAACTTCAGCAGCTTGAGTTGACCATGTGCACATGCCTAAAAGTCTTTCACAGCAGGAATGAGTTTTGATATTAATGTTTAGTGTACGACAGCATTGTTTTAATTAAACCCTGCAACATTTCACCCAGGCTATTATTTGCTCCTACCAGACAGCTAATGAGAGCCACATTATCTCAGCAAGAGACAAAAGGACACACCGCACTCTAAGAAGCCTCAGAGCCTTGGTGTAACCAGTTAGAAAAGAACTGTCAAGTTTGTACTCGCAGAAATGTCTAAACAACCATCCCACTCTTCCAATATTTAACATGAATTAGTCACCTTCCATTTCATCCACTAATGTTGCAACTGCTCATGCAGGTCGGTGGGTCAGTCCTGCTGCCGCAGGAAAAGGATCTCGACAAGCTCTATCAACATCAGCTGACAAAGTAAAGTACAATTTCTGGGCAAATGAGACACAGCAGCCTAGCAGCAGATGTCATCCATCATGCTTGTGGTGAATACATTCAGAAGCGGAAAAAAAAAAATCACAAATACTTCAGTGCATTAAATGCTTTGAAATATATAATGCATGTTAAATTTTAATGGCTCTTTTAAAATGACAGCATGCTGTGTGTCAAACACGGATTTCGAGAGGAATTAACAGCATGAAAATACAGTGCATATAGCATGAAATGGGATTGTCCGAGGTTACTAAAGGCTGTTTTCATTTAGTTTCTAATGAACTGAAAGGGAAGAGGTTCCCAAGCCCTTAGAAGCATAATGGATATCAAGGCCCTCGATGTGTCAATGTACAAGGTTTTTGAGCAATCAGAAAGAAAACAAAGTAGTAACAAAAGTATCAAATTCGAATTTGAGAGCACAACTATATCTTTTATGCATTTTACTCATTACTTTCTGTTTTACAAATGAAAAATACATGTTAAACTTTGGCCAGACTGCCAGACTTCTTTTTTGTGTGTGACAAAGGCAGTACACTGACGAAGGGCTGACAGAGGTTTTGAGAGAAAGATAGGCTTCTTCATCCTCTGGATTTGACTGACATGTTTGCTTAATGAGCGTCACCAGTTTTTCTTCCTTCACTGTCAAAGATCTGCTCATCTCGTACTTTACATGTCATTCTGGTTTGTGAATAAATCATGCCCATTCAAATCTTTAAATCCTCGCTAGCATGAGAACACTTTTGTTTTTACATCATTTCAAATTAAACATAACTCACAGAGCTTTTTAAACCAGATACTTTTGACTTGTCATTGTGGGGAAAGTACGGGTGTCACTGATTGCGTTAATGATGGCTATTATTAAAACAACCACTGAAGTGCGTTGCAGCCACTGTTCCAGGCAATTATCTAAAGATAGTACCCTTGATTAAAATTTTATCAAGGTGTTATTTTCAGAAATGAATATTGGAACTTTGCACTCGGTTCAAATTAAAATGAATACACTTCATTACTACTTAATTAATTAATAGTTAGGAAAAAAAACACAGCAAGCAGGTGGTGCAGTGTTGCCTCAAAAGAAGAGGGTTCCTGGTTCAGGCCTGCCTGGGGCCTTTCTCTCATGTGTGCTTCCCCCCACAGTCCAAAGACATGCATGTTAATGCATGAGTTGAAATTGTGATGCGTAGGTCATATCATCAGTCCTGTGATGGATTGATGACATGACCCACCTCCTACTGTGTGAAAGCTGTGATAGGTTTCATCACTACTGGGACCCTGAATTGGAAAATAGCCTCATGTTACAAAATAAAACGTATGAAAACGTCTAGTTATTCACAAAAGGACTTACGTCTTTATTTTAATTAATAAATATACTTACAAGTGTCTTCATAAGTATCAATTATAATTAATTAACCAGTAATGGGGACAAACCTATGACACTGGGTGTTTCTACAGCAATAGTGAGCTACATAAATACAGTTAGTATGTCTACCAGATATCTGTCTATCTATTCTGCAGGCGCAGTCTTTCAAAGCTGGTTTACTTTACTCATTTTCTGTGTCAACACTTGAAGTGTCACAGGATGAAAGGTCCTAATTTAAAAAAATGTGTTCTGCTGATTTTACACATTTTTTTCCACCAATGAAGGAAAACGAAATAAAAATGAAAAGCAAGCCTGGTGGATCTAGATGTGCATGTAATTAAAATGAGCAACTTTGAATGTTTCCACACACTTCACAGGTCCAATCAATTAATGTTATTTGAATGTTCTTTAACATAAAGACATGCACCAGGCAGGGACCTAAAGGTGCTGCTTCTCTCTTCACATATTGAGCATGATTAATGGGGAAAACTTACAAAAGTCAATGCAACTTTTTAAATTACTGACAGAAATACAGCGGAGCACGCTGACATTTTGAGATTAACTCATTTCTAAAAATATGATTCATCAGAGTATGTAATGACACAACGGCAACATCTCTGTCTGCAGTCTCAAATATATCGCGAAAGAAAAGATGAACAGTGTGTTTCCAGTCTGCAGCTTCTGCTTTAGCATTGTGTCTGTGAATGCACGTTGAGGCTAGAAGAGATGCAGACTTACTGGGAGAGTGAAAGTGGATGTGAAAGCTCAATCACATTCTAAATTGTACAACAGAGCAGAGAGTCTACTTGGCAGTCACACTAGTGAGACAGGGAGGAAGGGGAAACAGAGTGTGGAAAAAGAAGGCGTGCATTTATGTCTGTTAACTCACCGCGGCGCGCATGCAAAATGCTGCACATGAGCTGCTGAAGTATTGGCAAAATAAAGCGCTGACAATTAAGATGCTGATCTTTCCTACACAAATATTATTCAGGCGTCTAAAAATGAAATCACAAACACACTAAAATGCTCCCTGGCACAATGAATGACTCCCGGTGGGCTTTGCAATGCTGTCACGCTCTCTGTTGCAGTCACCATCCCAGAAGAAAGGAATGTGTAACAACTGCCATGAAGCCTTCCTACCTCAGGCACTCCACTGGAAACAATTTAAAACAACTCTCTTTTGTTTTTCCTGGTCTGCCACCCTTCCCACCCTCCGCCTCTTACCCAAGTAGAAGGCATAATGCATCATCTTAGGAGGGAGCCCACTGCAGCCTAATTTAACAGCCAGGGAGAAACACCAGTGGACACTGGCCTGCTAATGAATGAATGAGCCTGACATGTAAAATCAGAAAAGATTACTGACTGAGAAGCAGCCCTCCCAAAAGGTCCTGCCAAACCAGCTGTTTAGATAAGCCCTGTTGCTTCCTCTGAATAATAATTCCTTCGCATCAGACTGAGTAAACAAACTCCTTACACTCCTGAGGAGAAGTTTGCATCGTCTTCTTTTATTCATTGAGAAAATATAAGAAAAAAAAGCAGCAGCGAGACAGAAAGACAAAAACATATCATGATCAAATCTTGTGTGTCCTCCCCTGCTGCATGTTGACAGCTGGACACTGTGGGGTCTGCTGGGTGTATACAGCCTACGAACGATAAATAAACAAAGGGGGTGGGGGTTGGGGGCCAGCCTTGAAAAGCCATACACCTGTGACCAGTGGAAAAGCACCAGGCGCAGCAGTGTTCATTAAAGAAGCCGGTCCTGACAGTGAGGCCTTTAAGAGGCCATCAGGAGCGACAACTCAGCAGCTACCTTGGGACCAGAGAGGGAAAGGAATCAAGGTGAGCAATGCAATTTCAGCTTGAATAATGGACCACTTTCCTCTGGTTTGACATTCATGTATTTCTCAGGCAGTTTTGCCATACAGACCAATAGCACCTGCGAGCCATTCAAGGTTCCCCAGGAAAAACTGGTTTACAATGTCTACAGCCTCACAATTACTCTGGGTCTGCTGCTGGCTGCAAATAATCTTCCTGAAAGTGGTTCATGAATTAAAAATAGTACCAAATATATCACTTTTAATGACATGAAAATGTGGATTTTGTATACTATGTGCCACAGATTTTATGCACAGCATACATCACTGTCTAGGTTTAATCCCTTTTTTTTGTCAGAGGAACTGTTTATAAAAATAATTTAATTAAGGCAAATTATTCTCACTTTTCTGTTGGATTCACCGCCAGATTTCATTTTCACAGAGTTGCTGATGTAAACTGGTAATAACAGAGGATTAATTTACAAGGAGGCAAAATCCCCCAGTGAGACTTGTGGCCCAGAACAATAATGAGCACATAGTAAACAGAACTTTGCCGTAAGCCAAAAGAGAATGCAGAGGCACCTAATCTACACACCGAAACACACAATGCACGCTGACACGCAAACAATCGCATGTAGACAAGCGCAACCACGCCCTCTCGCTCTCTCTCTCCCTCTCTATCGCAAACACAAGCTCACACAGGCAGAGAAAATGATAGCAGGGTATCTTCCCCAGGCCTCTGTAATAACATATGTTTGCAGGTAATTAAAAGAAGCTCTCCAGTGGTTATCATGTCATACTGAAAAACAATGCACAGAGCAAATTACCTTTATGCGGTTATTTATACCACATAAAGGTCACAATCCTTTGGTGAACTGTGACAACATAAGCGTTCATGGCTGAAGCTGTGCTGTGGTTTTGACTTCTAATTGCAATGCTAAGGTCAGCGATCTATGTAATATGCGGTGTGTAATAAGTATGCGTGTTTTAGTAGCTTTTTGGATTTGTTTTTTTAATAAAGGTACATAGTTTGCACTACCGACTGAGCACATACAGTGAGGGAGTTACATTGCTAAAATACTGCGTAATGAGGGAGTTACGTTACCCAGTATTATAGCAATAAGATCTGAGCACGCATTCAGCTTCCTTTGGTGGTTAAATGCAAAGCTGTTGCTGTGACCAACAAAGAGTAGCGCATCCACTGTAGGTTATTAAAAAGTAAAAACATGTTTTTAATCATGTGCTCCGCCGTATTTTTCATTCGAGTATAATTTTAACTGTTGCCAAGACGCTATTCGAGCATCTACTTTGCACCTCTCATATTCAGGATCTGTTAAAACAGCTGGAGGAAACAGTGAGAACAGGTTTCAAACTGTGAAGAGACCACATCAGGAATGTTCTCAACCAACTCGTTTTCTGCTTGTGAATCTTTTGCTTTACATTTTTAAAGTGTTATCTTTTTTTAATGAGTTCCTCATAAATGTGTTTTGTACTCACTTTAAAACTGAGTAATTATTAAACTTCTGTTTTCTGGTGACACTGTGCAATCAGACTTTTTATTTAATCCCCCCCATACTGGGTAATTACATTAATTGAATATTTGACACAACAGCTGATGATAACTTAACACACTATGAAGCTATTAGGACAAATTTGTGGTCAAACAGTTGCATATGCTTGTCTTTTTGTTGACGTGGAAGTCGTTTACTCTTGCTGTTTTGCACCCGAAATACATATCTGGCTCTAGTTTCCTAAAAAATAATTTGATCTGGCTTTATTTATCTTTTGATATTTGGCCCATAGTGAAAAATAAGACATGTCACTTACTAATATTTACGGAAAAAATTATCTAATATTTCGTATATTGGTATCTTTGTTGGCAGATAAAGAACTCCAAAACATTTTAAGACATTCCTAATGAAAACATTGATTAGTGGAAAATGAGCCCGTAAGAAGGAATCTTATATCTCTGTGGAGGACTTTGGGATTTGATTCACCTACTATTGACAGTTGAGGCCGCCAAATTAAATACAGATGTTTTTGCTATGCTCTAAAGCGTTATTTATTCGCTTTGTGTGTGTTGTCAAAGTTTGGTGCTATGGGCTGCTGTCTCCAGCAGACATCCTGAGAACCCATAGCAGTTGTGAGCAGTTGCGAACCAGAACGAATCAAAAGAAGGATGCAGGTAGCTTACATTACAGCACAGCTGAGAGGGACACCATCACTGTTTACAACCTGTCTTCCTGTCTTGAATGTCAGCCTCTTATTGTGGGTAGATGCATTCTTCTGCCTAGAGCAGGTGTAGTACAGACGATACAGAAGTAAATAGACCCTACATGATAATGCTCACCTCACTGTTGAGTTTAAACAAGATTCAAATGCATGTTCTAGTTACTTGAGCACCGAAAGGCAAGTGGCATTCAGCATTCCTGAGGTGTGTGATATCACTACATTTAATATTTCCAAAAATGTGGAACTCACAACAAAATAATCAAGGTGTATAAAAACAAAATTGGGCCTGAGGTAAAACACGAATATTTGATATGAGGCGAATTTTGTGCATGTGCAGACTCTGTAGCCAATCTTGATTTGAACTCATATGCATGCAGCTGGGGAACCAGAGTTACATGTACAAGCATGTGCAGCATTTGTCTATATCAAAACCTATGTATTTCAAATGGGCACTCTCATATAAACCTTATGCTTAAGCTGAATTTGAGCTATCCCCAGAATGCTGATCTTATTGTGCCCCATATAAGACAACCTCCCCACCCTCCCACACACAACTATTTCCTAAAATAGATTAGGATCCCTCCCCTCGGCTTCTAATGCTGTGCTCTGCTGCCCAGGGTCTATACACATAGCTGCCAGACGCTGCTCAGGATTAGCTAGTGAGTCAAAAATGATGGGTTTTAGTGTGCTCTGTAATGTCTGTCCTCTTACCATTGCTGGTATGGATTCCAAAATAAAAAATAAAAAATAAAGTGTGCGTATGTATGTACATATATGTACTTGTGTGTGTAGATATATATGTATGTATATGTATGTGTGTTTGTTACTTGTAGTTATTACTGCCTGTTACCTGTGGTAATGCAATTTATAATTTATATATTCTGTATTCAGTTATGAAGGCTCTAATTGTTGGTTGCGAGCTGCCGCTTAGATGCTTGTATCTGCCCGGAGCTGTTGATGGGTCTGTATGCAATGATGGGCGTAGCTGCGGGAAGTTTATTGTTTTTTTTGTTGATGAGTGAGTATAGGGGTGGGATTTAATAAGTTTTCTTCGTCCCACTCCTTTTTCAGGCAAGTTTTGTTTTTTGTTTTGTGTATTTTATGTTCAATATAGGTATTTGTTGTGCCTGAAAATGAATAAATAAATGAATGAAATAAATGAATGAATGAATGAATGAATGAATATTGAAAAAGCATCCTGCTGCATATGATCTCACACCCTTTCACGAACCGAGGCATTGGCTGCTACGAGGATGCAGGAGAATTAATCAATCCATCCATCAATCCACTGTTTCAATCAATTTCTTTATTTCCAGCGCAGTGTTTGTAGTTTTGTTTTTATGAACACATAACTGAGTTGTACTGTGACTGAGGGAGCTTCCTTCCTATCTGACAGACAGGCGACTCTCTTTTGAAGTAACTGTGTCTCACTCCCTGATGCGGAGGCCAGACAATGAGCCTCCCCCCAGACCCTATTAAAGCAAAACCCAGGGTCCGCAGGTTTGATATTCATCGCCTGGGCAACCTCTACCATCAACACATTTTGTGCCACGTGAGAATGATCACAGCTTATTAAAGTGGAAATAATGACTGCTCTACCTCCGGCATGAAATATTTAACAAGGACAAAGGAGATGGCTCAAAGGTGATTCATATCTATGTTGAAAGGAGAGAACGTGGA
The DNA here is from genome assembly GCF_963969265.1 of Rhamphochromis sp. 'chilingali'. Classification (NCBI taxonomy): domain Eukaryota; kingdom Metazoa; phylum Chordata; class Actinopteri; order Cichliformes; family Cichlidae; genus Rhamphochromis; species Rhamphochromis sp. 'chilingali'. The sequence continues at coordinate 35,297,027 of NC_137940.1, forward strand.
CAACACCGTCTTTACAGGAAGTGCAGCTGAACATTGCTTAACCTGAGCTTAGAAGGGACTGTCTGCAATTGAAATTTGTACCTCAATGGAAGCAGACATAGAAGAACAGTGGCAAAGGATGTTGTGAATTAATGTTTATCAGCTATCAACAAAGATGTTGGTATAACAGCAGCAGACTATACATCCCTCTCTTCATTTCATGCCATTTAGAGTTCACACAAAGCAGCCTTATGATTTCAGGTCTGAAATATGTACTAATTTTTAACCATCATTTCATTTAAATCATTCTGTCTCGTTACCAGCTGAGCTCAGAATGTATAGAGCATCCAATTTCTAGATGTGAAATTATTGATGTACTGTACTTTTCCTTCTAGCCCGAGTAAATTAGCTTTTTTGGCCCCTTGGGAAAATCAGGGGAAAAGAGGAGAGTAAAAATATTCTCCATCCAGTGTGATTGAATTGGATTTTACAAGATGAATTGCCAGGACAAGAGTTTATCCCAATTACATTGCCAAGAGGCTTCAGTCCTGCTGCAGCCACTCTGGTCAACAGCAATTAGGGTCAGCTTTGAGTTATCACGGTTTGTTATTGTGAGACCATATTTACAGTGTGAGCAGAAAGCAGATAAATGCAACAGGGCAACATTTACAATAGTAAAAAGTGGTTTGTGGTTTGGGCCAAGAATTCATAAAATTACAGATCTGACAGCCAAAACACGAGCAGAGCGAAACACAGCTGTCTTTTCCATAGCCCACACATCTTTTAATCTACAAGAATACAATACAGACTGCAGAGACTGCCTCGAGCTCTTTTGTGTGGCCATCCATTTTCCTTTCTCACATAGTTTTTTTTTTCTTTGATGTAACCTGATGTGGAAACTCAGGGCGGCTTTCATCTGTCTCTCATGAAGAATCCACTTACCACAGATGGTGGCAATAAGGCTAATGACTGGCATATATCACGGAGATGATATTTAGTCTTACCTTCCCCAGGCTGGGGCCCCACAGATATCTCAGGCTGAAAACACAGAGAGCCAAAACCAGGAAGACCAGAGCGAGAATCAGAGCAATTCGCTGGTAGGTTTGGTACTTCGCCTTCTTCCCTTTTCCAGCCTCAACCTGCAAAAGACCAACTTAAGATTATTAATGTGATGCATTTATAAATGCCCCAAATATTAGCAATATTAGTCACCTGCTGATGGTAACTGAACAATAACAAATCAATTTGGAATAAAAACAAAGGCCTAGGTATTGGTCTAAGCTCAAAGTAAATTGCATGGAGCACACAGACCTGTCTGCAAACACACACCACTATTCCTCAGCAAAATGTAGTGAAGCTGTGGGTGGGCCTTCAGCCTAAAAGTTGTGTCTACTGAAACATGGCTGCAGCGGTGAAGCCCATCATCTTGGCTGAAGACGAGCATTCTCCATTTTTGGTTTGAGTCACACGCTTTCAAGTTTCACTACAGACTCGAGAGTAAATGGTGAGTGTTTGCAGACATTTCAGTGTCTTCCATGCAAACCTGTTTGGGATGGAGTTCACAGGGTGACAGCTAGCAACCTTGAGCAACACATATTTTTCATATATATATATATATATATATATATATATATATATATTCCATATTTTTGTATTGCCTGTATTATGCAACAAACAACAACCAAATGAATGTGAGTGTTGAATACTTATTTTGTTATCAAATGCCATAAATGCTCTTGCAAGTAAGAGAGTAACAAGGAGGTTTTACATAACGTGGGCAGCAGCTGTAATAAGATCAAACATCAACTTCAGCAACATTTGCTGACAGATTGTTTTTTCTGGGTCTTTCTTTAGCTACATAAATATATATATATATATATCTTTTTAAAGCAAACCAGCCGATGAAATGCACCTTGGCGTAACAGAAATCAAAGCGACACAGACTGAGCGGTTTAACTGGAGGACAAATACATAGCAAGCTCTCCCAGGGAACAACACTGCACCCGCTATGCCACCAGACATCGCTGGCCAGAGATCAAAGATGGATGAAGCCATGCCACCCGATGTAGCTGTACAGAGGTCACAGGCAGATGAATCTTTGCAGAAGTCACAGTTGGGTGTTATACCAAAGGGCAACACCAGTGAACAGCAGGAATACAGTTTATGTAGCCACAGGTGGGTTGGAATTAATCACTTGTTAGAGAGAAGGATACTGAAGGAAAAGTTCAACCAGAAGTAGATAAAGAGTATTTCTTGACAGCTGACAAGATCAAGTTTGCACTTCTCTGCATACCACAGATGGCCCAAAAATACACCTCTATAGATGCTCCTCTGTGAACCTTATGCTGGATTATGCTTGAAACAAAGAGTGTGTCCAGCACTTTCAGAGATGCTACAGCTGTGAAACTCTGGTGCAGTTGCTACACAGACATCAAATCATTTTGTGGATGCTTTTGGCAATCATGTAGTAGTTATTGTGGACTGTCTTGAAATTTACATTTAGAAAGCATCAGATCTGAAAGCTAGAGCAGAGATTTTTTTCCACTACAAGCACACATACATCCTAATGTTTCTTATTGGCATTACACTACAAGGAGACATCACGTCCTAACGCTGTGGAAGTCATATCACTGGCAAGCATGTGACTAAGAACAGTGGCCTTCTTCATAAACTATTACCTGGAGATTTTATTGGCAGATTATGAATTTGACATGAGCGAGAGCGTAGAAGTAATGTGCGCAGAGGGTGACTCGATGCATATGCAGGAAATACAAGCGTGGCCTTACAAGTCAGTATGGTGTTCTTTGATTTTCCTTGAAGGGATTATCTTTGTGCTGTGCAACAGCTAATATATATTCCAGTGTTGTTATGAAATTAAAAACCATAACATAAAATATGAATGAATGTGACCTGCATATGCTGCATTAACAACATTATGCAACATTTGTGTTTCTATATTAAAGGAATGGGAAAATATATTCATGGAGCTATTATTGTCTTATGAAATACAGAAAATGCAAATATGTGACTGGTTTATGGCAACAATGTAGTACAAGTTTGGGATCCCATTAGCAGGTTTGTTGACTTACTTCACTGAGAGCAAAGACAAATTTTTCAGCGCTGTCATGGCCACGTTTTGTGTTTCTGCCTGCCAATCATTTGTATGAAAAAAGGTAATAAATGGTTAAATCATCATTAAATTATAACTGGCTGTTATTGGACATATTCTAAGAAATTCTACCCCTTAGAAACTGTCAGACACATTACTACAATTTCCATGACAAAAGATAAAAGAAAAGAAAAAGACAAAAAACAAAAACAAAAAACCAGGTGGTCCAATATGGGGTAACCCGTTTTTCTCCTTGAGTTTTAAGGGAAGTGTGGTGATTTTTCAGCTGAGAAGAGTTTGTTGGTGAGTTTCGCTTTAGTTAAAAGAATAAAGATATTGTTAAAAATCAAATTTCTTCTACGTATGGATGAATGCAACCAAAAGCTGTAAAACCATCACTAGGTTGAAGAACTGAGGCTACATATAGTACCTTCATATAAAGAATCTTTTTATAGTTGTTGATATAGTACATATACAACAGGTTTAATTAAAGTTACAAAGCAACCTACATGGAAAGGTTAATAATGCCACTTCAATTCAAATAAAAGAAGTGGCAAATAATTTAAAAAAGGTCAAAAGAAGTATAAAAGACACAAACTATGCAAAAGTTCATCAGTCTGAATGTGGCTTAGAACCATTTGTTGAGGAGGCATAACTGGGTCCTATGAACAGGTGATGGAACCTCTCAATTGCACACTGCAGTTGTAACTTGGTTAAAGGCTTAGACTGTGGTGTTGTGGAGACTGTAGAAAAACCTTGGTGAAAATGCTTTTCCTTCTGACAGAGCTGCTGTCAAAGTCCACGTCTGGTAAGACACAAACCACAACACATTCAGTCGGCATCCAAACTACAAAGTTACAACAGTTTGACCAAGTTTGTGTTTGGGCACAGCTGTAGTACTTCTGCATCCAGTTTAAGTCGCTGTTATCTGCACGGGCCTGCAGAATGCAGTTGTTACAGCACTAAATAAAACAGCCTTTCTCAAACAATGCCTGAAATACCATGAATTTCTTTGAATGAAGCTTTTAGTCTCACATAGGTCTGTCTTTCTATGTAATGGTAATGTGACGGCAATTGCTGTTTTAACAGGGGCCCACACCCTCCTCACAGTTAACAATAGCAGTTCTGGAAACAGTGGTGGACAAATATAATTGGGTATTTGAAGATGCTATTATTCCAGCTCTTGATTTCCACCAAACAGGGCATGAATACCTGTCTCTGAGCTTTCACCACACCTGCCTCTGTCTCTGTTACTGTGTAAGAGGCTCTCACAGTCACAAAGGTGCAGTAGGGACATTGGCTTAAATGAAAAACAGCCTGGTTGTGAGTGAGCAAAATCTGAAGTATGGTGACAGGTCAGAAAGTGTGGGCTTGTGCCCACACGGACTTGTGCGGCCAGCACATATCCCTGACATTCAATTCTCTACACAGATGCACTTACCATGTGCCTTTTTTTTTTTTTTTAGCTGTACCTGAGGACGAGTCTGTCTTGTAGTCCACCTCAGTGTAGACCTTGTCCACATCAGTGGGCATCATCCAGTAGGCTGGAAGGTCAGTGACTGTTTTGGTCTCCTGGATCCAGCTTTTAAACAAAAGAGCCCCGACCAAGCATGTACAGCACTACACTTGGCCACTCAAACCGGTTTGAGCAGAGCTTCACTGAAGCATTGATAATACAAAGCATAAGCCACAAATAATATAAATAATACAAAAAAAGAAGAATAATGAAAAAGGCTGAAAATAACCTCCTCTTTTACTTGATATTAATACAGACTCTAGTCAAAAACAGTATAAAAACAATAACATGTCTTTTCTGGAGAACACACAGACTGAAATGTGCCCTAGCTGAGCTCAGTCTCTAATGATCGGGGGTTAAAAAGGGAATGCTGTTCCTGCACCTTCAGTTAATCCGTAATTGAATCTGACAGACAGATTGTATACATAGTACAGCAGAGTAAGTTAATTTTTTGTCTGCTGCTCAGTTACTAACTTATGACTTGCTCATTAATAAACGAATGCCATTCAGTGGTGACTCACCCACTTTCAGGAAATCCTTTTTTCTTCTTATCCCTGCCATGCCTTCATGGTGCAGATGGCAATAAAGTTGTGGCTACTGTGCTTCAGCATCGAACTAGTTGCTAAATCGCAAACAGTTCAAATAATATCAGCTTGTAAGAAAAGAAGTTAATATGTAATAACTTCACTCTCAGAGGCAGGGAACACGTAAGAAAGAGATGACAGGAGAGCAAGATGAGTGTTTTTTTAACGATTAGCTCGTTTATTTCATGAACTGGACATTTGCATTTGCATAATTTTCTAGCTCATGCTAGATTTGTTTAATTAGTTAATAACAATTCATGTACCAGCTTATTATTCAACTTATAGCTCGCTGAAATAATTTGCCTAAATCCAGAAAGAGCAGGAAACCTCAGAGCAGCAGTACAGGTCAGCCTGTCTGTACAGAACACAAATCTACTGGAGCTCACAGCACAAATTACAATGTGAATGATTTCTAAGTGATTCTTTCTCCCACGCTGCACCACCACACACAATCTTAGGGTCTCTCCCCCCCGCCTCCCAAATCCCACTTTAACCCCTCGTAATGACTAAATGTGATAGAGTGTTTGCTTTAGTGTACAGATCAAAGAGATGTCTATGTGGTTGGTGTGGATTACCTACTATGCTTTTATAGTCACTGACTGAAAATCTGCAGCTACTTATCCCAACAGTTAGTAAATTGAAGGTGGGCCTCGGGAGAGTTGTAATTTATGCAGTGCTCAGGAAACAAGCACAGGTGGAAAACACATCTGAAAATTTTAGTTGCAGCAGCTTGTTGAGATCAACAGATCACTCTTTGTGTTTTGTAAAGGTTGGCCTTGCTCATTTTCACTTAACTTTAACCTGCTATTATAGGTGTACATAACATAAGCTGAAGCTCTGCAATTGGATATTTCTTGCAAAAGGCTGTTTGGGACTCGAGTTGATTTCTCCTGCTAATATTTTTATGTACACAGTTTGCACATTAAACCTTTTTTTTTGTCAAAGAACTAGCTATTTTCTGAAGCAGTTTGTCTGCTTTAATGCCTGAACTTGCTACTTCCACTATCATTTCTTTGTCTCAGTTTCCTATTTACAAGTACAGCATTTAACCCAAACAGCTGCCATTTCATCTGGCTACTCCGAAAAATGTATCCACCTCTCAGGATTCTGATGACAAAAACATATAGCCATCCCTGTGCCAGGCGCAGGGAAGAACAGATTGCTACACATGTCACAGAAAGGTTACAATTATTAAACTTTTCTTCAAATTAAAACTCTGCCTGCAGTAGTCAATTCCCCAAGCTTAAGGCCACAAATTAATAAAGACAGGCTTTTGTTCCACCAGAGCTCAGGCAGGGACAAAATGAAAGCTACTCATTCACACTGGAGCCCTTTTGAAGGTCTCAGAGGACAACAGAAAAGCAGATATGTCCAAAAAAAAAGAACCAACTTCAGTTTGCAAAATTAATCCTGCTTATCTTGTCTTTTAAATGATGATAAAGCAGCTTTCTTTTTCTATTGTGGCTGTGGTTGTTATAGCATTTAACCCTGGCAGATTAGGTAGCATTTTAACATACAAGGGTTCTGTATAATATGCAGGAATTATTTAAAAATAACAGTGGTATGGCTTTTTTTTAACCTTTGACTGGTATGCTGATAAAAGATTAGCCACAATTCTTCCAAATAATGCATTTGTTCTGGTCTTATTTCCTTATTTTAAATTGCAGGATACATGTGGCATGACTAACGGGAAGACGAATTGAATTTCTGGTAGCTAAATGCATTAGCAGCTTAACTTTAGGAAAGACACAGAAATCATTATTCAAGATAACTTATAAACCTAAATTATACTTTTGCTATTATTGAATAGCCACTGTTTTTATTTGACATATTAGAAACAGTAGCCACAAAAATGTGAGGTGCAAGTGTTGCACATTCCTAGGGCATGATGAAAAGCAGAGGGCTACTATCAGGGAGCCAGAAATTCCTTGCAATATAAATTTCTCAGAAAGAAAAAAAAAAACAAAAAACGGTGGCTGAAATCGTCTGGTCTCCTGTGGCAGGTTGCATAAGCAGTGGAAACTTAACAAGAGGACAAACCTCTCTGCCTGTGCTTTGAATATCGAATACTCAGAGGAAGAATGTAGGATTGAATAGACAGACAGACAGACAGAAATAAAGGCACGGATGGAGACAGAGTAAGCAGTCTGAGCGCACAGCACCCGCCAACTAGTGTTTAAAGGTTTAGGAGTTCAGAATCAGCCAGGCAATTCCTCTTGAGCTTTGTGAGGAAGAGTGCCTGGAGCCCCCTGCTGTTATCATGCAAAGAGTGAGCACTTTCATGAGAAAAACCCCACAACAACAACAGAAAAGGTAGCTCACGTAAGCAACAAGCAGAGGCAGGGGTTTATCACACTGGGCCACACTCATATGAGCATTTTAATTCCTGCTAAAGCAATTCTGTAATACAAGTCAGACGCCACAGGTGATTTCTTTTAATCATAACTATTCACGTACTGTGTATTCATCATGAATATCTGCAGAACAAAATGTCATCATTTCTTTGATGCACGGTAAAAGAGTTTACTTTTGTCATACATATAGAAAAAAATATAATATTTCACCGCTATGAATGTATTTACCCCTGTGCTCATTTTCTGTTGCAAGTTCTCTCCAACAAATTAAGTGTGTGAGAAAAAAGTAGCAGAAAAAAAGATCTCAGAGCTGAAAATCCTGCCTGTCTTGGTCCTTTATAATAAAGTCTGAAATAAAGACATTTCTTGGTGTATATTTGTATGCTCCTTTCATTTGAGAGGCAAAGATATTATAGATATAAAGCAAATCAAATGGTCCAGATGAGACTACATATGAGAGTGGAAATAAAAGAAGAAAGCCAAGGTGAAAAGCCAATCCAAAAAGATTTAGATGAAAAATTTAATATTCAGGGCAAAACTCTCATCACTCAGCAAGAGATCAAGCCACACTTCTTGAATAAAAAAAAGAAAAAAGGTAACTTAAATCTGAAATACTGAATGATTATATTACTTTTTTGAAGTCACTAATAAAACTTTTCTTTGGACTTTAGAGAGCTCAAATTCTACATGGGTTAAAAAAAAAATCAATAATTATTAAACATAATCAGTTAATTGCTATAAACCAATAACAAGAAGAAATCTGACTCACATCTTTCCACAGAAGCTGTTGACTGCTGGATTGACTGCTACCCTCCATGATGCAAAGCCACAGGATGAATCTTTCCGATCCTCTTAGCTGGGGAAAACACTAAGGCTCTGTAAGGCAAAGAGTCTCAGCTTCATTCCATTGCTATAATTTGGGAGGGTGCCGAAGGGGAGGGAAGTTTCAGATGGAGTGGAATTACTAAAACATTTGTGATACCCATTAAAAGCAAGGCAGATGTCTCTCCTCCCTACCTTTTTCATTTCAAAGGTGAAGAACCACAAAAGATTTCAAGCTGAAACACAAACCCTCTGTTAAATAAATTACATACTACACTGGGATGAAAAATACTGTGATGTTTCACTCAAATCATTCTTAGTTGGAGGACATAGAGTTTGTAGGCGATAAATGTATGTGTGTAGGTAGGTAAATTGTTGGTACAATTTATATTTTTTTCTGTATTATTGTCTGAAGGATCAAACAGAGTTCAAATACCTTCTCTCTGCTTTTTTCCCGTCATGGGTCTGAAACAAAAAACAGGTTTAGCAAACAAGAGCTGAGCTGACTGAATAGCAGCATAACGAAAGAATCAGCCCTATAAAATGAAAATAATTTGCACTTGTGCACATACAGAAAGAAAGTGGGAAGGAAGCAAAGGCATAGGTCGATTCGAGGCATGTTTTAAGACATGCTGCACTGCATTACTTCTGTTCCTCCATCCGAGAAATCGTCACAGTCTATAAAAATGCAAATATTGTTCATTTCAAAATCTCTTACTTCACTGAAAACTTTGCTCATAAATAATTTTTTACAAACTTTCCAGCTAGTGACATAACAAACTAAGCACCTTTAAAAATGCCACATTATTGAATAACTGAAGCTACTCAAATATGGACGACCTAGAACTTTATACAGCTCTTGGCGTGCTTAATAATCGTGTATGTACCCATTTATTTCTCTCAGCCGTTTGGCTCACCATAGCATTTGTTTTTGAGGATGCTAGAACGCGTTACTCGTTACTGGGATTTAGATAGGCTCGTTATTCGTTACTTTGTGTGGTGGCATCGCGGAGCTTCCACAGATTCAGTAACATTAGTAAGTGGTGGAGGCCAGCAGGTGGATGAGGGAAAGAGGCAGGAGAAGCAGAGACCTGAGGCGGCCGCCGGTCCGAGTGTCAGGTGAACTGAACTTCAGGTAAGAAGTTATGACCTGCAGTCTCTCTGGGTCAGATATAAACCAAGTTTGGGTGGAGTTTATTTTTGTTATGCTGACTTTTTCGTACTGCGTGCTAGCTAGCATGACGGAGTTTCTATACAGCTGGGTGGGTGCTATGATGTTACTGATGTTGAACTTTATTTTGTTCATAAGGTTAATTATTAAAGTTGCCAACCGTCCCCTAAAAAACAGAATCGTCTCATATTCAGAGAAAATATTACGCGTTTCGTTTTGAGGTGAAAATGAACACAATTTGCCCCGTACTTCAGCTACAACAAAAAAGACACAAAGCTGGAGCTGCACAGCTGCCTCTTCTTCTCTCATTCTCCCCCTCCCTCTCCCGTTTCTACTTCAATCATGAGACTGATCAGTGATCAGCTGATCGGCTTTTCTCTCTTGTTTGTTTATCGCCCACTTTGCGCCAGAAAGAAGAAACCAGTGGCGGTCGCGTTAAACAACAGCAGCACGTTTAAGCTTGATCAGCTGTTGTTAGAATTGGTTTAATATTAATTTCTAGTATCAGCTGATGTTTGCTGGAGCCACAGCTGTAAAAGCTGCTGGTCATGATGTCGGTTTGGATATGTGGTGAGAGGGAAACATGAAGATGAAACCAGGAGATGTCCTTACTGAACCATCAGAGCTGAACAGGTGATGGAGAAACAGGTTTACCTTTTAGGTGACATGAATGAGTTGAAGTTATGAACTGTTTCTGAGAGACAAATAACCCCAGGATCCTTTTTTTTACGTAGCTGACAGCTGGTAACTGTGCAGGGGCGGGTCTAGCAAAGTGTTGCCAGGGGGCCAGGTAGGGTATTAACAGGGAGAGGGGGGCACAAAGAAATACTTTTCTTTCTTATTCTCATTTAAAATGTCTTGCTTTTAAAACATAATTATCTGAATCTTACAAAAAACGATTGATAGATTGATGCATCAGAACAGTGTACATCACTGTCACAACAGTGTTTATTTTCATTCAAAGGCTTTATGATTTTTCCTATAATGGCGGCCGCTCTCTAGTCAAAATGCCCGGGCTGATTTTTTGTCCCAGTCCAGCTCTGTAAGCAGCTCATCTGCAGTCTGGTGTTACCTACATCTTCCTATTCAGAAGGCAGAATTTCAGAGTTCTGAGTACAATCGAAAGCACCACGACTGCAGTTTTTGTGTTGGATGTAAAAAGCGCACGTGACGCTGTGACGTAGGCTAGAATCATGGCAACAGTCAACGACGGTCCAGGTGTGGGATTTCTCTCGTGGAAATATGCAGATTATTTTTTCCTTTCTATTGGTAGGTGGCACAGTGCACTTGTGGCAAGTAAGCAAGCTGGCAATCTTGTTGGGTATCCAGTTACGGAAGCAACACATTAACAAGAGAAGTCTGAGTAAAACCAAAGATACTTTCCCTAGTAACTAGTTACTTTGAAAGTAACGAGTAACTTGAAGTAACTGAGTTACTTTTGATAGAAGTAACTAGTAATGTAACTAAGTTACTAATTTAAAGTAACTTACCCAACACTGCCTATTAGTAACCAATCAGTTGCGATTTCTCACTTATTTCTTAGCAACTATTCAGCAGGTTGTGATATTTATAGTAACATTTTAACAAATTTCTCAGCTTTATTATCATTTCGCTGCCATTATGAAGTGATGTTTTCTCCCAGTTCTATGCCAGAAAATGTAAAATAAGCAACTAATTTTATATGAACTCATCCTGCAGGACTGAAGGATCAAAGCACACCCATGATTTGGGGATTTCTATGAACTGACTGTCTGTTTTCATGCCATCTGAGATGGCATACAAAGCAAAAGCTAAAAGGTGTGATAAAATATTTTGAAGTAATCCCGTTTTATTAAAAACACAATTTCACAACCTTAAAGCTCCACTTCACACTAGATTTACAGAAGTGAAAACCGTCGGCTCGGTCAATACCAGCTGAGGTGGAACATTCCGGGTAAAATTGGTCAACCTGCAAGCCTTTAGTGTGGCAGACAACATTTGAGCACATATTAAGTCTGTCAGATCTGATGGCTGTGGGACCTCGTCAGCTCTTTCCCATTGATAGAAATCTTCACAATTACTGTGACATTTTGCTTGGGCAAATCAAGTGGCAGGGCTTTCAGGAATAGTGTTGTGTCAGCAGCAGTGTTGAGCATCCTGGGACCCTCATTCCCCTGATAGCATTCAGCACCAGACGGAGGCTTTGACACCCACAGAATAGAATAAACAGCAATTTAGTTTGGAGTATACACCAGATACTCAAAGATTAGAGCAGAGGTTGATAGGAGCAGCCTTAGCAAACCGGTAAGACTTGCAAAATAAACATTTACTCTGTCCTCATGCTTCCATCCTGATAGCTTTGATAGAAATTTTATTTTGTATTTGTCACTTTTCCAAACACAGATTGAGCGCCGTAACCACCAGTGAGGCCCGTTACAAAACCAACAGGCCAAGCTGGATTCTGGGAGTTTTGTTTTATTCTGTGTGTGGCTTTTTTTTCGTATAAATGGACTGTTTTGTGTCAGACAGCAATAGTTTTGCTCAAAAGAACTTGTACTTTAGGCAGACGCTTCCACTGGTACAGTTTTCTCTATTTTGCAGTGGCCATCTGGAAAAAAGATGTTCCTTGTTTGCTTTAAAAAAAACAAACAAAAAAAACTCTTAAGCCAGCTTCTAAACCCTTGTGGAGCTTCTGTCACTCAGAGAGAAAGACCTACACATTTCCATCACACACATCCACATTCATTAGCAGCCTCTTCCCACATGAAGAGAGACTGTCACAGCTAAAGGAGAAAAAGATGCAAAAAGAATATGCTGAAGAGAGATTGAAATGTAGGGGGAAAATGAGCAGGGCTGAGATTTCCCTTTTCGTGTTCTCCATTTCTCTGTCTCACACAGGCAAAAACACCTCGACGGATTCAATTCTAGTTTCGAGTACAGAAACGAGGTCCATACAGGTCAATTGTGACACATAATCCTGTGTGATTTCATTATCTGCCTCCTGCCTCGATGCAGCTATACCACCTCAGAGGAAGGAGAGGTGGGGCAGACCGGGTTCATCGTGGAGAGGCAGTCACGGCTTCTGACTTGGTCTAGATGAAAAATCTGAGCGCTTCCAGTCGTCCGTCATCTTTCAGGATTCTCCTCATGCTTCAGTGACTTTGGGAAGGAAGTGCACCTCTGCACAGGAAGTTTCACAGCACTCTGTTTCCCAGGAGTCACTTGGCTCTTCAGTAGACTGTAGAAAACGCCTGACACATTGTGCTGATATGATGCTGCAAAATCTTAAGAGAAAAATGCTCGGTGAGGTCCAGAAAAGAAGCGACACTCACGCATGAAATCCCGATGCTGTTTTTAATGCATAAGCATCAAAATATGTGTCAGTATTTAATGCTATTTACCTTGTACTTAAAAAAAGCATTATTTACTAAAATCTGAAAATATACTGTCCAATATATTTATATTCAGTCAATACAGAAATTTAAAAAGTAGTATAAATGATGCATCCATAGCAATGCATAAAAAAACAAACATCTATTAAAATATTCTTTTCCAAACAGAGTCTTTCATCCTAAATTCATCAGTATGCAAAAAGTTGAAACTCGCCTTGTCAATACAAAGGAGCAAGGTCTGTATTTGTTTTCCAACACAGCTTTTCAAGTGAGACCAACCAGCCCATTCTCATTCCAGAGAAAAATGCACAAGGTGTCCTTTGCTTTTGGAGTTGTTGTTGTGATGCAGTGGGTCAAGGCAATGTTCTCACTTCCAGCCAGCGTGTATGCTTGTTCAGGACCACATCACTTGGGCATAGCTTAACCCAAACCATGATCTTTTCCTAAACCCAAGGAGTAGTATTTAGTCCTTGAACAAAAAAAAGAAGCAGAAAGTGGATAAAAACTGAACTAATCGAGGAAAGTGCAACAACAAACCAAAATACAAACTCTGTGACTTAACAGGTAATCAACCTTGAAAGGGTGGGGGTAAAGGTCGGGGGTGAGGGGGCATTTGGAGCGTTTAGTATCACAATGACTCAATTAGTGAAAACTATGTAAGCCACAAAACTTTAATTACTTACACTGACCTGCAAATCAGCTCCTAATTTATCTGAACACATTTCAGACTCCATCAGCCGCTTAGCACCTGCATCGCCAGTATTCTGAGTTACACCATTACATCACTGCAGGCGACTGTGTCCAGATGAAGTGCAGTGGTAACTGAGCTAAGATTAGCCAAATCACCATCTTGAGCTTGGTTGTTACTGCCATGACTTATTGTCAATATGGGTGCAACTTTTTTTATGTCCATATTAATGGACTCGACCTGGCTTTTAAATAACTGATTAGCTAACCACATATTGGAGAGTGTAGCTGTTTTGGTTTGCTAGTTGCCTTATTTTGCATAGTAGGATTAACCCTTTCATATATTTCTTTATATAACAGAATTGTTTAAATGACTTGTACATTTGAGGAAACATTTTTTTCAGTCTGTCACGACACTAAAGCCAAAAAGTAAAGGAGACCTTGGCACGGGGATGGCAATTTAGTGGGCCATACTCTATGCTTTATCATGATGGTTTTCCATGGGACAACAGCAATTGTGCTCTGTCTCATAATACCTAACTATAAGGTTGCAGAGTGCTTCCATCTGTCCATCTGCAAATACACACTCATATTCATGGATAATTCTAACCAAGAGTTAAACAAGGATTTATGTCGGGTGGGTCCATAATTTCAGGGTCGCCATGAGTATACGTGTGCGCACAGCAGCAACATTTGAATCCAAAGAATTGTATATAAAGAGAATTTGATACATATAATAATCTGCTATGACAACCTTCAGCTCTGAATGTGGCAGTATGCTAAACAACAAGCCGATGATAATATACCCTTGCCCAGTCTGCAGTGTATCAAAATCAAATATAGCAGAATCTGATGGTAGTTTTTTTTTAGTGAGTTTTTAACACCTCAAGTAACACCTGGTTACCCAATTTAAGGTACAGCTTACTGTACCCACTGAAAAAGGAGGCCCTTTACCTTTATATCTATTTTAAAGACAAGATGGGACATTTGTACCTATCCAAGCCTGAGTCCAGTCGGGAGTATGAGAGTGGGCAGCACAAACATCAACATTACACTATGATGTCTCTGAGATCTTGAATAGCAATAAATAGCACCGGAACTCCATTTGGTTAAACTGTCAAGATAAAGAACTCAGTGATATAATGTAACTTAGATCTTCCGGTTTTTTAACTCCTTGGCAGGGCCCCTGCTGACTCAGCCCCTCTTTTAAGCTTTAGCCAAGCTGAAACTCCAGCTTCAAAGTGATTTTTGTTGAGGAGAGTCCTTTGTGGAGTAAACAAAATCCCAAGTTGGTCCCTGGCTGTTGTCAGTCCAAAAAAAAGTGATATCCACGGTTCTCTTAAACAACATAAAATAAAGCTTCCTTTGCATCCAAAAATATGGAAAATATAATGGTATCTTTAACACATTCGAAAAACCTCTATGAAGAGTGTACAAGAACTTTTAGGTCACAAACCAGAGCTCGTGCTACTTTAAGGAAATTTTCTTTTTTGATGTCATAAAAAAGTTAAAAATACACACACACTGGAAGCGTCACGTTTAGACCAGTTTGAAGGCTTTTCTTTATGTGGATATGCTGACCTCAGTATCTGAATTGCAATTCAGATACTGAGGTCAGCATATCCACATCTTGTAATCAATCCAGGCAGTGCACAGGTTGGTCAGTCTGGTCTTGCAGTCTCGGCTGACTGTTCTGTCTACCAGTAGCTGGTGTTTTGCGCCTCTGGTATTCTTGCCAATTCCTTTCTGTGTCCCGCTCATGTATTGACCCATGTGCCTGTTCATCTTAGCCGATATGATGCCTGACAGGAGCTTCCATGTAGTACTGAGGCAGGTTATTGGTCGGTAGTTGGAGGGGACCGGTCCCTTCTTGGGGTCCTTGGGGATCAGGACCGTCCGGCCTTCAGTTAGCCATTCCGGGTGTCTCTCGTTAACTAGCAGCTGGTTCATTTGTGCTGCCAGACGCTCGTGGAGTGCAGTCAGCTTCTTCAGCCAGTAGGCGTGAACCATGTCGGGCCCTGGTGCTGTCCAACTCTTCATACTGGAGACCCTTTCTTGGATATCTGCCACTGTGATGGTTACTGGACCCTGTTCAGGGAGGTCGCTGTGGTCTGCCCTCAGATCCTCTAGCCACTGAGCATTGCCGTTATGGGTTGCATCCTTCTCCCATATGCTCTTCCAGTATTGCTCCGTCTCCAGCCTTGGTGGTGCTGTTCTCTTATTGTTCCCTTGCCACTGAGAGTACACCTTTGCTGGTTCTGTGGAGAACAGCTGGTTTATTCTCCTGCCTTCTATCTCTCTGGTGTACCTCCTCAAGCGGCTGGCCAAGGCTGTGAGTCTTTGCTTGGCAGTTTCCAAGGCCTCAGGTATGGACAGCTTGCTGTATTTCTTATGCACCTTCTTTGTCGCACCTTTCTGCAACTCCGTTAGTTGGCTAACCTCCCTCCGTGCTACTTTGATCTTGGCCTCTAGCCTCCTTCTCCATGGAGGGTACTGCCCCTTGTCGCTGTTCAACGTGTAGCCAAGCATCTCACTGATCACTGTTGCCGTATTGTAGATCAGCTTGTTAGTGTCGGTAATCGTGGTTGTAGGTATTGCCCGTAGTGCTGCATTAACATCATCTAGCAGACCTTCTGAGGGTACTTCACGTAATCTTGGTAACCGGCTACGGGGGATCCAGGTTTCAAGCTTGGCCATTATCCTATTTTTCAGGTCAGTTCCTCTCGCACTCAACGATCCTTCTCCTATCGCACTTGGGGCTATGTACCCAATCTCGGGTGGGGGTGATGATATCTCCCCCCTGACCTGGCATCCTGACTCCTCCTTGCCGTAGCATTTGTGTTGTACCTCGTCAATCTCTAGCTGTGAGAGCAGTCCCTTCTTTCGAATGTTGGAACACTGAGCTACTAGTTGTTTCGCCGTCATTGTGGATGTTGGGTATCGAAGAATCCACAGGTCCGTCATCCTATTCATGTAGCCCCTTCCGCCGGGGTTACTTGCGTAGTAGCATTCCAACAACGCCCTGTTTTCGTCTCTTGCCCACCGATGCCTTCTTGTTCCAGTAGCCCACTTTTCGCCAGGGTGCCCTGGTTCCTCAACACCTGACGCGGACCTTGTTGATCCGGGCGACGTCCGAGCCGGCATGCCTTCATATTTATCTGTCTCGCTCATGTCTGCGGTAGGCTTGCTTAGCATAGGGGGTCTAGCCTTAGGACCCTTACTGGATACAGACGCCCCAGGCAGGAATCGAACTTGCGATCCTCTGTTCCAAAGGCGTGTAGTATATATATATATATGTGTGTGTGTGTATATGTATGTATGTATATATATATATATATATATATATATATATATATATATATATATATATATATATATATATATATTATATATATATATGTGTGTGTGTGTGTATATGTATGTATATATATATATATATATATATATATATATATGTGTGTGTGTGTATATATATGTATCACCATGCATCTGTAAGGAGTTTATTTGACATACCTATGAACTAGATGAATTGAAATGTGGATTACGGTGCTGCAAATCTTCCCCAGTTTATACATTCATTTCCCAAATCTCACCTTGCGAGTAAAGCTACTTGCTGGGGGATTTTCTCAATTTCTTGCTTGATGGGACAGGTGTATTTACTTACATAATTGTATTCCTCATCCAATTTATAATGCGATTAAATATTAATACAAATCAGAGTTTGAAGAGAGGCAGATCTGGCAAAATTATCTAGACAGCAATATTGTGAAACTGTTCTTCTTGCTATGCAACTTCAGGGCTCTAGAGTGCGACCAATTTGGTCGCAAATGCGACCAAATTTTTCAGTGGTGCGACTAAAAATAAATATTTGGTCGCACAGGTGCGACCAACTGTTCCGATAACAAAAAAAAAATCTCTGTAACTCTCCGTGTGGTCAACAACAGACACACATTATGCCCCTATCGTGGACTAAACCAATCAGAGATAGTCAGGGGCGGGACCTCTCTGATTGGCCGTGGTCCAGTTGAAAGTGCAGGTGGAAGAGAGAGGTGAGTAGCTTGAATAAAGCGATATCAATTCATTAACGGATTCCACACAAAGACCTAAACACGGAGCGGACCCAACACATCAGAATCAGCTTCGTCTTTCTCGGCTTTCTCACCCGATGGCCTGAACACGGACACGCTGTCGGAGCTTAGCGATTCTTCGGGTCCGCGCTGTGTTTACGTCTTTTTGCGCTGATTCTGAGCTGCAGGTTTTGCCTCTCTCCAACCAAAATTCACCGAGCCTGCAGCAAAAGAAGCAGCAAACTGCGCTTCACATTTGATCAATGTCGTCATGAATTCCCTCTGACTTTTGCTGTTTTGCTTCCACCACGATAAAAATCACACTTCCTGCACAGCTCTCTCTCTCTCTGTACTTCAGAAACAGTTTCCCGTCTCAAATCTGTTTTCTGCATTATTCATTCGCTTATTACCCACCAGTCTAGCGTTGTTTACAGCGCTTTTTCTTTTTTCACTTAAATGACCTCGGACAAGAAAGCCTAATTTCTGCTGTTCAATACTGAAGAAATTTAAATTTCTTAAAATTATGCAAAATTGCAGAATATTTTTAAGGTTATCTGCTATAAAAAGCCAGACCAGGAAAATCTCCTTCATGTTTTCCTGTGTTTTATTCTCAGTTACTTTCACACAAAGGCATCTGCTGTGATTTTCACAATTCTGATGAAGTCTCATGTGTATCAGTACTGATAAATGATCAGAATTATAATATTTCTGACTGTCTGAGGCTAAATTGAATCAAATCAGGACTTTGAGAACCGGAATTGAATGGATTATAGAAATCAGTGATGATACTCAGCCCTAGTGAGCAGCCTAGGCCTGAGAGAAGTGGATGTACTGTAGCTGTGGGTAATAAGAAAAGATGAAAAGAACTATTGATAACTTTTTTGTTAAGTTAAGGCCTGATCTGTCTGAAATTCATAGCCAGTGCTCTGACACGGTGCCATCAATATTTGAATGCTGAAAAAGCACAGTGTATCCAGAAAACACATTATATGCTGCAGTAAATGCACTGCCCAAGTGTCCCCTCTCCCCACGGCCTTTCAGCAGCAGACAGCAGCAAAGAGGTCGTCAGAGGAGGCCAAGATGATGATTAAGTTTTTAACATTTTCTACAATATTGACAAAGCACTTTAAGCACAAGTTTGTTAGTTAATAATTTAGAAATTAATATTGTCTGTATGGACTTCCCCCCCCAAAGAAAGTGCACATGTAAAACTGCGGTGTTAAGCGATGCGGTTGAAAAATTTGAGTGCGCCTAAATTTTTAAAGTTAGGCGTACCGGTGCGCCCATGTCAAAAAGTTAGTCTAGAGCCCTGAACTTTTTTCAATCACCCATAAATGGAACAGAAGCAGAGAAAGAAAAATATTCTGCTTCTAAGGATGTATTGAAAATGGTATTTCGACAGATAAAGCATTCAGAGTGAAAGGTAAAAATAGGTTCAGGTATTTTTCACTGCGATGATCTTGACTCATCTTGGCTGAGCTTTGTTTAGTTAGTGGCAGAGCTCTCCGGGGGAACATTGAGTTGCGTAGTCAAAGTGGAACTCTCCTGAATGAGCTTTGAGCATCAAGCCCCCAATATCCCAGCATGTGTGCCGCAGAGTCAGACAATAGAGCCAAACACAAGTCATAGCCAAATTGTAATTACCTCTGCACCCTGCAGAAGCAGACCAATTGACTCCTCTAGATGAATGACAACAGGTAAAGGGCAGTGATTAGCGGCAGGCCTCAGAAGCTTTGTTTGGTGCAGAGGGATAGGAAATTCTCTACATAGGGCAGAAGATATGCTTCAATTATTACGCTCTCTTATTATTCTGTGGGCTCTTTGTGTTCACAATTCTGCCTAGTACTAGAAATTTTGCTGCTTAAATTTGGCCAGTATTTCACAGACTGTGTAGTACAACCAGTAGTACCACAGTTTAGCTAATCATTGCTGGTTACCTAGTGACAGTATACTGAGAATACATAACTAAACCGAATTCGTTTCCATCATGTGTCAATAATATTTTAAGCAGTTAAAATTAACAATTAATTAGACTGCAATGAATATTTGTTTATATAAAATGGGAAAAGAGATGTTAACTAACTAAAAACTGACATAACAAACAGGCTCTGTATGGAGTCCACTGTACAAACAATAATGGCAAAGCATAGAAAAATGCTTTTTAATGAAATAGTGAGGAGAACCAGTGCAGTTTTCTTTCAAAATATTTTTTTCCTTTAGTGATAAGCTTGCATAATGAGTAAGAAAATGTAATTGAGTAACCGAAGGAGCTATAAATATATGTAAATTGCATTCATTTGCTGTTCACATACAGCAAAATGATTAGCTTTGTCTAGTGCAATAATCTGAGCAACCTTGAATTGGATAAGCAAAAGAAAATGGATGGATGGAGCGTCATCAAAACAATGGTGGTAACCCAGGTTACCCAGGTTGTACAAGATCACTGTTTTGAGATAACTCAACACAGTAACAGTATAGCACCAATAATAAACAGCAAATGCTCATGCTGTGCGTGCAGGGCAGAGTTAATGCTAACTGAATTAGCCAATGCTCATAATCAAAGTGAAAGTCATCATTCACTTGCTTTCATGTAACCACTGCAGTGATTAAATAGACACTGACAAAGCTGGTTGCGTTCAAACAACCACATCTGGTAGCACTCTCACACACTTTGAGGGTAGAAGTCAGTGAATTAGCTGCTAAATATACACATAGGCCTTAATGTATACAGACTGCCTCAACTCACTGTTTTAAGGAGATTTCCTACTTGAATAGCTTTGTAAACTGTTGCCATAGTACATTTTTCTACTGCGGAGAAAAGTTTGTCAGCCCTCAAGAAGCCTTAGTGGCATGGGGGCTGCTTTCAGCTGCTGGTTTCCTTTGTTCACTACATGTGTGATTAGAGGTTATGAAAGAAAATATATGGGCACCGCCCATCCAACATCAACACCGCACGACTTGAAACTCAGCGTTCCCACTCTTTGGATTCCCATTAATTGGCTGAACTCTCATCAACATCCACACCCACACGCACAGCCTTTCATTTATTATAGAGGCACATTTCATATTTATACGTACATTTCACCAAACTGACAAGCTCAAAATTTGTATTATGAAATTAAACCGACTAATTTACCAAAGGTTAATAAACTTTGAGAGAGACAGAAGGCTAATTGCAAACACCTTGACTATAACAAATGTTTAGAAATTATTACACTGTGTCTCATGTTACAGACTAAACTAAATGGAATTTGAAAATATTTTATTTATGTTTCATTTAATAAATGATTTAATAAATCAGTAGCTAATTATTTTCATCTGATGTGTTACTGGAAACAAAGAAGTAATTGATCTAAATAGTTATAAATAAGAGCCTGTCTGATCAGTAGAGTTCAACTTTTCATTGCATAAGAGTTTTAGACCCCATTAAACTAAAACTTGTATTCTACTTCCCATCCTTTCCCTACTTAAAGCAGCGTGAGACCATTTTCTTGTCGGTCATTAAATATTAATAAAATTAATTACCATCAGTAGGGGTGTAATGATTCATTCTGTGCACGGCTCCATTACTTATGAATTATGCTGATTCAACTGCATCCATCTGGTAAAATAAAGAAACAGAATGAATCCCTTCAGCAACAATCAATATCAAATTATTTGAAGTCAACCATTCATGACTTTTTATAAAACGTTTTAAATATTTCTTTTTTTTTTTTTTTTTTTTTCTTTTTTTTCTAAATGACATCAGAAACAGCAGTATGCGACATTACGTGATGGCAGAGCTTCAGTTCATCCTTTGTCATTTTTTTTTTTTTTTTTTTTTTTTTAATAAATAGGACAGGGGGAATGAATGAGAGAAAGAGGGGGAGAGAAAGAAAGAAAACCAAAGGGGAGAAGAGACGGTGAGAAGGGGGGGGAAGAGAGAGAGAAAAAAAAAGAACTCCTGGGTCACCTGTATGGAGAAAAAAAAAACAAACAAACAAACAAAAAAAACAAACAGAGGAGACAGCAAACAACAAAGAGCAACATAATAATAGAGAAAACAAAGCACCATCACAATAAACTAGCTAGCCATAGATATCAATATTTA
The DNA here is from genome assembly GCF_963969265.1 of Rhamphochromis sp. 'chilingali'. Taxonomy (NCBI): domain Eukaryota; kingdom Metazoa; phylum Chordata; class Actinopteri; order Cichliformes; family Cichlidae; genus Rhamphochromis; species Rhamphochromis sp. 'chilingali'. Next base: position 35,318,777 of record NC_137940.1, read on the forward strand.
CTAAATAATAAACGATATTGTGCAGCACGCAAGATAGACAGCGCACAGTGTGCTTTGAGGCAGCAGCCAAGAAAGCTTTAGTCCGCGTCTGTGAATACCCATGTGTGCATACCTGTGTGGATCAGCATGCTTGCATTCCAAAGGTTTCTCCATGTAATGATCTGCTAGGGAGTGTGGGGGGGCCACAGCCCCGTCCTCCAGGGTGTGAAGCGGGTATGGAGGAGATCAAAACTCCAGACATCCAGAGGCCCCCAGAACACAAGAGACCATGGAAGACCAACAGAGGGGCAGCCGCGCCACTGTTCCAGTAAGAGCTGAGGAGAGTCCCAGATGAGGGCTCGCCCAGCAGCCGCGGAGCAGAAGTCAGGGGGAGTTGCAGTGACGCGCCCGTGAGCTCCGCCGGCCCCCAGCTGTGCCTGAGTGACCGAGCCCCAGGCCGAGAGGCCGGGGGCACCCCACCTCCAAAGGGGCCCGAGCGAGCCCCAGGCCCCAGGCCCCGACAAGCGGCCGCCAAGGAGTGAGCCGGTGTGTACCCGGACGCCCACCCCCAGACACAAAGAACCACCAACACACCGACACCTGAGGGAGTCCGCCACCGGCAGGGGAAGTGGTGGTGGGTGGAGATAGGCCTCCAAACCTTGGAGGGCCTGAGGTGTCCCCAGAGAGGTGGCGTCTGATACCCAACCTGACATATAGACACAGACATACAGGCACACACAGACACAAACATCCATTCCCACCCTCATGCTCTCATATGCACTCACTCCACACTCAACCAACGTGGAGACAGACATAAAGAGACGCTGTACACACGATCACACTCCCCAAGCGTACTCTACAAACCAGGTCTAGGTACCCTTGCCCCTGGAGGGGGGAATTGCACCCAGACCCAGGTGGTGTTACCCTTTTCCCTGCGGTGGGGAGAGGCAGACCACCCCGACTCCGCAGCAGCAGGGAGGCCCCACACCCCAGACCGCAGTCGGACGGCCAACTCCTCCTACTAGCCCTCCCGCTCCAGCAGGCCGCAGAGAATGGGGGTGGGAGAAGACTCCAAACCTCCCTCCACCCGCTCATTGTAGTGTTGATGCATATGTGTTCTAAGGTGCAATTAAAACCCAGGAGGGCATGGAGCTACCTGCCAAGGAGCAGCAGGTAAGCGCATAGTCCCTCCTGCTAGCCCTCAATGACTAAGTGTATTTAAAATTGAGAGGTGGGCAACGACGTCAGGGGTGAGGTATACACCCTGATGGAGATTTGGACTCCGTGATTGTGCCCACCCCCAAGATCCTATATGTATGTGTAATGAGAGTGTGAATAATGTGAATGTCTAAGTTGTGGGATAAAATTGAGGCAGAGGCAGCCAGAAGGGGACAGGGGGGGGTAGCCTCCTCTGCACCCTGGTGACATACCCCCACTCCAAGGCCCTGCATGTGTGGGTGGTTGTGGAGGAGCGATATATATTTCTTATATATTGCAGCAGAGCCAGGGCGTCATTTGATCCATTTCTAATTTGCATGTGTGACGGCATGAGGGCAGTTTGCATGGCTGTTGCTTTCTTAAGAAATCTATATCTAAATAATGGGATTTCTTTTTGAACAAACACTTAAATGGTGGGAAATTTTGATGTATATGGATCTGATGATAAATCTACATACATATGCACATTGTTATTTATATTATTGATGAATGTCATTATTTAATGTTTAGTATAATTTGTCATTAACTATAATCTAATGCTTTCTTATTACAGGGTTTTTTCCTGTTCTGAGAGTGTACTGCTGTGGTTCATGTGGATTCACTTTCAACAGCATTTCTGGCCACAGTTACAAACACTATGCACTGGCGAGTCACTCAAACTTAATGGAAAAATCCAGATCTTTTTCTTAGCAGTGAGTATAGGGAAACAGCATTTTAAAAGTTAGTTATTCTATATAAATAGCAACTTTGCTGACATATAACTAAATATTATAACCGACTGTAAGCAAACAGAAAAAGAAAAAAAATCCCTAAAATTCAATACAGTCAGAAAGGCAAGAAGGCAACAGCTTCCTAAGGTATCAGCTTTAAAAGGCACATGCAGAAGAGCAACAACTTTTAGCCATTTAAATTCTCACACATTATAAAGTGTGAAATTTGGTGAGCGGGATCTTTTTCAAGTACAAACCAATGTGACACTGCTGGCACAATGTGCGAAAAGGAACGCTGAGCCACTCAAGTGAGCGTGGTTTAAATGATCTTTGAAAGCATCTTCTGCTGTGATATCACCGTTACACCTGTTGGGCTGTGACACCTAGGCATTCACGGCGTCTTGCAAACTGTGATCTTTTACTAGTATCCAGGCAATTCAGTAATAACTGTGATAACGCGATTTCTCTTAGATCGAACATGACAAGCACGAGCACAGTTTTAATGAATGTGAGCAATCTGTTGCAGGTTTGCTATCATATAGTTTGAACAAAACACGCCTCTATGAGATAATGAAGGCAGGAAATGTACATATGTGATGCTTTAATTGGATTATAGCACAAAGCTATCAATACCTATAATCTTAATCCCCTGCAGTGGACCCATCTGGATCTTCAGCAATGAAAGTAAACAACTGTTAGCTAAGTGATGCTAATAATCTCCTGGAAACAAACATTAAAATAGGGCTAGGTGAACAGCACACAGAACACTAAACCCTGCAGGGTTTAAAAAAAAGAAAAAAAGGATAAGTAGCGACCATGCAGAGAGCTCCAGCGAAGGGGCTCCATGGGAGGAAGGAAGTGGTTCCTAAGCAACTATTCGCTGTAGGGGACTGCAGAAGTCCAACGGAAAACTGGACAATTATGAAAATTAACCCCCATAAACTCTGAAAGGCTTTCTGTCTTGGGCAGTTATGTACATATTAACAAGCACAATGGCAGAAACACAGTATATCAGAATGAAGCAAGCAGTTGACTCAAAGACGTTTTTCATGTCAATCTTAAATATTCCAAATGTCCTCTAAAATCCCACGTATAACAGCCATGGCAAGGTACAATATGTACTTCCTGATACAGCCTCCGCATCTAGATTGAAAAATACAGCAGCAGAGAACCACGATTTTTTTTTTTTTTTTAGCAATGAATCAGAGGAAACAAATTGGATCTGTGTTACTGCTGAAGTGACAAGGCCTTTAAATGTTTCTGTCTTTAACATCGGGGTCTCTTGAGGTAGGGTGACGTAGGTGAGACAGGGCAGAACAGTAAACAAAAGTGGCAGAGATGGATTAACGGTGTTGGCTCTGTTGATGGAGATGTGTCTTTTGATACGGGAAAATTCAAGGGTAGACACATGAGAGGAACAAACAGCTACACTTGGAGCATACCTGATTTGACCTTTCATCTGATCCACCCACTATCTCCGCTGTTGGTAAAGAAGAAAAGACACGGAGCTCAAAGACACGTTCATCACAGAGTCATTCAGGTCATTTATTATGAGATCACCCAAAAATGAAATCCACTATTTAAATAATTCTATAATCTATTGATCGAAGTCTTCCAAAGTAAAAACCCCAGCAATTCTATTAACTTGACACTGGTTCAGAAAATGTTTAGATGTAGTAAAGCAAAAAAGTACAGTATTTTACCTCTGATGTGTAGCAGAGTCAACGTATAATGAAGCTAAATGGAGCAAATACCCCATGTTTATATTCAATGCAAGCACCCGGTATGTAGTTACGTTCAACCACTGATTGTGCATATTTTTCTTAGTATTAATTAGGGAAGTTTGTCCCAGTTTTGATCATAGTGGATAACTAACAACTTGCAGAATTCTACCATTAATATTGCATGCAGTGAACTACAAAATATTTGTGTTGTCCTACCATTGCTCTGTTTTTTTAAGGTTCTTCTTCAGTAATTGGAACTCTGTGTTTCTGTACAGTGAATTTGTTTCCTGTATTACCCGGGCACTGCTTTTGGCACAAACTGCAGTCATCCTGTGGCGGTTTATGAGAGCATCTGTTGAAAGAGTCCTTGCAACTTTGATTGAAAGCATTTGCGGAAACTCTGGTTTGTCCAGCAAAGAGTCTACAAACCAGCTGTACACATGCCAGCTGCACTCTGCCTCTACCTCTATAACACAGCCAATTTATTTTGTGTGGTCAAAGAATATGAATCTCCATTTTCATGAGTAATTTGATTTAAAACCATGTCCGCTTTTTATTTAAAATACCAGGTAATGTAAACAGTTTGATAATTGATGGGCTGGTTTAGCTGATAAAATTGCCAATATAATGCGGTCATTGTGAAATCACATTAATGACAAACATTTATAAAGTTATTTTATGAGTTGGTTTATGGTGACCAAGTTTCTGGTAATAGAAAAAAAATAGGCGGTAACACAAGACAAATAGATGACAAGCCTTAATTATCTTTGTGCTTATTAGCAGTAGGACAAAATAGACCTATTCATCACATATTAATTATCATGATTTGCCGCTACATCAATGTATTCTGGAGGCCACGGACTATTCAAATAGACCTTTACTTTCTAAGAACCTTAATTCATGGAAGGGCTTTAAATTATTTTAATGCAGTCATTTTTCTCTTCCTTTCATGAGCTGAAGCAATGGGCAGCACACAACTATATTTTAATTTGCAGGAGAGGGATAATTCACCTCATCGCTTTAAATTAGGCTTACAGTTTTAAATTAAATAATGGCTCTTTGTGTATTTATGTTCAGCCAACCAAGGTTAGGAAAGGCACTTATGGATGACACTGGCAAAGACAGAAAGGAAGGAACCTCATCTAATACTTGTTGTAGTCATTTATTACATTGTCTGTAATTGAACTTGTAGTGCTCACCTAAAACTTGAGAAGGAGTCATAATTTAGCATGTAGAAGTTTTGAGAAAAACACAGGAAGCAATTTAAGACTTACATAGTCTGGCTAGGTTAACCATGGCTTTTGATTGTTTAATATCCGTATTTAAGTGTTATAAAGTCTTAATGTACAGTGATTCTGAATATTTGATTAAAATGACCTTAGTGCTATTGCAAGAGGGGCAGTAAAGGTACGATATTATCTGTAATTGCAGATATGCAGTAATAGTAGACCTCAGTGGTGAATAACATTTTCTCTAGAACCTTGGCTGCAGGACCCCCCACTTAAGATATGAAAGACTGCGAGCACTGACGTCAAGATATTTTTGTTATAGAAGCAGAATAATTTGCTGCACGACAACTGTTACATATCATGCATCAATTTGTGTCATTTCATTAAATGTGCAACATCAAATGCTCTCATATCCCATTTGTAAACTTTAGCCTTCTCCTATTGCTCCCATGGTAAATTCTGCTTCTGTTTAATTCGTTTGCAGACACAGACACAACTTTTTCTTGCATGCAACCTGACTTTAAAAATAATGCAATCCAACTGGTAGTATACATTAGATGACAGCACAACATATTCATTCACCCAAGCTGCTTTTAAACCGAATCCAATCTTTATTCTAAATGTAGCTAGCCTAACAAGGTGCTGAATCCTAAACAACTCCTGATGAAATCTCAATTACAAGTGAAAAAGCAGCAAATGAAAGAACAGATGTTAAAATAATAGCTGTTTAACTGAAAGCTGTATGCTACACCTGGAAGCCAGCTTTTTCGTTATTTTTTGTTATATAAGCATAGATCCATCCTGCCATAGGATTTACAGAGAATGGTCCAAACAAGAGAAAATATTCCATGCATGACAGTTCATTGGGCAAAAATGTCTTGTTGATGTGAGAGCAGAACAGCCAGACTGCTTCTAGCTGGGAGGAAGGTAACAGTAGCTCAAATATCCACTTGTTACAACCAAGGTGTGCAGAAGAGTATCTTTGAAAGCGCCGCATGTCAAATCTTGAAGCAGATGAGCTACAGCAGCAGAAGACCACACTATGCATCACTCCTGTCAGCTAAGAATAGGAGACCGATGCTCACACGGGCCCATCAAGACTTGAGAAGAGAACACTGAAGAAAATGTTCCCGGGTCTGATGAATTTCGATTCCTGTTGTAACATGCAGATGATAGGGTCAGAATTTGGCATAACCAGCATGAAAGAAATCTGTCCTGCCTTGTATCAGCAGTTCACTTTGTTGCTCTTTTCTTTGGAAACTTTGGCCAGCTCCATAGTCTGTTGGTTTACACATTTACTTAAGATCCAAAAGACTCCTATTTTGATACAGGTATATTTTGGGGCTGCACTAGGGATGGCATCTGATGTAAAAATCAGATAGAGCTGAAAGCAACTTCTAGTATTCAGCAACTGAGCATCATTTAAACACAACAGCCTACTCGAATACTGTTGCTAACAATATCCATCCCTTTAAGGCCCCCATATGCTCATCAACTGATGGCTGCTTCCAGCAGAATAACCCTCTGTGCCATTAAGGTCAGATCATCATAAACTTCACGGTATTCAAATGATCTCCACAGTCACCAGACCTAAATCCAATACAGCACTTTTGGGATGTAGTGGAAAAAGAGATTCATATTACAGATGTTTGACCAACAGATCTGCAGCATCATGCTGTCATGTCATTGTGGACCAAAATCCCAGAGGAATGTTTCCAGCACTTTGCTAAATCTGAGCTATGAAGAGTTAAGTCAGTTTTGAAGGTAGAAAGGGATCCAACATGGCAAGGTGTAACTGATTCAGTTGTCAAATATTTAATTTAGACTCTACATTAAAACCACACACACGTGAAGTGAATACCAGTGGTTATCTTATTACAGAGCAATGTTCCAGTTCCAAGCCTGGGATTCTTGAAGATGTGATATAGAAGAGCTGATGTGTGCAGCTGTTTCAGAACAAGCATGATCCAAAGGCTCATAGCTGTTTTGGTCCTTGTGGACATGTAGAATATTAATAGCAATGTAACAGATAATGCATAATATATTGAATAAATAACTCAATGTGTTATTCAACATAAAGCTTTGTTGAATGATATGATTTTAGAAAATGTGTGATTTTTTTTTTCAGATTTTCTATTTTATTGCAAAACAATGGATTGGCTAATGAAGAAAATACTCCAAAGATTATAATAAATGGAAATACATCTTAAAAATGTTTAATAAATTGGTTGAAACAAAATAATGGTTCTCATTATAACGTAATGATGTAAAAGCCTGTTGAATGCCTTACAACAGCAATAAACAGCTTTTTGCCTCGAGGCAGGATGTGTATTATTAGTCTTGCCCTCCTCCTCCTCAGCTGGTCAACTTCCCAGCTGACACGTGTCACTCTCTTTGATAAAAGATCATCTGGCCCGAGGCTGCGGCACTCTGCATCCATGAAGAACACTGAAAAAAACAACAAACAAAACCTGAAAAAACCCACTTTTGTTGTTCTGTATGTTTTTGGCAAAGGTCCGTTATGTGAAGCTCTGATATTAATTTGCTTCATCGAGTTCTCCCTCATTGCAGTTGTTGCTCTGACTTCTCTGATGACCAGCTGACTGTTCGCTGCCTGCAGCAGATTGCACAGAAAAAAAAAACCCTCACTGAAAAGCCAATTTCAGACCAAGGTGTTTATGCTTGTATACACAGAATAATAATGCATGGTGCATAGACCTCCGAAAAATGTTGCATTGAAATAGCAGGTAGTACTTTGCTGTTAAAGCAGTTAATTTTGGTGCAGCAGAGGTACAAAGATAGAGTGCGAACATGGGAGAAGGAACACACTCCCAATTTATCAGAGGATTTAATCAAATGGAACTAAACTGATTAAACTATATTTCATGCAAAGGGACAAAACGATTTACTTTATAACATTTCCTCATTGAATCACCTAATGTATAATTTTAATCAACTCATATGTATTCTCTCTTTTAAATGTCCTCCTTCAGACATAATAGGAGCTATAATTGCTGTGTAATTACTTTGTGATATAATTAAACCATGATTAGCATTATATTGCCGATATTTATTGGTCATCTTATTTTTTGCACAATTTTCTCAGATTTATTTTGACTGTGTTAAACATAGTGGTATGACCAAAGAACATAAACACCACACGAGAAGCCAATTAAAGCCCAACCTGTTTTGTGGTTTGTTTGTTTTTTTGGCTGTTATCTTGTCAATACTCAAAAACTATTTTAGGACCAATAAAGGAACAAAATCACTTAGAAAATGAGGCTGAAGCACATGTAATCACATCGGGAGTGCTGTGGAAGCAAATATCAAGGAAAGGGACCTATATTTCCAGCCATTACTGTCAGAAAGTTTGTATGGAAACTGATTCATCTTGTGACTCCCTGTCCTTCCACATAACATCAAAAATACTCTCATGCGACCTAGTTTTCTACTTTCATCCCTACACCTCTTCATTTGAGTTACTCCCTCTGTGAACACAAGTATGCTATAATGCTGGACCATAATTACAGCAAAAGTTCTTAAAATTATGAAATACCCACACAGACACAGGCAAAGAGTTATATATATATATATATATATATATATATATATATATATATATATATATATATATATATGTGTGTGTGTGTGTGTGTGTGTGCACATTTAGAAAAAAATTCAGTCTTTAAATCTGTATTTTTTTGGCCAAGCATTTTAATAAGTTTAAGGAAATACAAGTGAGAATGTGGAAAAGAATAGTAAAAAGCACACACAGATAAGTTGCAGTGAGCATTTGACACTTTAACTGAATTTTCATACCGATTCATGCTGAATTTCGAGTTTATCTTTTACTTTAACACAAGTCTGAAGGTTTTTCTCTGAAGAAAACTTGCACATCCCACTGAAATTAGGTGTTGAAACTTCAGCCAACATAGTTCTGACATTTTTTTTAACAAATATTGAGCAGCGGAAAAAAAATATTCCTAACGGTACCATCATTAGCTGCTGTAATCTTTGCCCACTGTTTACTCTCTGGGGTACAGCTGGGATGTATTACAGTGATTGATCGAATGCACAGAGGTGGATTGAGCATAGAGCTGTCTGCTTTTCTAACTGATCCCCTTGTTATAGTACTTCTCCCTCCTCCTTCTTTCTCCGCACATTTCTGTCTCTCAGCTTCACTGAGGCTGTCTTAATGTATGACCATTGTCTAGAGGTCATTGTTGATGTCCGAGTCATGCCGAGGTAGCTCGTCATGCGGAGCTCTGCATGCTTCAGGGAGTAATCACAAGCCTCCAGCTTCCCCCATCAACATTTCTTCGCTGCCCTTAGGCCAACAAACCATATTTTTTATGTCAGCTGGCATGCACCTTCAACTCATAAGTAGCTGTTTGACTTTCACAAGTCTCACATCATCCAGACATACACACTCCAAGGCAAGGTTGCCATATCCTTGGTCCATAATTATATGCCAGTTATAAGTGTCTACTTGCGCATGCAGATGGGCTGGGCTCTTTAAAAATCCAGGAAGCAGGTTGAACCTATCCACAGAGATTATTTATTATTCCTTGAGGGGCTAGCCCTCACATCATAATTACCAATACAAATATTTCTCGTTATGTTTGCTCTCACTTCCACACGTGGCATCAAATAAAGGCATGTGAAAAATGACAATTTGTTAAACACTTCTGAATTCTTTAATACCTGTCTTATAAGACTCACAAAGGCAAAGGTTCAGTTGCGAAGAGGAGAGAAACATATCTAATCATATTAGATTTGAAGGTATATAGTGCAACAGAGAACATAAATATTCCGACATCATTCACCATCTCACACAGCAGAAAAAAGCCAATAATTTGAAATGAAAAAGAAGAAAGAAGAAATGTTAAAGAAAACGAACCTTCAAATGGTGACTGATTGCAACACATCTTGATTGTAGCTCATTACCTCCAAGTACTTCATCTGAAGTGACAATGATTCTCATTTGAAATGCATGACACATGGTTAACTTGGTACTGACAGGTATTTAAGAACGCTACTTACTGCTGTAATGTTAGACTCTTGAAGTGAGGTTAATATACATTAGAGTGTGGTTTGAAGCATGATGATCAAAGTGTGTTTGTCACACGTCTGCACTGGTTCCTTTTTAAAGTGCTCAGGCTCCAAACTATAGAGCCTGAAAGTGCATCGGCCTTGGATGATGACAAATTCACCCCTAATGCAATTCATTTATTAAAAATAACCTCATTTTAATTCCTTTATTTAGGATGCACAACATGGTTTTAATATTCATGAGATAATGGCTTGTGATTGACTTTCTGTGTGATAAGAACGTTGGAGGGTGTGGAGAGTTTTGTCTTTTTGCATTAGAAACAACGAGGCACAGCTGCAGACACAGCTGTGACATATGTCAACACCTGCCAGAGGAAGGACAGGAAATATCACTCCCTTCTCAGATTGATCTTCGTTTCAACCAAACTTCATTTTGATAACTTATGAGTGTCACAGTAAATAAACACACAGACAGCTGAAAATGTTTAAACCAATTTGGAGTCTGTTAATTAAAAGGAAAAAAAGCTGATTGTTGATTTTCTCACACACACTGGGTAAATTTACCTCTAAACGAATGCATGGTTTAACGCCACGGAAAGTGTGCTCCGACATTTTTAATTGAAACTGTGCTTTGATGATGAGATTGGCAGCTTTGTGTATGTGGCATGGCACCAGTATTATAGCAAAGTAGACCGTGGGTCCGCGAGGCAATTTCTGTGCACGGCTGAGATCTAGTCAGACTTCTTCCAGTGGGACTGGGCAGCATGCAACCCTCAAACTCTGAAGCCCTACAAAATAGTCATTACAAAGTTCAGCACCGTCAGCAGATTTCAGCAGAACTTTGCTGCACCGTGTTGGCAGCCAACTGGATACTCAGGAGGCTAACCATCAGCTTTTCTTGCTAACGTGAAAATGTGGAGAGTTGTGACCTCTGCTGTTATAGATATAACGCACCAAATCTTGTATAGGAAGATTAGTAGCAATGCAGGTTGGTCCTACCTCAGCTGAGGTTGGAGTTGATTGTGTTTCCTGTAGCTCTTCAGGCTCCAAAAGGTTCAAGTGCCAGGATCGACTGACTATTGGTTGAATTTAAACTAGATAATGCTGTTGCTTTCGAAGTTATTGTCACGCAAGATATTGTCAGTAAAGTTTGTTCTAAGCAAACATGATATATACTTTCAGCTGCTACAGTGTGCTAGGGTTCTGTTCCCACAGTTTCAATTTTGTATTGTGTCTTTGTACGTCTATTGGCACACAATAGACATGAGATATGGGAAGAAAGAGACAAATATCTCTCCTTTGCAACGACAGGTCACACATACACTTTAAAAAAAGCTAAATATTGTCTAAAACAGTTGCACATGGTGGAATACTATTGAGGGGCTATTTTCAGCTTTGCCTACAAATAAAAAGAGAAGAAAGAAATGCATTTATCACTTGTCAAAAAACACTTTTCTGCTAGATCAGGGAGATGATCCATGTAATCTAATTTGTGACAACAAAAATAATAAAGAATGAAGATGAGTAAGATGGACAATGCTCTCTTTAAGCCACCAGGACTCAATTCATAATCATGTATATATTGCTGTGACAAATATAAACCATATACGCAACAACACAAGTATATGTTAAGGTACTGCAAGTTTGTGTGAGTGCAAAAAACCCCTCTTTGAATATGGAACAAGGGCAGGTGATATCAATCACGACCATTTGTCTGGTTTTCTGGGTCACGCTGGCTGCGAATAGGATAAGGAGATATTTTCCCCCCAAGTGTGGCTGAGTTTTATAGGAAAAGAGAAACTCTATAAACTGAAGTGGAGCAGTCTGCTTCCCCTCCTTCAGAAAGGTTGCCACACAGGACACACATCATGTCTGCTGCATCTCTGCCTTGTGCCTTCGTGTAACATTGACTATATGAAAGACATTTTAAAGCTCAGCACTCGTGATCCTGAGAAATTTCTTGTTGTGTCACTCCTGATCTCACTCTTCAGAATCACCACAGGGCATAGTGTTTTTGTGATACCTACAGCCCACCTTTGACAGCGCTCACCTTTTTCATCCCCCATAATGATTAGATATAAAGCTGGATATATTTGAAATGAGGATTTGTTCCCTGAAAGTAATTAGGAGGCGATGTCCACAGAACTCATAAAAGGTATTGGTACAATGGTGGTAACCATAGAAACCTTGTGGCTGGAGTGGTCTTTTGGGAGACATGCTTTAATAATATATTGGCCAAGCAGAGAAGGCAAATATAATATCACTCTATAGAAATGCCACTCAATGAATAGAACTGCGTTCCTTTTGAGGACCCGTGTATACGAAAACATATACAGCTAAAAAAATCAAAATCAACACTGGAGTTTTGATGAAAAGGTAAAGCAGCCGAAAGGCAAAAACATGTCACCTGTGGTACATTAACTTGTAAGATGATGCAAATATCATGTACAACCAATTTGCTCCTGGAATTAGAATTACAAATTGAAATAGTATGGAAGTCCAATACTTCTTTTCGTGACTTGAAGCACAACACTACATCTCTGTGTGCAATAATAGCTGCAGCACATGAAACTGGCATTGCTTAGCAACCAGCAGCATAAATTGCATTTCTTCCTAACTTTTTTTTTGAATGCATACCTAACCATGTACAAACACCTCTTTGAAAACGGATATATTAACCCTTTCACAAAGGGGTTGAAAACACATTCTGCAGCAATTACACTGCAGGGCTGCTGACACATGAAACACAGGTGAATATTAGATTTTAGTGAACCATATATGTGCTTTTATTCTAGTAGATATTTTGGTGTTAATAGGTGGGTGCCTTTTAACCAGCTGCCATTGACCAAATGTTATTACTGTTTATGCGCTGGATCTTTAGCTCTCTCGACTTGATTCAGTACATGACAACCAAGTGGCAACCTCTGGGGATGAAAAGATGAAGACAGGTCAAAAGTGCCTGAAATAGTTCCTTGAATGGCCTTGAGACTGGTTCCAGACTCAAGGGGCTCACTTATTAAAAAATAAATAAAAATTAAAAATCCATCTTTAGGAGAGAAATAAACATTTTTACTTCCAGGGACAAGAAATGGTTTTGGTCTCTACTCTTCAAAACAACTTGAGCATGACTTTCTAACCCCAGTTATTTTAATGTTTAAAGTTATGAATCATTATGAGCTACTTTGAGGGACAGGTGGGAACAGTCTGGTTAACTAAGTGTCACTCAAGCTAATTCAAATGGTTGTGGTCTTTTCAAACATTTTTAGTGCAATTACCTGACAATTACATGGGTTGCTCAGCAGTTAATTGCACTGATAGCCAATACAATAGGTCGGTGCCTCGGTTTTGGGTACTAAAATACTGAGTGTTTTATATATTTTATAAATACTGGGTATTTTATTGGGTAATGGTTTTCTTTTGTAAGTTAGCAGGTATGGAGCAGGTGTTTTTTTGTTTGTTTTTAACCAATGATGCAGGTTGCTAAGCCAGGTACAGCATCAGTTGTTAATTTCAGCTTGGACCCTTCACCTCAGTTTGGTCACACACACACACACACACACACACACACACACACACACACACACACACACACACACACACACACACACACACACACACACACACACACACACAGTCCCCTAAAAAACCCAAGATGAAGATGACAATAATAATGCGTTTGAAACCAAACCAATGGATGATATCGTAATGACTGTGGACACTTATCAGACACAGTGTATAATAAAACATCTGCAATAACACATCTGCTGGCACTGTAAAGAGAAAAGGACAGCAGCAGTGGCTTTCTCACTCCTTGTTGCAACATTTTTGCTCCATGCTTTTTCTGCAAATTAGCTATTTTTCAGAAAATATAGATAGAAGGGAGAATGATATTGAGTAATGAAGTAGTTGGTCTCTAAATTTGTATGCAGTAATATGAAATGATATCTGATTTAAAGCGTATGACGTACATTTGGCTCAGAGACACACTTTCAAACATTTTATACATATTCCTTGTTATTTATATGGCTCATGTCTTTATAGAATACACTGTCACATCTTTCTGTGCATTATGTTTACTATATTTCAACTGAATGATAAATTGCCAGTGATACACCCCTACTGTTGTATTTTCATTTTCCATTTCTCTTCCATTTACCTTTGTCCTGCTTTAAACAATCACAATATTGTTTGCTTTGTGTTTAAAAGTTATTCTCTTCTCTTCTTTTTTTTACACTTAAAAGTAGAGTTTTTATTTGAACACTAGCCACCAATCACCTACACATCATCTAACAGGCACCTGACAATTCAGATATGATTTGCAATAAAATCGTCTGCATGATGCTCTGCTTTGCTCTCGTCCAGTTCTTCGAGAATAAAGCAACAATATGGAGTTAATTTGAAAATGCAGGTTTGGATTTAACAAACAAAAGATCTCGATTAAGGTTTTAGGATTTGCCTTTTTTTTAAGCAGAAGATAGTTACAGAGGTTTATATAGATCTTAACCACGCCACTCTCGAGAGCTCCATTCAATTTGAATTTAAAAGCAGCACCATGGTACCTTTTTTGCCCTGAAATTGATTATTATTATTCGTCTTTGTCCGTAGTAACATTCAGTTCTCTTCGTAAGTCTTGGGTGCAGACACTCTACGCTGTTATTCAATTAGCCTATGAGTAGTCCAATTTTAACCCGACACTATAAGAAGCACTGAGCTGAGTGAAAAGACACTTCAATTTGTCCAATTCCACAATTCTGTGGATTTGAATAATCATCCTGCTATACCTGCTGATTGGCTCTGAAAATCTGTTGGCATAATATAGCAACACTATGCAGAAGATATGCTTCTTTGTATGCATTTTTATCCTTATTCAACTTAGACCTTGGAATTACATTGAGACTTTGAAATAAATACTAGAATAAAAAGGAAAAGAACCCAGATTAATACAGGAGTAATATATTATTAATGCTACATCTCCCTATTTAACTGACCATTTGTCACTAAAATTGAAGTGGACCTCAGCTGCTAATCGGATAAAGTAATCACATTCTTAATGTTTTCCAGAATGGTAGTGAAAAGACCTTTGAATCTGCTCGACACATTTTTAGAATGATGCTTTAATGATTACAGTAACTGTTTTTATGCTACAGGTTCTGTTGATGTGTTTAAATGTAGCTGAAGACTGTACACTGCCTACTTACATGCAAAAAAAAAAAATCAGTTCAGATCTATACCTAAATTTAAATTCTGACATCCTCCCACTGACCACGGAAGATCATAAGTAGGCCAAGTGCTTTCAGATGTACATGTCATTTCGTTTCATGAGTGGCGCTCTTTTGGTTGAGAGGCAGTGTAAGGTGAAAGATATTTCACGGCAAATGAAAACATTACTTCAGGTTTATGACTTAGCGAGCACATACTGGAAGATGAAGAAAAATGGACGTGATATATTTGACCCTTCGTTGAGCCCCGGTGTCATAGCAATAGCAGCACAGGTCAAAATGATTGTCAACCCTTTCATAGAGTTCTACGGCAGAAGTACTGACACCAAACAACAACTTCTGGTGTTTCACCACATATATTCTGTTGCTAAAGCTCTGCTAGTGAGAGGAATATTTCAAAGCTCATTCCATGCAAGACAGGTGATGCGAGTTATCAGCTGCCGCACAAGTAAGGAGCCTGTTTTTGAAGAACTGTGCCTCTGCAGGATGAAGTTGTTAAGGATCACTGGTCACATTCTGACAAAGAGGTAGGGGCAGCAATATGTTTGGCCATCATATTCTCATTAATTATTGTCGGCTGGACAAAAATTAATCTATTTTAGACTCTTCATAGACTTGTTATTGAGGTAACATTAAAGGTTTTGATGTGTTTGGTAATTTACTGATCATATTGGTTTATTGGCTACAATATGAATCTTATGTGCAAGTTCAAAAGGAAAATCTGTAATCCCTCATCTGCCTGCTTTCCTGGGCGTTAGGTTGCTTTTCTGCTCTTTATATCACTACCAATTTCCCACACTGTCAATCTCAATATTATCATCATTACTCTCGTCGAGTTATCTTCCTGTTCGCTTTCTTTGAGTCAGTCAGCCTCCCTTTTGCCTGGTTTAAGTCTTTTCAGATTCTCATTTATGCAACCCACCTCCTCCCCATCTCCACCTCACAGACACCCTCAGCCAGACCTGTATTCAAGCCTTAGTCTTCATTTTCAACACCACCAGAGTCTTGACTACAGAGGTTCCTGCCCTAAATCGTAACACTGCAGGGATTCCTTTGTGCCATGAATGGTCATCGGAGTCTAATCACCATATACATTAATTTCTCTAGCTCAGTAAACAATTTTCAGTCCTTCCAAGCGATCCCCCCCTTTGATGAAAATGTATTAGTTATTGTGAGAAATTACTTTGAGGAAAATGATAACTATATAATGTTATACATACACTATCAACTCATCCACTTTTCAGTAATAGTACTTATCTAAGAGAGAAGAAACTTCATGAACTGACTTGTGGCATCCTATTAAAGCACACGCTCAACTTCAGTGAGCTCATTAGAACAACCCGCTCTTTCACAAATCTTTGTGAGAGCAGAACGCATGGCTAGGTGCTTGATTTTATAAACATATGGCAACGGGATTAGAAAGAGCTGATTTCAAAATTAAGAGGTTTGTTTGGGGTGCAGGGGGTTGAATGTAGGGATCAATTTAAATGTAAATGGTATAAAACATTCTGATAAATGACTTGTTCTATGAAAACATAAATATTCATAAAATTCCTTAGAATAGTTTTTTGATGTGGTGAATAGATATGTTGGCAATTAACAAGTGAATGAGCGGGCTACTGACTTTCAGTGGCATCAATTATTAAATCAGTACCAACAGTACCAACACTGAAATGAGTCATTACTTCGCCTATAAATAATAATAATAATAATAATAATAATAATAATCTAGGTACTCATGTCATCAAGTCATATTTTTATTAAAGCTGTCACCAAAATAGAAGACAGAGCCACAAGACGTAGAATAAAGCATGTACTCTTCTCAGTGTTGTGTTACGACTTTGGCCATATGTAACCAGGTTTGCTGTCAGAAGCCTAACACCAAACGTTCACTTCATACCTTCTGTCAGGAAGCAGGTGCTAATTAGTGAAGTCAGGTGGGGTTGCATTTAATTGGAATGAAAATACGCAGACGCATGGGTTTCGGCAGCACACTGAAAAGAAACACTACTGAGCAGCAAAATCTTTGAAAGTGTCATACTGACAGAAACATATGCTTTGGTGGAAGACAGATTGAAAGAGGGAAAAACTGCAACATCAAGCTCTGCGATGGCGCCATCAAGAACACAAAGCGACTGAAAGATCTCCACTATGCTCTGTGTTTGAGCTGCGCTACGACGCTGTCAAGTTTATTGGACAAACGCTATGTCATGTGACCACTGTTGAGCTTTTTCTTCAGTGCTGGACTTAAATTCTTGTTTTCGCCTAACTTCTGAAATAAAACTGAAAACGTTGCAATTTTTTTCTTGGTGTCTAAATTATTTATTCATTAAATTTGTATACTTTATGATGTACTCGGAAATTAATTTTGCGCTTAACTTCATATATGCAAAGTCCACTTAATAAGGGGATTGGCTTAAGCATTTTATTCATTGTCTGCACAAGGCTGATTTTAAAGCCTTAGAGGATAAAGATACTTCTTTGCTGTTGTTAACAAATCCCAAAAGATCAAAGCTAATGATATGTTAATTTAGCTCCAAGTATGCAACATGTCTGCGTCTGTGTCTCTCAGTTTCAAGAACACATAGTTTCCTTCCTAGACATACAGTATGAGTATAAATAATTTCATTTTAAACAAGATCGACTGTAGCTTTAGCAAACACGGGTCACTAGTGATTATGGGGACTGTTTTGAGTGACAAAATAACTCACATCTTTACCCTGGTGAGTATTTCTGGCAGCAGAATAGCAATGGCTGACTCAAAAGATGCTGCAGTGGTACTGAAGGTGCATATGTCCCATTGCAACAGTTTGGTTAAACTGTTTTTTTTATAGTTTTTGGACAACAACAGAGCTTCATGACTCTGTGGAAAAAGCTATATCAGCATTTAGAGCCTCATAATATTTGTTAAAAGCTTCAATTCATAATTGTTTTTGTTCTAGTATTACATTCATATTTTTTAAATGTAGATTTATTCATTAACAGTCCTTTAACTTATTTTTTCAAACTTCCATTGAATCACTCAGTGGTGGTACCTCTGTTACAGATAAAGTAATACTACACCAAGGAGACAACCAACCATGTTGCAAAATACACCAGAACCAAAGCTCATGAAATAATACAATTCTCTTACGGTTCCTTCGAGCCATACTGGTTGTTACATTGTAATAGTATCAATAAATTATAGCCAAGTCTAAAACTGAGCCGAAAACTCTCGGTCCTGCCCATCTGTTTGATGTCCTTCATGTAATGTGTAGTATCTTTTATGGACTCTAGCAGAGGGAAGCTTGTTTAATGACTGTTTGTTATTTTTGTTGGATCAACTAGGAAAAAAACAAAGCCAGCATCAGCAAAAAATTCTAGTAAATGCAAACAATGAAATTCACAATAATCCATGTGTCTCATGACACATCCAATTGTTTTTGTTTCTATCGCATATACCATTTCTTTCTCCTGGTTTATTAGAGACTGCGACATTACGGGGTGTGGAAACAACTTTGCCTTTACTCATCCCTCATGTCCATGAAGTTTTTACACCTGACCAAGACTTTTTCCTAAAGACATACAATGGCTGCAAGCAAAAGAATAAGCATGTGGCAAAAGTAAAAGTACTCGTGAATTGTCAGGGTTATGTGTGTGAAGGTTCATGTTACGTATAGTGGTACCCTTGATGTGGTTTCAAGGGCTCTGTATTTTTCCTGCTTGGACTGTCATGATGTTCGACCCTGTCAACATGCAATTTCATGTGTAAATGGTTTCAGTGTTTAGATTGTGGCCTCTGAACGGTTTATATATTACATATACAGGGTGCGCCATTTATATGGATACACCGTAATAACATGGGAATGGTTGGTGATATTAAAGTCCTGTTTGTGGCACATTAGTATACGTGAGGGGGCAAACTCCTCAAGATGGGTGGTGACCATGGTGGCCATGTAGAAGTCGGCCATCTTGGATACAACTTTTGTTTTTTCAATAGGAAGAGGGCCATGTGACACATCAAACCTATTGGTAATGTCACAAGAAAAACAATGGTGTGCTTGGTTTCAACGTAACTCACAACCATCACTTTAGGTTTATAGAAAATGGCCTGCTAAAAGGAAGGCACCAGCGACTCAACCACTCATTACAACCAAGGTATGCTAAGGAGCATGTCTGAATGTTTAGCACATTGAACCTTGAAGTAGATGGGCTATATCAGGAGTAGACAACACCAGGTGTCACTCCTGTCACTTCTAAAGGCTACTGAAGCTATAATTCAGCAGGATAACACTTTGCCACTAGATCTCAACCCAGCAGAGATAAAGAGAGACCAGGAGAACATCATCATGGATGTGCAGATAAGATCATGATCATAATAGTATCATGTCAGTATGGAACAAAATATCTGAGGAACGTTTCCAGCAATTTGCTAAATCTATGCCACAAAGAATTAAGGCAGTTCTGAAAGCAAAAGGGGGTTCAACACAGTATGATGTAACTAATGAAGTATGTTTCTATCACTGGTTAGAATTTGAACAGATAGAGGATATAGTACTTTGCATGAAGCAGTAGAAGTATTATTAAGGTTTTGAAGAGGCAGACAATTTATCTGAAGCATCATTAAAAGTTCCCTGTAACATGAACTGTAGTATGTAGAAGCAGCATGGCTGTGCTTTGTAAAAGAGGACTATTTGTGGAATCATTAAATGGTTTTCCAAGAAAACCCCCCCCCCCCCCCAGAATGGCTTTTTAAATGTGACCGAGGAAACTCTTGTAGGGAAAAAAATGTGGAACCGTTTTAGCAATCTCTGAAATGCAGTACCAGTTGTGTGAAGATTTTTAGCCTTTCACTGAAGTGCAGCCAGATGGGAGTTGGTACAGTAGCTGACCCCTGGCAGGAATGTAGCCTTCACACACATCCATGCCTCACACACAGAAAACAGAAAGCTTTTGATTTCAGATACTAAACAATATAGTCTTAAATCATTAGCTTGAAATCAACCGTATGAACTTAAAATATTAAGAGGTCTTAAAAACATCCTCGACATATGCCAACCCATGCCAAGGTGATGGAGGAGTTGTTGGAGAGGGCTTGTACAGAGACTGACATAGTCAGCTTACCTGCTCTGGGCAATAAATATGGAGCCTGTTCCAAAACTGATAAACTCTGTCCAGTGGTAGTGTTTACACCAGACTTAAGCCTTGACATATGTTTTGGAAATGAACATCTGCTGAGGCCAGCGATAATCCTATAGGCAGCCCATTAAACACCCGAGGTTCACAGATAAGATATTCAGTATCCCTATATTCCCTCTCAGCCCCTATCATCTTGAAACTGATTTCCAATAACATGCATGGGTCTGAACTGTTAAGCTGTCTCAGGCTAATGCTACTTATCTGGCCTAAAACATTAAGCAAGGTCTTTTCAGAGGTTAAATTCACACTGACTACCCCAATAAACGCTTTAATCATCTCACTTAGTATCAATGACGGTTTCTCCCATTTATCTGAAAAATCCAGCAGATGGATTTTTAGAGGGGCGCGAGTATAGTGGGTTCACTTTCAACTAAATCACTAATCTCATCTCTGGATTTCACAGACAGATAATACTGGCTGTGTTTTTCATTCAGTCATATTTTATGTGGTCTTATATTGTAAAGCTGCCACGAACTAAGCGATTATCATTTACTGTGCATATCACCGCAATGAATCACATCAATTTATATTTTGCTGCTGTGAGGTGCAGATGCATTTTTTTCCCCAGTGAACTTTCTAAACTGTCGGTTAATATGATGCACAGTGTAGTACAGATGTTTTCTTTATAGAAAACAGAAAATCACAGTCTAAGCGTTGAATAGTCTCGGGCGAGCAGGTCATTAAGGCAATCACACCAACATCTTGAAGGGTTGGTTTTATTATACATCTTTTGGTTCTCCTCGAGACCTTCATTTCAAACTATTAACCTCCTGGCGTCCACATATGTGGACATCACATTTTGGGTTATTTAGACCAAAATACTCAATTTTGCTCTACAAGGGCCTGATATCCACTTACGAGGACATTATACTGCTACTGTTCTATCGAAATTTTAAACAAATATCCTTATATGTGGCTCTCATTTTTCCTAAGAAACAAAAATCAGGTAAAAAAAAATCTGGTCGTTCTTTGTTTTTACATTCATTGGGTCCCAATCAGCCCAAATATCAAAGAGAAATCAAAAATGTATGCCGTGGAAGAGTTCGGGTCTTAGGAGGTTAATGCAAAGTTCAGGCACAGAGATATTTTAAGTAATAAGATTGTAAATGCAGCATCCTCCTGCGGTGACAAACGTACTGTCGGTGTGCTTCATGACTCTGACATTTCAGTGAGGACTTGAGAAATGTTAAAACATGAAAGTGTACATGAAGAGGATTATTACCCGTGGGTGGTGGAAAAAAGGATGATGACAGAGGAGAAGGCTATGTTTGGCGATGAGAGAGCTCTTCATTTACAGAAGACAAAATGTCGTTGGTTGTCCGGTATCTATTGGTGTCACAATAATCCCATGTTGATGCCACTTAAATAATACAGAAACACAAGTGCTTCCTTTTAAAATAATGGGCATTGCATGGTGGAAATAAGAAAACATTTGCAGCCGATCATTATCAGTATTTTTAGCACTTGAAACAATGAAAAGTGTGTGTAGTTTACAAAAACAACGATAATAATAATAACTAAAATATATTAAACCTTTGGCTGTTCTGGGCGTGCTGTACAGTAATTAGGTGCATTTACTTCCTCTTAAATAAATGTGTTTGTATTTTTCTGCAATAATAACATTTTGTGGATTATTTTTTTTACATGTAGTTACCTATTGATTTGCAGGTTAACGCAGTTTACACATGTATATTATATTTATATTATTTATATTATATATATTCTGACCGGCAGTTTTTTAAAACTACTTCTACTTATTGGTGTTACCAGTTTTACTTAAGTAATAGATATAGTGTTTATTCCTCACCATGTTAACAATATTGGAAAATTAAAACCACATTATGTGGCTTTAGAGAGAGAAAATGGACCACACAGGTAAACAATGACTTTAATACCATACAGTAAGACTGAGGAGAGCTGCAGATTTAGGCGACCAATTTATATTCTTTTATGCACTTGCTTTGTGAAACAATATTTAAATGAGCTTAAAATGACATTACACAGGAATATTGCTGTCGTAGGTTCTAGTTCATGTTACTGCTAAAACTAAGCGCGAACTAACTGATTCTCTCAAGAACATGTGTTGCTGTAGTTTTAGGGTGAAAAAACACTCCCGATAAAACAACACAAAGTTTAGGTGTCAATTTCTCAGTGCTGGAACAATTCTCCTATATCCTGATACGAGATTTATTTTGGCAAATATTCTTTATGGACAAAAGTAATGCTTCACACATCTTAGTTAAGTCTTTTCAGCCCCACTGATTTTATACATTGATTGTATAAAAACCAAACACCTAGCCGAGCAGTCTGCCTTTACAAGCGTTTGTGAAAAAATGGGTCATTCGAAGGGAGCTCTAAATATTCCACAATCTACTGTAAGTGGAAGTGTTTAGGAGCCACAGGAACTCAGCCACAAAGTGTCTCACCACGTAAAGTTACAGGGCAGGGTCACCGAGGGTTGAAGCACATATATCTGGTGACTTAATAACTGCAGAGTTTGAAGCCTCTTCTGGCATTAACACATCAGGACAAAAACATGCACTGGGCTTCATGGCATGGGTTTCCATGGCTGAGCAGCTCCCGTAGGTGTAATGTGTAGGTGGCCCAGTACTTTTGTATGTATAGTGTGAAAACACCTGTGAGGGTGGACTGTTATTTTAAGCCCTTTAACACAGACTGCATGTCAAAAAAGTGCAAGTTTCCCAAACCACCTTTTTTATCCCGTACTCTTTAATATATTCAGATCCATCTATCCATTCCTTTTCTTCCACTTATCTAATTCAGGGTTGCGGGGAGCACTATCCCACCTGACATGGGGCAAAAGGTGAGAGGTGTACCCTCTGTGTGAGTCATCTCCAGGTTGTCAGTATATGATAAAAAGACAGACAACCATTCAAGCTCACATTCATACTTATGGCCAATTGAGAATTGCCAATTAACCTAACAAATACATGTTTCTGGAATGTATGAAGATGCCAGAGTACCTTTAGATGACTCACGCAAGCACAGGGATAACATGTTGACTCCATACAGACATTTCCCCGTATTTAAACCCAGGACTTTCTTGCTGTGAGACAACAGTGCCACCACCAAGTGGAAAATATAGGATATTTGTATTCACATATCCAGATTATTTCCAGTAGACTAAAAATTTGAACTGAGAAAAGAAAAAAAAAAACTATATAAGAAATTCCTGACATCACGTCTGGTGGCGTTTATTGAACTGCATGAGTACAAATGCATGATCTCTGAAAGAATTAACTGAAAAGGCATAAATGACAAATAGCCCACCATACTGCAGTTTTCAAGGCAGGATATAAGGTTGTAGGAGAAAATATGCAGAAAAATTCTTTTCAAAATAACTTTTCAATGTCACTGACAAACAAATCTCGTTTTTACCTGATAGCAACATATTCAGATTTCCACTCTTATCATTAGCTGTACTATGATGCAAAAACAGAACAGCAACAACAAAAATAAATAAATAAATGTCATATAATATTAACTCTAATTTAGCGTTGTACGATAAATCTAAAAATTGCAACATGCAGTTTCCAAAAGGCTCTTATAAAAGGGAGAAATATGTAAAATATGTAAAAATGGGGGACGTTGTCACTGATATTGATCTATTTTTTCATTAAACCAAAGTCCTGCAACAAGTGCTTGTGTAACAGCCTATATTTTCTGGGACTGTATTATTCACAGCCCACTTCTCTATGATTTACCATCAGGGAAATATATTCATACCTCACTTCTTTCTGTACTTTTTATGATTTGAACAGAGTTGAGAGTCAAGTTGAAATTTTCTATATTCATGAAGCCAAAATAACAGTCTATTGCACAG
Source organism: Rhamphochromis sp. 'chilingali' (assembly GCF_963969265.1). Taxonomy (NCBI): domain Eukaryota; kingdom Metazoa; phylum Chordata; class Actinopteri; order Cichliformes; family Cichlidae; genus Rhamphochromis; species Rhamphochromis sp. 'chilingali'. The sequence goes on from NC_137940.1 coordinate 35,342,930, forward strand.
TGAGCCTGTGGGGGAAAATGGGAAAGAATAACATAACAAATCCAGACAGAGAGAGCCACGTAGCTGTGCCACCACCACTTCCAATCTGTAGCCGGAGATGAGTATCAGTCTGGTCAAAGAGCCTTCCTGTGTGCCGGAGCCGTCCTTGGAACTATTTAATCACAACATGGAACACTGTGGCAAATTGTTGCTTTCTGATTGGCCCACGCTTGACAGCCATGACCATATGGTGGGAAGTGATATACCTACCTGCTATCTTCCCGTGAGTGATGTCTCCAGTAAAAATGATTACTTCATTTAACCACACATTATTCGGTTGGATAGGGGTTGGAGCAAAATAAAAATTTATTAGGCCACTGGGCGGCAAAGCACAGCACATCAGCTGAGGCTTTGGAGTGTTTGCATCTTACCTCAAATGTGAATATTTTCTTAACAAGATATTTATAGACAAGCTTTAAAAATGAAACATGTATAGCTTTAAAATATATTTTTCACTTTCAGAGTTTTCTTAAAGATTTTTAATATCTGTGATGTAATGAAAGGTGACAAAGCCATTTTTGTCTCAGCATGTTGGTAGAGATCCATATAAAGGGTCATAAGATGAATCCAAGGTGTCCGAAGATAATGGAAATCAAATTTCCATTATCTTCAGAACTATTTAGTCGGCTTATTACATTTTTCCTCATGAAGTATTCTCTGAAACCCCTATTTAGCTTTCACAGGCTTTTGTATTACCAGTCAGTAATTGGTTTCTAATATGGTTTAATATCAAAATATATGTGTCCACCACTGTTAGTCCTCCTATATGCTTCAATATAATAAGGGAAAGCGTGTTCATTAAGAAATATTTAATTATAAACAAGTAAAACACAGATGTAATCAACAAAAATGTCTTCATAGGACAAAGTGTACAGTAATACAAGCTTAAAATGCTACATAAATGTATGCCAGAAAATATAGGTACGCACACATATATATTCTTGTAACAATATTATAGAGTGTAAATTGTTATTGTATTTGTGGGGGTGGGTTAAAAGCAAAAAATGCAATAAAATAAAACCAAAATACCAGCCGAATAGTTCAGAGATTGTAGGCATGTAACTTGGTTATCTTAACTAGTCAAAAAGCAAACCAAACAAAAAATAAATAAGTGCTCACATGCTACATATAAATACTAATGAAATGACATACAGAAAGCAGACCTCCCACTTATGGTCATTTTAAGTATAGCAAGTGAAAACCCCCCAGAGAAAGTGTCCTGTTTAGTGATATTTGCCAGACATTTGTACAGTGATATGGAAATTACATTTACATACCACATGTCTCATAGAAGCGCAGATATGTGGCATTTGGGTAAATGTCACCCGAAGGAATAAACAATCTCAGTTTCATTTCACATCCACACATCATTATTCATTAGTGCTGACTGACATACACTGCAATTAGAAAAAAAAGTAATATATTGTTAACACCACAAAGCTGCTAATAAATGCCACTAAATGATCTGTGGTGGTAGAAATCTTGTGTTAAATGATGGCAATTTAACACAATTTAACAGGATATAATTCAGCGGTGTGCGGCGTGTAAACTTACTGCATGTCGTAGCCTAGGTCAGCCATTAAACCAACAAATTCAATAACGTAGTCATTATGCTTTCCTTCTTGTGCTATTAATGTTGAAAAAGTAGTTTTTTTTAATGTGCCCATTGCGTGTGAGCACAGAGACAATATTAAGTTGCAAAACTGAGTTATTGCTTTAGCTAAGTGAATCCCAAAGACTCTTATTACATTACCCCATGACACAGACATATATACAGCTGTAAACTGAAATATTAAGAACAGCATATGATTATATCAATCTGATATGGTAATTAAAAAAGTAATCTGGAGCTTTCAAAGGCTCACTGGAAAATCATGTGTTTTCCAGGCAAAGATTCAAATTAAATATTAAGTGCTTAGTTCAAGGGCTTTACTGTAGCTGCAACAATCACTCAGTCACTTTTGTCTCGACAGCCCACAGAATCTTCTTTGTCTTGTTGTAGTTGTTGACCTTGTCAGCTGAAGTAACAGTTTGGTATAGAAATTATGAGTTCTCTCCTCCTTCTCCGAGTACAAAGATAAATTCAACAAACAAACTTCTATTTCACTGCCAGTATGCCCTGTTAAGTACAGAGGCGAGCTGACATGTTTGCTGATAGGGTAGGATGCTGTATTCTGCACTGGCACTCTTGATTCACCTTATCACTCAGCTATAAATCAGTCATAACCCACTGGCGAGCGATGACAGACAATGTTGTTCTGGACCCAATCATATATTTATTTTTCTGTGTTTACACTTCACCTTTACGATAACTGTTTTATTTTCACTTAGCCACCTACATCACTGGGAGACACACTTTCATCACTGAATAGATGGAGTTTGGTTGAAGACGGACTGCATGCTTCAGTTTTCAAGTGAGAGAAAACATTTGCATTATGTTTACACGATTGAGCAATTTACCTCGGACTATAGGCTCGGTTTCTTTCTTTATCAGACTGAGTTTCTAAGGAAATATATTCATCAAGACCCGATAAGAAAGCCATCAATGTGATGGCGAGTTTACTTAAAGTTTGTGCAAGACTATTTCCAAGTTTAGATTGCTGTATTATATCGTAGAAAACACATTTTTTGCTCAATCCATGTGCAAATTTTGTATCCCGCACTGTTTATATTCAACATTAATATCCACCAGAAGAAATTTGTAGAACATCTTCAACCCGTTTCCAAATAAAAGCATTTCTACAACCTCCTGTTTGTTACAATCCTTTAAGATTGATGATGAACCCTTCAGTCAGCTACAGATATTCCAGTTGTCAGAAGCTATTAGTGAAATGGTTCCCTATGACGAGCAGATTAAATTCACTGCCTCATCTCCTTAAATGATTTGACAAAGTTGGAAAATTAAGCATATTTTGCTCTCATTCAAAATTCTGTGAGGCACATCTTCATGACCCAATAATTGCACTGAGATTTCTGGTGCCTGCAGTAGCCTAAAGTATATAGAAATAGGTCCATGATTGGAAGGTTATTGGTTTAAACCCCTGATACCACCAGCACCTTGAAGGGGAGGATGAACAAGAAATACCCTCTCTTTCTCACCACCTAATGTTGAGCTGCCCTTGAGCAAGGCAATTAACTACTCTGCACTGAAGACTCAGTGGCTGATATAAGAAGGATGTCTCTGTGCACGGTAGCTCCCAGATGTGAATCAGATGTGAATGTACATCATTATGTGTCTGTGAAGCAGGCCAAGTCTGAAAAAGGTTGTGTGAGATCAGCAAGTTCACTTCCAAAAAATAAAAAGCCAACCTATTTTCATCAGGCTGAGTGCTGCAAGTAACAGTAGAGCTCATGCAGGCGATTGCCAAGGATTGGTTTCAGGAATGATTCGGTTGTTTTTTAATAGATCAGTATGTGCTGGAGTAAATCTGATGAAACAATGATCCCTGCTATTGTTGCAGCTCTATTCACCCTTAAAACAACACAGAGTGAAAGCATATCGCTTCACATCCAGCTAAAATTAAAGGTGCACAAGAGCGAGTCTGTAACTTGACTGTATAAGATGAAATGGACTGCTGTTCTCTGTGTAAGCCGATTTCTGTACTGGGCCTTTGTTTGGGAGGGAGGAAGTGCTACTCTGCGACATCACTCTATTGCCAGCAGTGTTTTTGTAGTTCCAGCACCTCCAACAGAGTGATACATCTTCTCCCTCACGGCTTGCTACTCATCAATTTCAGATTGAATTTATAGCTGTATTATGAATCAATCAACGTATTAACTTTATAGCTGTTAACTGGTCATTAAATAAAAATATGGGACAAGGCTTTGACACACTATTAAATGACTGAGATTAAAAAAGCAACTAAAAAAGCCCCACAAACAAACCAACAACAATAAAAATGCGTGGGGAGGGGGCCACATCAGTGTTGTTGTATTATTTATAGTTAAAGCTATAGTTTATGATGTTTTCTCACTGGAGGTTTGTTGACACATCCTTTTTATTGTGTTTGAGTTTCTATTGAGTTGTAGCAAAAAGTACCAAGTACAATTACTCAAGTCTTCTAACTATATACAGTTTGGAAGTACCAGTAATTATAATCCATGTTATAAATCCTGAACTTTTAAAATACCTATTTTTATTATAGTTGTTGTTATATTTACTTAAAGCGTTTGACTATTTCATAGAATCTTACCAATATTGACATTCCCATGTTGTTATGCACCTATATTAATAATCTGACAATAGTCATTTTTCTTTATGAGTACTTTGACAGTGCACCTGCAATGCATTAGGCTTTTAGTAGTTTTGCACTTTTACTGAATGCAGAACTTTCACTAACTTCCAATACTTCCAGTGCTGTTGGGAATGTTTTAATTAATTGGCTTTAGTGTGCATTTTTCCCCCTTCTCCTTTTCCTGCCCGGCAGGTGTTGTTGTTTTTATGCATGATTGATTGCTTGTTGTACTTTGTGAGTCTATGCAGGTTTGTTGTCATGTACTTCATTACTTCATGACTTGTCCAAAAGGAACCTTTTTTGGGGGGAAGGGAATTATGGTAGTTAAGATCCAACACATAGAAAGAATGGACCAGTAATCCAAATAACCAAACCAAAACAACTCAGCATACACAAGTTGTTTGCTCACATGGTTTGGTATTAAAATGTAATATAATATATACACTATAAGATTTAAATTATAGTAAAATGGGAGACTAGCAGAAGCTCTAAAGTGAGGTAATGATAGGAATAAATTGCAAACAGCTGCTATCTCACTTTGAATAATTTAACCTCCATCAAAGTTGGTTAAAACACACTTCTGCCTCAAATATGTTTGCAGTTGGGACTGTGCAAAGCTGTTTGTTTGTTTTAAGTCCTTTGGTTTAATAAGGCTGCAAATATTAGTTACACTAGAGATTGCATTCTATCTGTGCTGGGGCTCTGAACTCAGGAGAGTTCAGAGGCAGGAAGAGATCTAACCCCAAAGCATGAGATTTTTAATTGCTATGGCATAGCTCACACCATTGGGCCTCATTTGTATGTTCAGGTAAAGGAGCAATTTGGTCTGATGCATTGACACAGATCATTTCCCTTCACCTCTTCTTGAGCTTCTCACCTCACTTCATCAGCAGAAGGTGGACAGGCAGAGAGAGTAATATACTGAACCCATCTGTTCATCTGTCAGACCTTTTCTCCGCACAATTTATAGCACATCTATTTGTTGAGGTGCCTTCCCTCCTACAGAGGCCCCGAGAGAAGCTGCAAAAGTGAACAATTCTCACACCAGTTTCACAACCTGCAAGGGTGATTTGATGAGTCGAGCTGGATCATTTGTGATGGAGGCTTCAAATGCATTCTAGCCTAATGGCAGTCGAGGCTACAAATTGCACCCACTTACACCCATATCTTGGTAAGCCTACTGTCTGATCCTGTCTGAGAGCAGTGTGCCTGACTCCATCGAGACAGGTGTGCTTCTGGCAGCTCCCTCTGAAGTATTGTCAGGCATCTTTTAGCAGTTCCAGGCTTTTCAAAGGCAGCCAGAAAGACAGGGTGGCTGATCCTGAATCCACGAAACCAGTTGCTTCCTTTGATTTTCCTGCTAGGTTCACTTGGTTTGGATTATGAAGTCATCTTTATATGCACACCCATATTTTCTCCAGCATGAAGCCAGAATATGTGCCATCTGACACAACCTCTAAAACAACTGCTGATTAACAACAGAAGGGCAATCAATTCCCTCTGTGAGCAAGCTCAGGCTTCACCATTACTCTTATGGCAGACATATGGTCATTTTTTCACTTTGCATAAATTATAATCGTGTACACTTCTGTGCCTGTGTTGGAGGTCTTCCACTAGAGTTAACACACTGCATTAATGCCCAACATCGGGTTTCAGATATGTATTTATCGAGCAACTTCGAGACCTGGAAAAAGGTTCATTTTATCAACACTGATAAATAACCTTGACTTGTACTGAGATAAAACCACTCGTGCAGAATACAGTTTTCTGCATACCGACAGGACAATCATTTCTCGTTTAAGTATTTAGTACTTAGTTATGATATATGCATGGAAAAGACAGCAGACATAGTCAAAACTCCTACGACAGCCAAAGTGTTCTTATTAGTCCAAAGAGCCATTCCACTAGCTACTTCCACGATGATAGGTGTAATCGCATGCACATACACACTTCATCTCCAGAACTTTAAGCACTGACTATCTGAATATTTAAGTGATCACTGTAAAACTGCCAACTGTCTCTGACTCTGGCCCTTGTCCAAAACTGTCTCCCCCTGCTCAAGCTTCTCTACAGAGCGTCACTCCACATGAAGTCACACTCACAGGACGAGGGTATAAATATACAGGCAGGGATTGGATGGTACAACGACTCACTGTGGTTTCACAGCAAGAAGATCCTGGGTTCAGTGATGAGTTTGTTTACGCTATTCAAACTGTTTTTACCACCCCAAATAACATACACGTTGGACATAAGGAATACTTGGCCAAGATGGAGTCCCAAGAACAGGAGCTGTCCCCTAGTGGTTATATGATGCTACCCACTGCTTATAAATAATTAGAATCCATCCATCCATCCATCAATGGGGCTTCCTCCAGGTAGGACATGCATGGAATAAGGCCAAATACTCCGATCTTCTGAAGCAGCTCCAACAAGATACACCAAGGGATGGGGTAGACTGACTCCCATGCACTCTTGAATATCCTTGAGATGATGGAGTTGGTCCAGGGTTTGTCATGGTAAATGGCCTGTATTTATATAGCGCTCTTCTAGTCCCTAAGGACCCCAAAGCGCTTTACATATCCAGTCATCCACCCATTCACACACACATTCACTCATTGCTCCTATTGAATCTGAAATTCCACTTATAGCTAGACTCTCCTCTGTAGATCTTCCCAATGCAATTACTCTAGAGGGAAGGTTGGAGATCACCATCCATCTCAGGGACTTAACTACCTCAGTGACCTGACCCCCAGTCATCGTCCCTCCGAGACCATGCTTTCTCTATGGAAACCTATGGATTTAAGAGATCCTTAAAGTATTTCTTCTAATGCTGGACTACATCCTCAGTTGAAGTAAGCAGCACCACACCCAGACTGAACACAGTGTGAATAGATCACAGCTTTACTTTTTTAAAATGCTAGAATTACTTCGAGACTGACTGAAAGTCTTGTTCACCGAACTCCTTTGCTACTCAAATTTTTTTCTTCAGCTACTGCCAGGGTCTCACTTTACCTGAGTTCCCAACTCCCACACACTAACCAAGTCTGATAGGACTCTTCAGCTTGACAGCTCTGTACACCTCGAACATCTGGTTTGGGGATTACTACCATGATGGTACTACTACTACTACTACTACTTGTGATGATGGTGCAGCAAACTGGGGCAGATACAAGTATTACCCACCAGTGAGGTAAGGAGCCTGAACCCTTGTTTTAAGAGCTAGTTTCACCAGCTGGCAAGTGGACCCCTAAGGGCCTCTCCCATCAGCTTTCAAAAGATATTAAATATACATCGCCAACAAACATTTCACCCTACCCCTACTGTGTGCACAAGAGGGCAGGTCCATGCTGTGCCACTAAGCCCCATGGGCTAAGGCACAGCCACCAGGTGCTCTCCCTTGAGCTCCAGGGCAGGGTCCTGTAACCCTGTGCAAGGCAGGGTAAATGGGTCCCTTGACTGTTCTCTCTTCTTAGGAGTTTTGTGAATTGCTCTTCTGGCCCTTGATTTGGCTTTGGAGACCCTAACTGGGCAAAAAAACTTCTGACAACACAGCACCCAGGATCAATGGGACACATAAACCGCTCACCACAGTAAGTTGGTGATTTACAGAGGGGGGAATGGGAATATGTTTGAAAATTACCACTATCACTGTGCAAAATCTGGCTCTAAACCTTGTGTACATACAACGACAGAAATGTGTATACACATTCAGATTTTTACAACTGTGCGTATTGATTTCCCTGTCTTATAAAAGTATTCCACAGTGTTCAAACCTAATTTCCATTTTCCATTTTTGACCATGATTGGATGCATACACTCCCTTATTTCATTAATTTCATCAGTTGCAGAGAAAATCACTGTTTGCACCGTAAGTTATTTGACACAGCAATGAAAAGAACAAGAAAGAGAAAATGCAATATCACTAAGTGTAAAACTGATACATAGAGAAGTGTAGAAAAGAAATGCCTTTTATTTTGCAACCTGTCTGCTTTGGAATCACAGACAGAAGAAAAAACTATTAAAGGAAAAAAGTAATACAGGCTATCAGCACTCTAGGTTTCAGAGCAAAGAACCCAGGCAGAGAAAGAAAAGCACATCGGTTCACACAATGAAAAGTAGACTGCATAGCTGCATAGTACAGAAAAAGCCACTATACTACTAATAATAATAACGAGCCTGATAAAGTTTAGCACTTATAAAATCTAAATAACCTAGGAAGGTGTTTTTGGAAGCCGGGGGTGGGGGGCAGCTGTCAATGGGGCTATATTTTAGTTATTATTTCTCCGCAAATACAGGTTCCTAGGTTATTACAAATGATACGGAGGTTTATCAAACCAGATCCGCCTAGTTTTGGAAAATCAGTACATTTCTGTATTTACTGAATTTAGTCAAATGTAAGCTCAAGGTAATGTGAACTTTTATTTACATTAGTATTTGATACATTTGCAATTTTAACTCAGATTAAATCATTTGAAAAATCTGTGGTAATGTGTGGTCCATCTCTGTCACTGAAGTTTTTAATGATTCTGACTTATATACTATTCCCTCCTGAAAAAACCCATTGGAAGTTAACAGTAAAATGTTTCTACAGATGTCGAGCCAAGCATCAGCCTTCCATGGCACATCCGTTTGGAGTGACAGGCTGCCGTTCTGATTTAAGCTAATAAAAAATAACCTCTACTTTGCCTCGAGACCCGACGTGTTGCATATGGGTATGCGGGAGGAGCAGCAATTTATTTCTTCACAAGGGGTCACTTGTATTTTTAATAATTCATCCGGCATATGTTGAGATGTCAGCTGCTATGCTTTGATCAAAAGCCAGGCTGTCTCTTGCTGAGCCATCAATTTCCAATGAAAGTATTTGGACTTCAGCACACACCTGTCATGAATGTAGCAAAGAGATCTTCCTTATAATCCACGAGTTTTAAAACATAACTTTTATAAAACTTCTGTAGTCCATGTAAATAAAGTTTATTATCATTTTTGTATTGTTGTAGTAAGTAGATGGCAAAGCAGTTGTTGAGAGAGGCAGAAAGAAATGCCTCAGAGAGAACAAGGCTGAAGAAGTGGAATTTTCACATCTACTGCCTTCTGCTGCCCTCTTGGGATGTCTAAGCTCTGGCTCTTCTCTCTTGGCCTTGGTTTCTTCTCACTGCCTGCCAATGAGCTTTAACAGCAAAACTTTTAGTTGGTTCTAGGTCATATTAGGTCTATCACTTCCCTCCTCCATGTTACTGGATTCGCTGCACACTTTGCTGTTTGCATTTTGGTGATTTGCCATATTTTTCAATTGGAGTGCAAAGCTGTTGCTGTTTCTGTGATTTGTCTGTTAGGGAGGACTCTGCACTTTAATTTCTGTTCATCTGGAAATAATAAGGAAGAATTAATTTTACTCCACATCCTAGTGATAACTTTGTTTTTTTATTTACACTTCACATGTTACTACAGGTGATAAGTGGGTGTGTTAAGATGGAAAAACCTCCAGAAGTGGTCACATCCTTCTGCATGGCATGATAGAGGAGCTTATTCACATCAAATTAAAGAAGAAGTACAACAGATTAAAATCAAAATTATATACTCCTTAGGGAATAGGAGACAAAGACGCAAGTCTGCTAAAAATACACATTAAAAATTTCTTTTATTTGTACTTTCACGGAAAGTTGTGCTATTGCATCTGACACCAGTTTTTCAAGAGCCAGTTTAGTATTCATACAAACATAATTAGATTGTAAGCGGACAAAGATATTTCCCACAAGGTAGTAAAGGGTAGTTGGATAATAAAGTTATGTTTCTATGGCAACTGCTGGCACCGATAGAATATCAAGGAAGAGTGAAGAGCAGAGGAGGGAATAGACAAATTCATGAGGATCTGTGTCTCCTAAAAACGATACTCTACCATAACCAAATTCTCTCTTTCTTTTTTTAATGTGCATATTTTGAATCGTTGTATAAAAAGCTTTCATTTAGTGTGTTGAAACAATTTATTTGTAGCATCATACTGTTATAGTAAAATATACAGCAACCTTTAGTAACCGAATCCTTCTTAACTTCTGTATCATAACAGTGAAGCGGTTTTATTAAAGCCGCGCTGAGCTTTCAAACCTCTCTGATATAGTGCTATTAATGGGAGAATTAGATGATACTAAAGAGGTAATGTTAGAACACCTTATTAGTCATACTATCAGCCTAAAGCTTTCAAAATCACCCGAAACTTCAATAATAATAATGTTCCAAAACTTATATAAATATAATTCTGAACTTCATCGTGCTTTATGTTTTCTTTCATTTTAAGGTAACACTGTGAAAAGATTTGTTACCTGGGAACACGGTATCTGTGTAATAACTAACTAATTGGCAGCAAAATGTAAAAATTATCTACTGCTGTGCTTAAGTTCCTATTTAATTTCCTGGCAAAATTTGATTAAAGAAACTTCAAGAATTATGAATCAAGCATGGGTTTTGCTGTACAACAAAACCACTGGGAGCTGGAACTTTATTAAACCAGGTTTATCTAATATGTTACATACCCAGATGAATTGAAGTGATGGTTCACAAAAGCTTTATTGATTGAGCAAATCACAATGCAGGGGTTATGTAACCACACTGTGATCACAGCATGGACAAACCAGAAATCAGCAACAATAAAGTGCCATGCTTTAAAACCCTGGAAGTTATTAGATATTAGATATGGATATTCTTGTAACAAACGTCTAAAAATTAATTGCTATCCATTAACTTTTATTCATTAATTTAATACATAAAAGTGACAAGAGTAACTCTACATTTGATACATTACTTAACCTACCAATGACAGTTTCTGGTCGAGTGCTATAGCGAGATCTATTCAATGAAACATGAAATGGTAAATAATGACAAACCTTACACCAAAAAGTATCACTACTTCTCTGACTATTCGTTAACACACTTAATGAATAATCTGATTACTTTAAGGTAATTTAAGTATGCTTCACTAATGTAAAAGCTGTGTGAGGACAGTTAAGAAAGTGGATCTTACTTGCAGACACAGAAAATCAATTCGGCAGAACATCATTACTCATTACTCTTCAATAAGAGGTTAAAGGTACATAGGTTACATAATATTACCACGATTGCAGCCATGTTTCATTCATGCAGAAACCAGCATGTGCACTGTTTTCAGTATATACCTTCACATGAGGGATTATCATTTATTTTATATATGTTTCCTAAATATTATGCTTTTTTTGTTTTTTTAATTCCCTGTTACATAATTTTCAGTCTGATTTTGTCTGTTTATATTTATTTAAAAAGCTGTTACATAGTTATTATTTCCATAATGACAATTAGTTATGTTCCCTCATTTTTATCGCTTTTAAGATTCATTTTATTATTATTTATCAGCTGCAATGAATCAGCTCTTTTAGATGCTTGTGTATTTTTATTTACTTGACAGAGTGTGGAAAAATATGGAAAAATACTAAACTCAAGCTTTAACAATGCTGCTGTCTTTTAGGTAAGAGGCATGTGTTTATGAGTCATTCATACATTTTCTTATTCAGGGTCACATGAAGGGTGGAGCCTATCCCAGCTGTCATTGGGCAGGAGGCTGGGTACATCCTGGACAAGTCACCTGTCGATCACAGGGCTAACACAGAGAGACAGAACCACTCACACTCAAATTCACACAGACAAACAATTTAGAATTGCCAGTTAAGCTAACATTCATGACACCGGATTCTCTATGCAGTCATAGGGAGGTGGACTTGAACTCAAGACCTTCTTACTTTCCTGCTTGTTAGCTCAAGAACAGTGTACAGAGCTTCATGCTCTGAACTTTATGGGAACAGTTTGGGGATGGGCCTTTCTGTTCCGACATGACGGCACACCAGTGCACAAAGCGAAGTCCATAAGTTGAGTTTGATGTAGAAGACCTTGACTGGCCTTTACCTCAACCTGACAGAATGCCTGTGGGATGAATTAGAGTGAGACTGTGAACCAGGCCTTGTCAACCAACATCAGTGTTGGACCTCACACCTGTATCCTGCACAAACTGCTTTGTATCAAAAATTCTAAAAATGGCAAATGTCGATACTTTTTTCATGCGTCTTAAAGACTTTTTTGCTTTTATTGTGTTAAGGATAAGCTAAGTGTGACCTTAACCCCAACAGTAACCTTTTCCAATGCTGCGAAATGACACAAAAAGAGATTGAGATGACATATGAAACATGCCTGAAGTGGTTTGCTATTTATACATACTCCCTTCATATCATGTAATCATGTTGGGGAAGCAAACTGAGCCTTCATCACATTTTTTTTAATACAAACTCTAATTACTATGTTTTTGTTTTATTTCAGGAGCATTTTTACATGAAAAAAAAAAAGTAAAAACTTCGTAATATGGTTTCATACTTGCCGCATTATAAAGTAACTGTCTGTCATATTCAATTTATCAAACAATGAGTGAACATAGCCAGCATTCCTGATCTAGAGTTATAATACATTCAATACATTCATAATACATTCAAGATGCTCCATAAAAGAAACAGCATTGGAATCTTTCATTTTTAATACAGTTTGGCCCTTGAGTTAGCTCCATCTGCAGCAGGCCACACACACACACACACACACACACACACACACACACACACACACACACACACACACACACACACACACACACACACACACACACCAATATAAATACATTTATTTAACTTAACAGTCAAAATAGAACATTAAAAACACCACAAATGTCTGTCTGGGTCTCTGATCCTATACATAACTGATGATAATGAAGACAAAATCTCTTTCATATGTACCTCTTTACTTGCATTGCCCAGCCTGAGAAATGTTAGCTCACAAAAAGTAGAGACATATCTGAGCTGTCAGACATTGTCTAAAGGTTAGCACCAAGAAAAGTTAATATGAAAAGGTTATCAAATGTGCACCACACTTGCAAAAACGAACACCTGTATTCTGCCATAATTATTGATAACAACATCTGTTTTATTAAATATATATTTAGAATTCACATCAAACTGCTTTTTGCACAGATTAAAAGTGGATGACTCAAAGATTGTTTCTACAGTCCTGATGGGATGTCTATGACATTTATTTTATTCCTAACCATATGGGCTCATTTGTAAATCCTCTATATCTGCACTGCATTTAACAGCTGCATTTAATTAAATGGATCTGCAGGTGTAAATGGGTTCAGTCATTGTATTCAAGTACAAGACTGAGGTACTTTTCTTGATTTTGTTTTTTAGAGGAAAATGTTGCACTTAATACCTTAATGTGACCAACCATATTTATTGTTTACTTTGGGGATCAGAAATACAACACAACACGAAAGCAATGTTGCTAATGGGGACACATTAACATAAACATGATTTAAATTTTGGATTATTAATATCAACATTGCTGCATTTGTACTTTTTTAAATCTATTTGCACCGTACACATGATCACTTACCGACTGTATGCATAATTGACAATTGCACCCCACAGTTGTACATTCATCACTGTGCCATTGAGAGCATCCTCACTGGATGCATCACCACCTGGTATGGCAACATCACCGCCTACAACTGCAAAGCTCTCCAGTGAGTAGTGCGGTGCTCTGAACGGATAATTGGAGGTGAGCTTCCCTCCCTCCAAGACATCTACAGGAAGCGCTGCCTGAGGAAAGCGGGGAGGATCATCAAGGACTCCAGTCACCCCAGCCATAAACTGTTCAGAATTGCTTCCATCAGGAAGGAGGTTCTGCAGCATCCGGTCCCGTACCAGCAGACTGAGAGACAGCTTTTTCCATCAGGCCATCAGACTGCTGAACACTTCATAGACACCTCACCTTCACTACTAGAACTTTAACATTATGCACTCCACACTGTACAGTAACGCCACTGTTTTGCACATATTCAACTCTGTATATTTTATTTTATTTATTTTATTTATTGTTTACTCTATTTAATTTGTAAAATATGTGTACACACACACACACACACACACGTAGAAAAATATTTAGTATACACATCCAGAAATGCATACACTATTATATATTGTACATATATTTATTAGTTTCAGATGTAGCCATTCTTGTATTTTGCTTGTTTACATTATTGTATTTTGCACAACTCTGTTGCTTGTGAAGCTCGCACACAAGAATTTCACTCACATGTGCTGTACCAATGTACCTGCACATGTGATGTGACAATAAAAGTGATTTGATTTGATTTGATTTGATTCATGAGAAAACATATAAAACATATTAACAGATACTGTCTTTGTTGGAATCCTATTATTTTTATTTTTGGCAGACTGGCTGTTTAGCATTTAGATTAAGAGGTTTCCTGTTTTAGATTCTTTAGTCTTTTAAACTGAAAATGATTGATTCCAGGATTTTAAATGATCACTTCAGTTTATATTTTTTTGCTATAATAATAATAATAAATACAATTAAAGCACAACATGGACGTGCAAAAATATCTAACCGCTTATAACAAGTGTGCAATAATAATGAAAAGGTTAATAAATGATTAGAAACACCAAAAAATCACATTGCCTGATCTTAGAAATACAATTATTACAAACTAGCTATAAAAAAGAAAACAAAAGAAGAAAAAATAAATCTGACCCTCTTCGACTGAGAAATACTGTAAAGCTGCATGCAACGTGTTTGTTATGATTGCTGAATATACACTTTGACCACTTTACCCAAATGTTGCATGGTTGATTTTCCAGTTCTTTCCAGTCACATAAATGATACAGAATATCCCTTTCATAGTCTGACTGTAAAAAATGATTTTCTTCTGCTCCTTTTACTTTAAAGGACAAGTTGATGACGACACACATTTTGAAAATGATTTCCAGAACTGTGAAATTTATGTGAAAGTACCCCGTTCTTTCTTATCCTGTAATCCAGTCCCACTTGCAGAACAAGAGAAATGTTTTTGGATCTGTTAAATACATATCTAGTGACTGTATGGTTGATTTTCCTGGGGAGAAATTACATCAGTAGTCTAGTTCTCATGTTGAATTAGTCCTTAGCTAATTTGTGATAACTAAAAACAATATGAGAGATTTCATACTACCATTATCTTTGCAATTATACGATACATAAAATGTCTGTTCGGGTTTTCGTGGTATTTTAACTTCTGCACACAGTCTGCAAAATGTTTAAGTAGGTAAATCTAATCACATTTAGCCAACAGATATACTGCATTAAGCAACAATCTGAAATCCATGTTAACTTGTACCATTATTTTTGTGGGTCCTATAAATGGTAAATGGCCTGTATTTATATAGCGCTTTACTAGTCCCTAAGGACCCCAAAGCGCTTTACATATCCAGTCATCCACCCATTCACGCACACATTCACACACTGGTGATGGTAAGCTACATTGTAGCCACAGCCACCCTGGGGCGCACTGACAGAGGCGAGGCTGCCGGACACTGGCGCCACCGGGCCCTCTGACCACCACCAGTAGGCAACGGGTGAAGTGTCTTGCCCAAGGACACAACGACCGAGACTGTCCAAGCCGGGGCTCGAACCGGCAACCTTCCAATTACAAGGCGAACTCCCAACTCTTGAGCCACGATCGCCCCATAAGATTATGTCAGTTTTGATTAATTACCAGGATGTCCCACTTATCACAGTAGAGCTTAATTAAACTCTCCATTTGCATTAGTGCTCAGTGGACCTTTGATTAACACAAGCTTTCATGGATAATTTGAATATGTACCAGGAAAAGGAGAAATTACATTTGTACAGTGAAACATGAATATGAAATTCTGAATGATCTGAGCTGAGTCTGCAGGATTTTCAGCACAGCCTGATCATCAGGACTGTAACGAGTAAATTTAGTTGCTCTGATCAGTGAAAGCTTGATCTAAATCATCTGGCGCAAATGACAAAAATTCCCAGTGCTGCAGAGCAGTAGTTAATAAAACATGAATTGCAAGGGGGGGAACCCTCACAACACTGACATCTGAGCTATTCCAACAGTAAAGTTTGACACTGTATACAGAGTGCTAAATTACCTGCCAAACACCCTGATATCCTGCCTACTATTTTCCTCAGTACATGAGGTACCATTCACCCCTGTGAAGTGTATTTATTTTCCCACTGTGTCTTTCTGAGTTGTAAACCCCATCCAGCCTGGGAACAGCAAAGAAATGCAGCATCACCTCAAGCAGAAAGAAAACAAGAACCCTGAATCACTGCTGGAAGTTATGTTCTCACTGAATCTGGCTTTTTCTTACAATAAACTTTTTCACTCTTTGCATGTGTTTTTTGCATGGTGTGACCATTTAGTTGTGTTTATTTATACATCTTTAAAAGATGCAATTTCTGAGAGAAAAGGTGACGGTAGATTAAATGTATGACAATAACTAATAACACATTTGAATTGTTATTAGTAATAAATGTATTGATATTTAGTAATGAGCTTATTTTTTTATTTCAAGATCATTTATATCTTTCATTAGATAAATGTGGATTGTGGGGAATTTTTTTTCCCTAATTCTAGCTGCTTCAATGTGATAAATAATTGTGGTTTGGTCTATTGGACATTTGAAGACATCTTTTTAGACATTAGATCATCAAATCTGGATAATTAGATAATTTCAGAGACCAGTGAATTAACTCTAAAATAACAGATTGATTAGTTGTAATGAAAAAAATCATTAGTTTCAGTCCAGTAAGGCCCAATATCGGCTATAGCTAATTTTACCAAAAGAAAGGTGTAGCATTCATACATTGGCGTAATAAAAGAAACCTCTGCCTTCAACTGAGAGTAATGGTAACAGATAAATTAACCGTTGTTATGTGAGCTGATAATGCAACCAGTAAATATGCTTATCTCATAAAGGTTGCTCAATTATATCTAATTACTGGATGGACAGGACATAATTAGTCAAGGCGATGATGCTTAATCTTAAGAAAAGGATAAGTGTTCTCTCTGAAGTGTCCACGTGTTATCATCACCCCTCTGTTAAGGATTAAAGGCATGTTAATATATGCGTTTACCAAGGGAGGTGATGCTAAGCCAGCGCCTGGCTAAAAGCAGGGAATTATGAGAACAGGGAAAGGACTCGGGGTCATTTGATCGGATTACTGTATTTACCCTTCAAGAGTTTGTAACTCAGGTGCCTCAGCCACTCACAGCATCTGAAGCCTAGGCTATTATTTCCTCTGATTAGAACATTGTTAAGTCTCTCTTTCAGCCAATGAAGAAACACTCTGGCAACAAAGTGAAGCAAAACTTTTTAACTCTCAACTTCATAATATAGCCAGATTAACGTTTCTGTGAGACTGCAGATGACACAAGCATTGTTCCAGGGAGCGCTCTCTTCAATCCACCCCTTACTTCAGAAACTCCCCCCATTTCAGAAATTTATTAGGGGATTTGTATTTCTAATGACACCTGCGCCCTGCCACCAGAGCAATGTAAATAATCCCATCACAGAGTCCCGACTCATCAGCGACAGGCTAATCCCTTGTTTAAGGCAGTTACACAGACCCCACCCATTAATACTGCCTTCATAAAGACACAGCTTAGCATACATTATAGAGTTATAATGTGGCGAATGCTTACAGCCAACTTGAGAAAGCTCGCTCGCTGCTCCAGGAGGAACATGTCACCTCTGCTGGTTTCATAAAGGTTCTGCCACACTGCCTCACACTTTGCTCTTTTAAATGCAGCAAAAATTACAAAAATAAACTCTCATCTTTGTGATGTATTGGGACAGAGTTTGAGCAGTAATAAATTAGACCAAGGATTTAGTCCTTGGAGAGAGAACTGAAGGAGTCAGGCACAAAAATGGAAATCTTGGAACAGCAACTCTCCCCATATAGTTGGATGGGATTCACTAAAGCAGCAGTGGACAAGCCAACTAGCATGTTAAATATTGGAAAAGGTGACTTTTAGTTTGCAATTTCCATTTCATTTTCAATTGTGCTGTAATGAGAAATGTATGGTTTGTGTTTGACAGATGTAGCTCACCAGTGTCCTTAGAGAGAGCTGCACCCACATAGTTCTGGCTGAACTGGGTTATGAATAGTCCAGGGAAAAATTTATTAGATGCCAAGTATGACTGCCTGTGAAATGTGATAGCCCCATTAATACAAACATATGTGAGTTATTGGACAGGCCAAATCCTTTACATAGACAGAAAATCCAGTGCAAATGGATTAAATTCATATTTCACCTGAAAATTCTAAACAAAATTCACAAAGCTGTGAACACAGAAAAGTATTCACATTCAAATCCAAACAACAACATGCCAGGGGACAACCCGGAGGTCTACAGCACACAAGTCCATAATCACAAAGTTCGAGAGGTTCGCCCGGAAGTTGACGACACTAGAGTTCATAACTCTATAGTTCGAGAGGTCAACCTGGAGGTCGACGGCACCAGAGTCCATTATAAAACAGTTCGGGGACCAGCGAAGGCGACGGAGCAGATCAGGAGGCCGAAGGCAGAGCCAGCGGTGGTGACGGAGCAGATCAGTAGGCTGACTGCAGAGCCAGTGGTGGTGACGGAGCAGATGAAGAGCCTGACTGCGGGGCTAGTGATGGTGGCTGTGGCAAAGGGGGTCCAGAGGACGACCATGTGGAAAGTGGCGGAGGAGTGCGGGCGTGGCAAGACCAGACGGCGGTATAAAAACCATAACCGACTGAGCAGGTTGTTGCGTGGCAGCTGCAGGTTGTGGAGCTGATGCAGCTGCGGAAGGGTAAGCAGGTGGTTGAGCTGATGGCAGAGTGGCAGCTGCAAGGGACATCATGGCAGGCGCAGGTGGTTGAGCTGTAGACGGCATGGCAGCCGCAGGTGGCGGCATGACAGGATGCTGTATAGGCTTGGCTACACCTCCAGCTGATGTGAATAAGTGCTGGACTGGTTCTCCTGAGCGTACAGCTGACGTAGCTGGATGGATTCAGTTGATCCTCCAGCAGATGGAACATGATGCCGGGTAACCCTCAAATCCAAGTCACAGGGAAAATGAGTCTCTACCTCCGTTCTCCCTGTTCTGGAGCTAACTGGAGACGAAAAAACACAATCACTCATCCCTGGCAGTTGCTCTGATGATGTCCCCGACTGGGCCGTAGTGAGGTGTGCTGGTGACATGGACGCCACCGGAGCCAAGGGTGACGTGGCGGCAAACTCCTTGTCCTCTGACCACATCTTCATCAGAAAGGAGGCAGGCAACAGGAGGTCCAACCGAGGTGGAGATGAAGAGTCCAGAGTCCAGAAAAGGAGCGAGGCTCAGAGACAGCTGGAGACGGGGAAACTGCATGACAGCAGGGCTGCGGGGATACAGCCTGTACCCTGGGCAGCTGCTGCTGTGGACGGAGTCGGAAAGTAGTGAAGAGGAAGTCCGTGATCGGGGGGGTAGCGCCTCCCATAACCAGGGAAACCTAGACACGCATACCCTCAACTGGCAAACTATTTCCTCTCAATCTTCCTTTCCAGGGAGCTTCAACTACTCACTGCACACCGATTCCACCTTCTGAATTATCTCTTTCTTGATTGTCACTTGGTCCTTCATGATCAGTGCGTACTGTCACCGCTGAGCAGCTGGTGCGTTTGTGGTGCGGACCCAAGAGCAGACGTGGAAAAGACAAAACTTATGTATAACAAAAAGTGAGTCATTTATTAGCCCGAAAATTTAAATCCAAAAACAAGGGCAAAATGACCAGGGGTAAAAACTAAAACTAAAACCTAAACTGGGAAAAACTAGACTGTGCTGACAATGACAAAAAGAAATGAACATGATTCAGAGCAGGAGCATGCAAGAAACTATGATAAAAGCATGAAAATGAAACATGAGCATGACCTGAACAGAACCATCACAGACACACCGACAATAAACAGAGGAAGACGGAGGACTTAAAACACAAAAGGGTAATGAGGGAAGTGGAAACACCTGGGGAAACACAGCTGACACAAATGAAGATGACGATACAGGGGTAAGTGAAACTAAGCACACTGATCATGGAAACAATAGACCTTACAAAATAAAGCAGGAAACATGGAGAGACGTAAGCACGACAACACAAGCTTAACGATCATGGAACACGTAGACGTAAAACACATGACAGACTCGGGAGGCATGGAACACAAGGAGAGGCAACAAGAGAACAGAAAGGGACATATGCACACAGCGGGGAGTCACAGACCCAGCCTCTGACATCACAGCCTTTGCCCGGTACTCGGGTGAAGCACCTATCCGGTTGTTAAGTCTGAGGTCACTAGCCGTGTCTGGGCCTAAACTCCGCTGCAGGTCCATATATCAAACGATCACTATGGCATTACTGAGAGTTGAAAAACTGTCTAAAGTCTTTCATCTTTAATAAAATGATCAGGTGTAACAATTGAGTTTAACATCCAGGCATCCATGAAAACGGAATTTATGACATTTAACGGAGTCAGAAGTTAGCAGGGAGTTAGCTCGCTAGCTTCTATCTAAATACAATATAGCATGTCCTGACTGCGGGGTTTTGGAAACAAATTAAAACGTACAGCTCTGTTATCACTTCCAACATAAATGAAGACAGAAAACTAAACAGCAGTGACGTTTGTAGGGTTACTGAAGTTTGGTAAGCTGTAGCTAATGATATGCTACGTGACCGCTAGCGACACAGCTATGTTAGCATAATATAAACAAGCTAACTTTTTTTCCACTCGATAAAAGTTAATGTGAGTGTTCTCGGTGGTCAGGAACAAATGTAATCGCATGGCAGGATGCTGTAAAATGACCAAACTTCAGCCAGGAGAACAACTGAGATAATCCATCCACAATACGAGGTTAGTCATTCATATACTGCTGCATGGGCTGGGCTGTAGTTACATCCTAAGGTTTTAAAAACTGAGCTTAAATAAATGATTAGCGATAATAAAAGCCGAGGGAGGTCAACAGTGATCACTGACTGAGCTTTTTGAGATTAAATAGAGGAAATACAAAACATTAAACATGTTAACAACACAAAAGCCATATTAAACGCATAGCAACACTAATAGCCTTAAGTCTTTTTGAGTATGATGATGCACACCTTGATGCACAGCTGTTTTCAGATCCTACCAGAAATGTTCTATCAGTTCAAGTCTGGGCCATAAATTAGATTATGTGCAATATGGGTTATTCTTCTTCAGCACAGCCACAGCTATGCAACATGATATGATCATATAATTCTGCAAATATGTCTCTATCTCTATCTATCTGTCTGTCTATCTCCCATACATCCATTCATCCACACATACATAGGTTTATATTTTCCAATTTCATTGCCAATGTGTTGGAGGTGGAGGTACACTACCATCTTCACTGAGTGCTCTGCCACTGCTGTACTCACACTGCAGTTAAACCATCCATGAATCTTATGGGGTTGAAAGGACTTGTTTTAATATCTTTTTGGCTTCATCTGTTGGGAGTTTGTATTGACCCTGTGGGTGTGTATTGGATTGTAGCACTCCCTGTACAGTTAGAAGAAAAAGTCAGTGTTGTGAAAACTATGAAACTAAGTCATGAATTTGAAAGAACAAGAACTGTTTTTTTAAAAAGGAGAGAAAGCACATGCATTCAACTGCTTCTGTGTATTCTACTTGATTTATTATTTTTAGGGCTGTTACACATTCCTACCCTACTTTGGTGTTTGCCCAAACCTTTATGCTTTGACACTTTAGTCATCATGAATTTAAATTACACTACACAGCTTTTCTGTTTATGGATGCATTATTCCATTACACTCAAACCTTCACATCTCCGACATATATGCATTGTGCATATATCTTATTATTTGATGTATTATTTAAATTATTAAATGATAAAAAGTCACATTCTGTGCACCTTTTTTACTGAGCTAACCAGTAAATAGCCAATGCTCACACAAGTAATGGCATGTAAGAGGCTGTAATGCTTTCTGATCATATTGTCTTAGAAATACTGTATCTCCCTTTGAGTAGGAAACTCATCTCACACAAAGATAGCAACCTTTCATCCAGATCCAAACTCTCCATGGCTGTGTTTTTGTCTAAATAGCTGGACCTGCTCCTGAGAGTTTGATAATCATATTGCATTTTTTGCACTCTCTGCAGGATGGCAATAGATCAGCCTCTGCCTCGAAGGTGCATGTGCCCACCATCGTGGTCCACATGGTGCAGAGTGAAACCAAACTGCAGAGTCTCACTGACTTCTTATCTGTTTTCTAAAAGGGACTCGGTGGTAGAAGCCTTATGAGTTCCTCTTTGGGATTTGTATTGAAGCCAAGTTCTGAGTGCTTGAAGCGTTTGTCTGCTCCCGTTTTAACCCAAGGGGAAGCCTTAGTCAAAGGGGCCGTCTGCCAAAACAGTCTTTCTTCTTGCTAAAACCTCAGCAAAGAATGTGGGTAAGCTCCACACCTTGTTCATGAGCCAAGTGTGCATGTGCAGGAACTCCTCATTCCCTCCCCAAAAGACCATTTTCCTTCCATGCCAATCAGGCCAGTGAGCTGGCAGCATATGACCTTGTTCATGAACAATGTGAGGAGGATGAGATATAAAAACAGCTTCACCCAGTGTGGCCTGGCTCCATAAATGCAGGAAAAGGCTAGGTTTTGTCAATAAGTCAGTGTAAAAGCCTGCCTTTGTTGGACCATAATTCACACCCTGCTAAACAGGCTCTTCAAATCAACTGAATGAAGTTCGGGTTCTGTCTCCGTGTCCTGGGGTGTGTTGGTTTTCTTGCTCCAATAGAGAAGCTTCATATTACCTTGAGGAAGTTTTGCTAGGAATGACCAAAAGACATTTGTAGAGGAGTGTAAAAAATATAAATCTGACATAGACTCTAAATATAAACTACCAATGTTGGATACATCCACTTTACCTCATGACCATCAGTGAAAAGACCTAAACCAAAAGTGAAAGCAATGTTTAAATGCATATAACTTATATCTATATTGGCCTTGGTTTTTCTGTCTTTAGTGCAAACCTATTTCAGTGCTGAGGTTGTCTCTTCCTTTTATTCTGGCTGATAAGTCACTGCTTCTGATATCAGGGAGGATGGAAGAGATTTGATTAAAAAAAAAAAGTTGGCCCATGGGTTTTTAAACTGTTCTGTGACACTTTTGATTATTTTCATGAACCAATAAGTTACATTACCAGGTATAGTAAATTATGGGAAGTATGAATATTTTAAAATCTTGGATTGAGGCCAATCACATAACTAGAGAGAGGTTTGTATCACTGGAAATGAAACCTCAGTAGTCAAAAAGAAAGCAAAACTGATGAAGACGGGTTTATGTTACCAAAGTGGAGCTATCTTGTGTATAATGTGCACTGATGTTTTAATGATGTTTCATATTTAATTCACCATCAAAACATTGTTTAAAACAAGTTTTACTTCCTGGACTCTAATATTTGAATAACTGTAAAATAAATTCTTTTAACATACCTGAATGGAAAACATGTCATTTTGTTTTACTTCATTTTTGCCTGGACTTTCCTGCTCAGGAATTAGTCCCCCGTTTTCAGACGCTCAAGCTTAATTGGACGCATGACTGACAACTAGTTTCATTGTCTGGTGAGGTCACTTCCCTTGCTAATCCATGACAAATGAGGCAGACATAATATATGAAGTGTTGAACGTGTATTTTACAGGATTTCATTGTAATTTTATAAATTAGGGTAAGTCAAAGGCATGTGAGTACAAATAAGTGCTCCCTCACTAAAACAAAAAAACCCAACAACCAATCATCCAACCAATGAAGACACCCCTTCATGAATCAATCAAGAGATGCAGTCAAGGAATGCCTACAATCAAGGAGAGTGTTTGCAACCAGGCGCAAACCACTGGTTACGCTCAGGAACAAGAAGGCCAGATTAAACCTTGCCAGAAGAAATCTAAAAGAGCCTGTGCATTTTAGTAAAATCATTATTTGGTCAGATGGAACCCAGATTAACTTGTATTAACATTATTGGAAGAGAAAAGTATGGAGAAAGAAAGATGAAGCACATGATCTGAGGAAATGTTACCACCATCTGGCAAACATATTGGTGGTAACATTATTGTATGGGCATGTATGGTGGCCAATGGAACTGGGTCAATAGTGTTTATTGATGATGTGACTGCTGACAGAAGCAGTAGGAGGAATTCTGAAGTGTACAGATTTCTGTATTCTCTGCTCAGATTCAGCCAAATGCTGCCAAATCAACTGGACAGTGCAAATGGATAAGAAACCAACAGCACACTGCAAAAACAACCCAAGAGGTTCTTAAGGCAAAGAAATGGGATATTCTTTAATCAGTCAGTCACCTGATCTCAACCCAATAGAGCACGCTTTTCAGTCATTAAATACAAAACTGAGAGCTGAAAGACCCACAGACAAGCAGCAGCTGAAGGTGGCTACAGTAAATGCCTGGCAGAGCATCTGAGTTGAGGAAACACAGCATGTGGTGATGTCTGTGTGTTCTAGACTTCACACAGTCATTGATGCAAAGAATTTACATCCAAATATTAACAACAATCGTTATATTTAAAATTAAGTTAGTTTGTCCGATCAATTTTGAAAATGGGAGACTGTGTTAAAAAGGGCTTTAAGTCCAAACCCCTTGAATTAAAACTGAATTAAAGCTTCAAACATGTATTGATTGTTTCATTTAAAATCCACTGTGATGGCGTACAAAGACAAAATACAAAAATTCTGTCTTTGTCCAACAAATTTTGGACCTAAAGGCATTGCACCTTATATACTAGAGGACAAAAAGCACATTTACAACTGATATGCATGATTTCACTAAACCCTTTGACACAGGTTGGTTTGTATATGTGTTATTTGAATAGGTAGCATGAGACTAGCATGCGGGGGGAAAGTAATAATCATATAAAAAAAATATAATCCTAAAGAATAATAAGTCATCAGTGATTTTCAGCTATTTTGACTTGTTGTGTATTTTATGTTTACTTACAAGCACGTCAAGCCCATTTCTACTGTAAAAACCTATGTTGAAGTACAGCAAGGTGGTATGTCAATGCAAATACTGCATTTAAAATCTGGGCCTTTGGAAAGTTTCTCAGATAAATAAGGCTCACTCTAATTATACAATGATAAATATCTGAGATGCGAAGTATTTAAATTATTTTTATTCATTTAAAAACCTTTGACCTTTGACAAAACAGATGAATCATTTTGATTCAGTTGGATTTGTTCATTAAATAAATGAGACACAATTGTGGTGTCTCATACTCATATGGTGAGTAATAGATAGCAATAGATAACGTCCATGAGCAGTAATATCATTTAAAAAGATATTTGATTAATAATTATGATGTAAACATTGTGCCCTCCTGCCATTGGCCTAAATTGTGGCCTAAATTGTGTTTTTTTGTATTATTTTTGCTTCTTTCAGTGATCTCAGGCAAGAAGCTGGTGCTGGTTTATAAGGGACATTGGCAAGTTGCATCAAAGTAGTGGCAATACTGTTTTGAAGGACCTGGTTTGAAATGCAAAACAAAACACTGCAGCAATGACAACTTCAGTAATTATTACTGTCACTATCAAAAATTGATGGTCATTGAAATGTATCGAAATTAACTGGTGAAACAATAAATTGATTTTCAGCATATGTATGATATATGTTTTGATGATGAATTATTTAGCTTGATCCCACAGCATGCGGGCATATCAAAGTAAAACTGTGAGCATTTGTGGAACTGTAAGCCCCTTTTTGGTTAAAGCAATTTTTTCATGTCATTAAGTATGACAAAAATTCTACTGCTCGAGGCGAGTATTGACCCAGAATCATCTGATGACTCTGAGAACTAAAAGAAAAAAGCACTTCAGGAACTTGAATTAAATATTTACTGACTGGGCCGCTCATTGAAACTACTTTTTTCTTGTCATTGTGGTGTCATTTGCAACATGATATGATTCCTGCAATCATCCTTTTGTGCTGGTCTTTCTTTGTATTAGGGTGCATTTTTATTCAAAACATTTTAATTCAGTTGTTCATTTTCTGGTTAGAGGTGCAGCTTTGATTATCTTTCATGACGGTGGTTCAAAAAACTTGGCAGTCATTTTTTCATAAAAGCATCTGTTTGGCATGTCCAATGCACACAAAAGAGACAAGAGAGTTGGTTACACAATGTGTTGGTTTGTCAGCCTGCAAGTTCATTAAATAGCTTAAAAAACTATTCATTTTCATTGCCATGAAACTTAAGGACAAAGCCTACTGACAACGGTGAGCCACTTAATTTTCTTTGTGCAAAACCACGTGGGTGCATGTGTGTCACTTTGAAAATTAATGAAGACTTTCACGCACCTCTCAAGATGAATTGCATTTGCCGCAATAGAAACATTGAGATTTAAATTTCATATGAATAAATATCTATATCTATACAACCAGTCATGAGAGACGGCTGCCCCACTTAAGCATAGTTTTGCTGAAGATTTTTCCTTGTTAAAGGGGATTTTTTTATTTCATTTACTTTTGTCAAGTAAATGTTTGTACGACATGGTTTGTTGGAGTTTTCAACATTGTAAGGACTTTACCTTCCAATATAAAGTCAGAGGCATGTGTGGTCAGCACAACAAGCATCAGGAGGCTTTGATGAATTTGATTTTGAGAATAGAATGTCTACATAGAATTTGTGAAAATTAAGTGAAACTAAACTTAAACTTGAAAACAAATGAATGAAAACTTCTTTTAAAAAAAACCAAAAAAAACCCCAAACCTAATAACTATCACTCTGCAAATGTACAACTTTAATTTGTCTCCCCAAAGAATACTTGACTGGGGATCAAAATCACCACCCAGTGAATCTCCACTGTAGGGATTGGAGATTCTGTTTCACCACCTTTTGTCCCATTATTCGTATTAGCATTGTCATTACAAACATATTGTTATGCTAACATTAGCATTTCACTCAATGGAGCACTTCACCTAAGTGTGGCTTCACGGAGTTGCTGATGACTCATACTGCATTTTTGTTCATAAACACTGTCCCGCAGCAAATGTTAACAGCAAACAACTAAACTAAATATAATAAAAAATATAATGAATAGATATATTTAAATAATGCCAAGCTCTCCTTTCTTCTGAAAGTGTGGCATTCAATTATTACTCCTTGTTTAAAAAATGTTTTAGTAATTAAAAATAATCAAAACATAGCATTGCATAATTATATTAACTCTAATTGCAACCTAAAAAAGAGCTATAATATAGTGCAGTCCAACTAACCTGGAAAGGTCAGAGATGCATATCAAACTAAGGCAATAATTCATCCTTCAGTGGCATTTGTAACCCGACAAGTTTTAGTGTGGTTGAACGATTGCTGAATCCCAGTTCAACTGCTCTCAGCACTGGAGCAAAGGTCTTAAGTAGAGGGAGAGCCTCTGTTGAATTAGTGAGCCAGAAACAGTAAGGTATGATACTTGCACAAATTATTCATATATAAGGAACACTGTGAAAAACTGTGAGAATGACTATTTATCATATAATACACATTTTTCAAAAGATGTATTTTTCATTAATACCATCCTGCATTTCTAATAACAAATCTAATCCACGCTTTTAAGGACTATTCTGAAACCTGCTTTTTGAAATTGCTTTATCAAGAGCACCAGTGTAAATTAGTTATAATTAATTAGCAGTACTTTTCAATGACTGTGTATGAGACAACTGACAAATCTTCTGTGCTAGTTTGTCCTTTCAGTGGGAAGCGCTAAGTAATTAAGTACCCTTGTGATAAAGTTCTACAGTGAAGCCATGAATCATATGATGTTAGCTACCATTGATTTGGCTCAGACTGAAGGGTGGTGGAGCATCAAGAACCCCATTTACAAAAATCAAAGTAAATAGACAGATAAAGGCCATGTTGATTGTGTGAGTTTTGAATGACTGTTGCATGCATAATGAAATCATAGGCGACAGTAAATCTCTATTGACACAGAACTATCTCTTCAAATAGTGACTCATTATGTGGGTTTGTAAAACCCTTACAATTTTCTAAATTAATTTGTGCAAAACTGTCGAGGTTACAGCAGGAGAGTATGTAACCGCTTTTTTTGTATAACCAAGGCCAGTGTTGGATTATTTTGTTAGCAATTATTATTTTGGCAGTCCTATCTATTAGGGAATATTTGCATTTATCAGTGCTCATCTAAATGTCTTCTTTGAATTATGAATCAGGAGAATGTAGATATTTGGAGTGAGCTAAATGAAGCAGTTTGCTAATCAATATTCACATCTTCCTGGCACCTAAAGCTAATAAAGCTCGGTCAGGCGGAGCCAGACATTGTGGCGCAGAGCATATTTACATGGGAGATTCTCCACTAATTGTTAGTGTGGTAGCACAATTAGACGTATTGTGTATGGTTAGACTAAAAGCCATGTCAGTGGCATTCACTGATGCTTTTACAATAGGACTGGAGTTATTGCTCATGCTTTCTGAACAATGTACAATTAACAAAAAGTAACAAATCAAGAAAACATAATTCATGATACAAAGAACTAAAGGATTGGATTATTCTAGACATATATTTGAAAACAGCTGCTTCAGTCTCTAACATTTTTAAACTCATGCCTCATCTGTGCTTCCTGATTTTTGTACAACTACAGTAATTTCAAACAAAACCCTAAAAGCACAGAGTGAGAAAGAAAAATATACTGAATCATGACGGAAACCTAATGTAGCTGCTTGATGAACCATGTATAGTGTGGTTAGAAAAATCTCCTCACAAAATGCACTTGACTAAGTTTAAATATGCTTAACGGTTTCTTGCAGCATTATATCCTGGCTCAAGCGCCCCAATTACAACTTGGCCTCCAAGTCTGCCCTGACTGTCAGTAGGATCGCACTAAAACTGCAAAGGCAGACATTTCACTTTGAAAGGATTATTAATGAAATCTTGCTCTTTACACAGTGTTTCGCTCTGACACTGGAAGAAGTTTTCTCTACTCTGAAAGACTGTTAAAGTGGCTAAGTGGACTTGGGAAGGGAATCAGCTTCAATTGTCACAAGCACTTTGTGACTTCAATAGTTGCTTTGGTCACACTTTAAATCCTCTAACTGTACTGTATCTGTGGTCGTGGCTTGTGCTGTTTCTTGGCATAAATATCCTGAAATCATTTGTGTCTTTTATTATCTCTCAAATTGTGTCAAGAGTTGATAAGCCATTCTGTTATTGTAAGCATTGCTCCTTTGATTAAATAGGTCAGATATGTTCTTTTAAACATGATCATAGGCTGTAAAACAGAGGGGGGGGGGAAAGTCAGATGGATCATCAAAGATAATCACATATTCACAGCTGATCATTTCTTTGTAGACTTACAGACTACATTTTGGTTACTTCGTATGATCACCAACACAGACATCTTTTCCCCAATTGTCCTGCAGTACAAATGCTTAAGTTTCAGTTGCAAAGGGAAATAGCATAAGCCCTAAGCAGAGCTAAAGAATTGCAGTTAAATGATCCCAACCTTTAGTAGGATGCACACACAAATGGTTCTCCATTCTTGAGCAAAGACAGACACACATACACATAACCACATGCGCCAAACCACATGCTCTTGCCTCCTATGTGGTGACACTGCAGAACAGGGGCGAGAAGGATGACCCATAATTCATCACCCTGCACCTTGGACATCTGGTGCCGAGTACAATCTGAGCAAAAGGACGGGTTGGTATAACCATCATAGCGCACCAGTGTCTGTCTCTCCATGCTCGCTAAGCAATTGACTCATTAGCTCACTACCAACTGCCTGAATATGCATTATTCATGTGGAGGAAAGGCAATATGTGTGTGTGTGTGTGTGTGTGTTTGCATTTGTCACAGGTGGCAAGGGGTCTCCTGAGAGGTTGATGCAGGATGGACAAGGGAGAAGATGGTCTCTTTGCAAAGACATCAAGCAGATGTTGAGTGAATTTATTGTGTTTAAAAGCTTGTGGGTGGTTGAGCATGCTAAAATTATATCCAATGCTTAAAATTCTAGTTCAATTTGTATCAGGTAAATAAGTAAGTACATGTCAGAGAATACGCCTTCACGTGGTGATTATACTACTGCAGACAAAGACACAGACACCTGGAGACCCACCTGTGTAGTTTGGCCAATATAATGCCAATTGTTCACATGTGAATATTTGCATAGACAATAGATTAATGAAGAATGAATTAAAAGAACTGCATCCAAATCCTTCAACTTTATCTCAAATCAAAAGCTAGATGGTTGAAGCTTGGATGTTCCAACAGGACAATGATGCCAAACACACATCTAAACTGGGCTTAAAATGAATACTTATAATAAAAACTTCCAAAAGCCCCCAAACTCAAAAGCCCCCATTTTTAACGGGGATGAGTTTCCATGCCAGGAAACCAATTTAAATGAAATTGGCAAATTGTGCCAAGAAGAGTCTTCAAATATCCATCCATCCATCTTCTTCTGTCTGTGGCCAGGTCATCAACTATGTAGCCAGAATTACACCAGAAGCTTGCTGATGGCTACCAAAAACCCTCTGGTCGCGGTGGAACTTGCTAAGGGACATCTAACCAGATATTAGTGGGAATGTTTTTAAATATTTAAGGCTGTATGCAGAATATTGATTATCTCTAAATTAAGAGAACATTTAGAGATGAAAGAGAAACAGTTTTTTAAAGTAAGGAAAAAAGTTCGTCAATACGTAGAAAGCGGTAATATATCCTGAGATCATGTACGTGTGAAACATACTTAGGCACAAAGAAAACTGGATTTCTTTAAATTATGCAACACCACTTTCTCAAAGTTTTTTTTATTTTGACTGTAAAATAATTTTATTTTATTATAAGAGAAAATTCACAGTCAAAATAATTGAATTACTATTGAATTAAACGTTGTTTTCTTTACTTGAGAGCTAGTTGTTGACTACAGACAACTATTAGGCTATTTCAAAATATATTGCATTGAATTATAATGACTGTGTTATTTTATGATATTGCTGTGTTTGAGAAAACTGAGTCTCCTTAAAATTTAATGGACTATCCCTGAAGTTTGCTGTACATTCCACCATCATGCCACCCTGGAAAAATAATGGATCAAAATAATGAACAGCCCAAAATTACAATGAGAAAACCAACTTTCTTGTGATCGACTGCCCCTTTTAAACTAAAGATTTAAAACTGGTGGTTGGATATGTGTGTCCATTTGAGTGATATCTGCTTTCATTGACATTATACAGAGCCAAGAGCAGGGGGGGGAATAGAAAACTGAGCATTAGGTCCACACTGAAACTTGAACTTTTGGCTAATTATAATTACTTGTACATTTGCTGACTTCTTCATTTCAAAACTTTGGTGCTCTTTGGAAGGGATTCATATAAACTTGAAAATCTAAACTTAAAAGTCAGCTTTTAAATAACTCTAAATGCCTTTATTTTATTGGCATAATCTTGTTTAACCTAAAAGAAACAAACTCCAGTGGATTTCAGCATGCACAATGTGAAAATAGAACTCTTTTCTAGTGCCGTTCCACTGATAAAAGTCTTCAATCTCAGACAAAGTAAAGTCTAAGTATAAAGAGTCAACATGTAGATAGAAAAAGAAGAAGAATGAAAAAAACATTAGGACTAATTACAAATAATATAAATGCACCCCAAAAGACAAGCAAGGTTTATAAAAATGCAGTGAGATGTCCAAGTCCTAATTTAAGTCAACATATTTATTCAGTGTTAATTAGTGCCAATGAGCTGAATATACATGTCCTTATCCAGACCTCAATGGTGCTAGCTTCGTCTGCTTTCTTGATAGAAATTCTTTCATCATTTGACAATTATTCTAGGACACGTTTTTCTTTAAAATATTTTGGTGGCCTTTTGTTCTGAAATAAAATTTCTATATCAAAATTAACTTAATTTGCAAATGTATTTAACGCAGCTCTTTGGTCAAGCGGGCAAAAGCACTTTTAGTTTGATAGTGTAGTCTAATGTTAAAAGATTTCATCTGACCGGTGTCTATGGAACTTGTAGATGCAGTGGGAGTTCACTTATACCAAGCCTCGAGGTGCAAATTAATTTAGAAGCAAAACAAATCAATCTTGCTATCTGATTCCTTCACACATAGTATGCTGGGGCAAAAGACAAGCCTTTGGAGAATATTTGAATGCTCTCCTCAAACTTGGCCTAGCAAGAGATGTAGATCACAGCTCATGTCTGGCCCTGTTTAATGTGTTTTTGGGTTTCTTGATTTCTTTCTTCCCCTCCACGTCCTCCACTTTCCATCTTCTGGTCTGGTAGGGTAGATTTTCTTGATGCTCCTACATATACATACATATATACATACACACATATTCAAACCTTCTCATGAAGATACCATAGCTAGCATTAACATTACTAATAGATGTAAATAATTACCACATACGACTACTTTGCAGTGCGCTACTTATGAATATTGAGTACATGAACTTGCCATTTTCATCACAGTGACACCTTTTGTTGCATTTTATTAAATTACACAACCAAAATGAAAATAATGAAAACAAGTTAGTTATTATTTGCTTGTTTTTATTACCAACAAAGAACAACTGTGAGGTGAGATGAATAAAAAATCTATCGGCATATTTAGGCTTAATTCGAAACAGTTATAATAAAGCTTTGCAGGACACTTTGATTCCTACCTGTTTTGTAAAAGTTAGGCATCGACAGGTCATATTTTAAAAACTAAGGAGAACATATAAACTCCACATAGAAATGCCCTGATAAACTCAGATAGCGATTTGAACCCAGAAACTTCTTGTAACAATGCTGACCACTGCAGCACCATGCTACCCTAATAAAACAACACTGGTGTATAATCTATGTATTTTAATATTTGAAGAATTTTAATAATGACTTACCTTGACCAAACAATAATACTAATTACAAACTATTGCTTATGGAAACTTGATAAATATTGTGGACTAAAACAATGTCTCTACATATAGATTCTGTTTTAAACTATGTTTCAAGACTCCTGGTATCTTTGGAACACCAACAGGAAAGATTGCCATTGTTTCAGTGAAATCTGTCCCTAATGAAAGCTGAAAGCTGAAACATGTTGGGAATTTTTTCTTTTTAGGTTAAACATAACCACACCATAACAGTAAATTCATTTTAACCGTTATTTGACAGACAGTTTCTTGGAGTTCTTTGATTTGTAGAATCCCTCCAATATTTAGGCACAAAGCTGAAAGCTTGAAGTTTCACTTTTGGGGGAAAAGTGTAGCAGGAGATGGTGTAATCAGCCAGCCTGCAGTCTAGAGGAAGCAATGACAGATAATAATATGACAGTCCAGTGATTGAAGCAGGTACCAGATGCTGAACACAACACTAAAATCTGAACAATATACACTTTAAAAGCATTTGTTCTGGGACAACATGTGCTTGGTGTCTTGCCAGTGGGCTTTGGTAAGAGTTGAATTTATCACCTAGAGCCCCTCAAGTACAGGAAGAGATGGATAGCAACAGGCCAGTTGTTTCTCTCTTTGGCACTAAAAGTCTGGGATAGAACAGATAGAGATAGAATGGATGTTCTTTCGTTGTATTTGGTAATCCCGAGGCACTGTTGTTGAAAAATATTTTGAACTAGAGTATACATTAAAAGACACAAAGAAGCACATAAAGATGAGCTAATGATGAGCTTTTATATTAACTATCTAAATCATGTAAATGGTTTTCACTTCATCAAATCAAAACAGAATGAAATGTAACTTCAAAGTTTTGTAAGCAGTAGTCTAACTTTTTCAGTTAATATATCTTGAAAATAAAATATAATTAAGGACAAAGGCATGGTATGTATGTGTTTTTAAGCTTGATTTCTGTTATTCCTCCCAACATGCCGTAGTAGAACCATTAACTCCCAAGAACTCAAGCTTGGAAGATTTGTTGCTGCACTGTTTCTTTCTAGTAGGTAATGACATCTTAGCAACAAGGTCTCAGTGTAAGTAAACCCATCAGAAGGGCTGGTCTCTGCTCCTTTGTTCAAGGAGCAACAGACTGAGTATCCCAGAACGCTACAAGAACGTGAGCGTTGTTCAGCATGACCGGTGGTGGGTCAGTGACGGTCAGGGAAGGCATATCCATGGATTGAGGCACAGACCTCTAGACACTAGGCAGAGGCACCCTGAGTGCCATTAGTTATCAGGATGAAATTCTTGGACCCATTGTCAGGGTCCTGGTTTCCTCCTGCTGAATGACAACGCCCAGCCTCATATATTCCGGCAGTTCGTGGAGGATGAAGGAACTGATACAACTTGACTGTCCCCCGCGTTTGTCTGACCTGAATCTAGACATTACGTTTTGGTCGATCTGATACTCGGGTTGCACCTCAGACTTTCCAGAAGCTCATGCGGCCATGGTCCAGATCTGGGAGGAGATCCCTCAGGACACCATCCATTCTTGAGGGATGGAATGGACGCATGCTCTTAGTCTCACTGAGCATGCGTTGTCAGGCATACATACAAGCACATACAAACTACCAAGTAAAATTTTAAGTTGCTGCAGTGAAATTTGGGCAAAATAGACTGATCTGCCATACGATTTTTGAGGTGTCTTTCATATTCATTTTCATTAAACAATGAATTGTAAAGTCCGTATCATTATATCCCCATTGAGATATGATGTGTTTTCAAAGTGTTCCTTTAATTTTATGGAGTAGTGCATCACAAAATCTTAATTTTCCTTAATACCTAGCTCATTGTTGCACGTCTATTTTCATGGTCAGTTTAGTCCTCACTCTTTTTATGCTCAGGTCTGCCGCCATTGTATAATTGCTAATCAATGTATTGATTGATTAAATTTATATACTCCCATTGTTAATTCAATGCTAGTGAAATTTTATTTGCTTTAGAAAAGACTTTTGTACTGTGACCAATCTACTTTTATTGCAGCGATAAAATCTACAATGATATATTGAAAACTTACGTCACAACAGTGAAGGCTTGGGAGTTCGATTTTGGTCTTCAGTACAATGCATTTTAAATACTACTCTCTTGAGTAAAGCCAATTAATGTAGCCTCACTCTCTTTGTGTGTGTGTGTGTGTATTTTACTGTGCATCTGTACAATAATGGTACCCTTGGGAGGGGGCTGTCTTAATGACATGACACTGCAATCTAAACTGTAGATACTCCCTGAATTACAATGGATTTGAGCGTGTATGTTTGTGAATGGGCGTGCATGTGTGCATAGATTCCAGCTTATGTAAACAAATCAATGTGATGAAGATTTCAAAGAACAAACATAATTACCACCAAAATGAAAGCAACTGTGTCTGAGCAGTAATTACAAAGCTCTACAACTGTAAATCCAATGCTTGCCAAATTACATGGCTAACATACCTGCCACTTATTGACAAAAGCTTTGCTGTTACTGATACACGTACCTCACACAGAGAAGAAGGCAGAGGAGAGAGATTTTCCTGATTAACAGCACCTTTTAGATTAGGGGGATCACTGGCATCGAGTGGATAAGAAGACTTCACTGTATAAGACAAAGCTTAGCCTGTAGATGTTGGCTCATACCCCAGGACTAGGCATCAGCTGTCAAAGTCCTTGTCCAGCAGATAACAACACCACACAGCGAGTCATGTTTTGGCCTCATGCAACCATAGCCAGTCTTTGACATTTGCAGCATCGATTAGACTCTCCGGGAACTGCATTGTCTAACTTGACAGCAACCGAACAGGCAAACAAAAGCTTACACAAAAGCGAAGAAATATTCTCCTCTCTTTCACCTCAACATCTCACCCTTCTGCTGAATTGTAGCCTTGATTTGTGTCGGCTGGCTCAACTTAGCTCAGGGGTTTTATTAGCTTCTAATAGGTATGTCATTTGAAAGTGACAAATCTGACAGCTATTTTACCCAGGGTGTGTGCCGCTGCTGCTTTAATAGAGCCATTGGTCTGTTTCCTGCAGAAAAGACAGAAGGCGCTGGAGGAGCCGTGCCTTTTTGTTGGTTTTTCCTGCTGACTTAATGTGAGCTGCACTGCAAAATCTTTGTTCCACCATGAGGGGGATTGAGAGGGATTCTGCAACAGTGTGCTGTAAGAAAGCAAGGGCTGATACTTCGGTTGCAAATCCCAAAGACAGAACCCACTCGTCCTGCATTCTCCCCAAGTCACCAGAGATGGCTTGTATTATACTGGAGCTGTGCAGACTACAGCAATTTCTTGTGATGTGCATTACATAATGAGATACTCTGATAAAAAAGAAAATATATCCTCTTTGACACTGTATCTTAAACATGATGACACTGACTTATATTCGCACATACATATTTATATTCCTGAAAAAACTTTGTGGCTGCACTTATTCGCCTATAGTCAGAATAAAAAGCAATACAAGGGACATCCACATCAACCCTCCATTGCACACACTCTATGATTTTTATTCATCCCCCCTATTATGTTCTGCAAGTTCAGCTTGTGGTGACTTATTGAATTATTCCCAGTGCTCTCTGTTGCATCATTATTATTATTAGCTATATCTTATTCTCCTTAGCTGAAACAACCCAGTTTCCCTGCAGGGATCATTAAAGTTTAATCCAAACTGAACTAAAAATCTACAACTTGAAATTATTCTGCCCTAATAGAAAGCTGGGAATAGCGAACTATATCACTGCAGCAATAAAACAATAATTGTCAAGTTGCCATAACCTCCTCAGTATAGAAAATGCACATTCTGAATGCTTTGTAGTTAGAAAATGTCAGATTGATCATTTCACATTATCATTTGTCCTTTTGTTTACACAAATTTTTGTTAATATCAGGTTACAAGTTTCCTCTTGTGGCAAGCTTGAAGCTATAATTCAGAAGATTTTTGTAAAGGGTCTTTACCAAATACACTAAAACAGTGTCTTCACACTGCCTTGTTCAGCGTTGTCTGTCCACTATTGCGCAGTGGAGTACATCTGCAATGCAGGGGGCTCGACAGTCTGCCCTCTATTTCACATGTCATTGCCTAATACCTTTCCTTTTACTCTTACTCCAAGGATCTGTCAGTAAGGTTTACCACATGGAATCAACCATGTGTCTAAATGGTGGAACAGATTATTCTGCAACTGCTCTCCCATTTCTCTTTTCCAGGAAGCTATGATCCTTATACACAAACAGTGATTTTCTGAGATGAGTGAAAAAATAGAA
Organism: Rhamphochromis sp. 'chilingali'; assembly: GCF_963969265.1. Lineage (NCBI taxonomy): Eukaryota > Metazoa > Chordata > Actinopteri > Cichliformes > Cichlidae > Rhamphochromis > Rhamphochromis sp. 'chilingali'. The sequence continues at coordinate 35,380,302 of NC_137940.1, forward strand.
AAGTGCTGCACAAGAAAGAAAAGTGACCCCCATACCACAGTTTGTTGTCTGTGGGGTGCAATTTTCTTAGGTTATCTTTGGACTAAAGTCTACAACACACAGCCACACTCAGTCTCATTTGTGCTTAAATGTAAACATGGACATTCTTAGTCGTGGTTTATATTTCCAGAACAGCTCATGCACCTGTGTACACGTTTGTTTATGTGCATTTCTATGTTGTGTACCTATTTATATTGCATGTGTGGCCATGACACACTTTATTCTTATTTAGCCCATGAGTCCTCCATCTCCATCATTTCTACCACCTCCCTACTATTCCTATCAGTGATGGATCCACATTAGAATTCATCCCTCATCATCCCGCCGAGTTATGACCCAGTAATAGTCAGCCCCTGTGGCCTCAGCAAATGAACAATAAAACCAGAGCCTTGCAACAGATCTCTGAAAAAAAGTAAAGAGCCAGGTGCCAAATCCCGACTCTCACTCTCTCTCACAATAGCATGATTTCCCATTGAGTGAAGTGAAAACAAGACAAATATGACTTCCCAGTGTCTACTTCCTCAATGATATTTTAAACAAACCCTGCATCCAAACAATATGAAGATTAAATGATATACTCAAGCTCTCTAATACACTAAGCTTGTGACACTAATACAGTTGACATGCTGTCTTCAGATACGCATACTCGTGCATGACTCTTACCGAAGACATAAAGACACTCAGTGACATGGATAATATGCAGATATCTGTTTCACATGAAATACTGACATGCACCAGGAGACTGTGTTCGAGTAGCAGGGGCAATGACCTTGTCCAATCCTGTTTTCTGCGCTTGCTTGTTTTTCGTGGCAAATCTGGATTATGATTAACCTGGCCAAGATGCCACCACATGGGGAGTTGTTTGAAAGTCGAGAGAAAAGTTGTTGTGGTGTAGAAACCGGTCCGATTGCAGCCTCCCTGGGGATTTCACCGGGATCAATACAGGCAGAGTGACAGCTATGCACTTGATTAAAAGTGACTGCTACATCTGGCAGGCCTAGCCATTACTTTCCCACTCAGAGTCCCTAGGGTGAAAGAGCATGAAGTGACAGGCCTCAGTCAGCCCTCCATTACCACCTTTCTGCCTCCCTTCAGGTGGTAGCAGGCTATGGCAAAAAATAGGCTGAAGGACGTACCGGGGGAGATAAAAATAATACAGTGAAAATAAAAGTGCTGCATGTCTGTTTGCCTTTGTGACTGTGCATGTGCTGGTATGTGTCAGGCTATGCGCCAATTTTCATTTTCAAATCCACGAGTGAAAGCTGGTAGGCAAATTAGTTTAGGAGTATAACAAAAAGATCAGATTTTAAAAGAGAGGGGGGGGGAAAGGTGCGTGAAAGATTGTCATGGAAGCCGAAGACAACCTGACACAAACAGAAAGAAAGACGCGCAGTTAAGTGCAAACTTGAGAAAACTTCTTATTAAATAATTATCATGTCAACACAGTCAAAAGAAGCTCTTTCAAATGTCAGGGGCATCACCCTCTTTTATAGAGTATCATCGTACTCTTACTTGTGTAAGATCTAATCTCAATCACACCCAAATGCAAGTGCCAAGTATCAAAGGAAGACTGACATTAAAAGAAGTCACTGTGCTTGATGTTGTTAATCTCTCCGCCAGAATACAAGACGCCTATTTGCTATGGAACAGCATGAGTCCCATTGACACACACGGCTTTTAATAGAGCAATAATGGACAGGCCACATGTCACCAATGAAGGCTTTGAGTACAGATGGAGCTCATGTGGTGATAAACAGCGAAAAGCAGGGGTGGTGCCTTGGGTTTGTATCAGCCAGCCTGGTAGACCATGAGTCTCTACATATATTTCTAGTGTATAACAGTCAAATATATGGTGTTATTTGAGACTTTCAAGCATATTAATAGGGAAATTTGTCCGGGGTCTTTTGTGGATTTAAAAGACAATGATTTGATAGATGGTGTATGGTTTTGATGGATCAAGCCGATAATTTCCGATGACTTGCATTTTGTCCCAAACGCATTTGATGGATAAGTACAATGAAAATAAAGCTGGTGTGAAATCTTTATGAGGAAAAAAAATCCATACAAATAGAAAGCTGTCGTTGCTGTTTTGGTCACCTTATGTCAACTGTCAAGCGACTATGGGGTCACACTTTTTATACGAGCCCCTGAGCAGCATTAATCAAGCTCTGTTTTACACTACACAACAAATCTGCTGGGAAATGAAAGGTTAACGGGGAAATAACTGAATCTCTGAACACTTACTAGCCTTTAGCTTGTAAATTTATATCTAGGCAAGTCTGTATTAATATCAATCTCCTGTATACTTCAGGTATAACAATACTAACACTGTTTATTTCTGTTTTCCATTTAATGCTGTAAAATTTTACTCTATTTGTTTACATTATAAAAAGAAAGATGGAGAATCTTTTGTTGATGCCTGAATGTAATAGATCAAAGCAATCCTGGTGACTTATTTGTTTCTCTGTTTTCTTAAATTAGCAATGTCACACTTGCTTCCCAGAATCTTCCATCCCTTTAAAGACTTAATTTGGTTAAACCAATTGCTCCTTCTTCAGAGACTTCCCTACACAGTCACCTACCATCCAGTCTGTGTCTAAGGTGCGGTGTGTGTGTGTGTGTGTGTGTGTGTGTGTGTGTGTGTGTGTGTGTGTGTGTGTGTGTGTGTGTGTGTGTGCATACTCGCTTGTGTGTGCGAGTCAGATAAAGCCCCGAGTTTTACTCGATCTCAGGCACAAAATACTCTTTAAAGCAAGCAAGACAACCTGCAGACTCAGCTGCAGTAGGTCATCAAAATGATTCAAAGGGAGCAATCCCATTTAACCCTAATCTCAAAGCAGGTGTTCCAGAGACCCAGTTTCAAATAGTCTCCTTCCTTACCAACCTGTTACAATCAAAAAGCCAAAGTTAGGAACAACATGTGTTCATGTCTGTCTCTCTGTAGTCCACTGTGGATGCATCTTGGAGCTGTCTAAATAATGCAAATATGATGCCTTTCACCAAGAGGCTGCTAATCTTCTGTCAAAAGGACTTGTTTTGTTCAGCAAGCATTTGACACACACGCACACACACAAAAAAAAAATCCAGCATGTCCGTTTTTAAAGAAGACAGGAATAAATGAATCATCATATCTTTGAGTGCAGCCAGCATTGTACCTGTAGGTGTGTATTATCTTTCCCATGCGTCCCTTCCACATTCAATCACGCAGGCATTAATTAACGCCACACTGATGAATTTAGCTCTCAACTTAGTGCTGATAGTCAGACGGTGTTGAATGAACTGTCCGTGTTACTTCTGACATAGCGTCTGCCATACAGCATTGTGCTCATCAGGGCACTCATGATGACACTGACAATGCTGTAGGCTATTCTCTGTTCTCATTAGTACTAACGTTGCATATTTACACATGTCACAGTAATGACACTGTTAAAGAAGGTAAGAGCTGCGAGTTTGCGGTGACACATAGTGGTGCCGAGCCTCTTTATATCTTGTGCTTGGCGTGGGTGTGCTTTTTGTTCTTTCTCTGTATAGTAGTGTATTAACCCAACAATCACCTTGCCATTAGGATATGTAATATATTTTTCCCATTGAAAATTGAAAAGCAATTAGACTTTCTTTTGAGCATACAATTTTATATATGTGGAAATATCACTTTCTTAGCAACAATTTAAAGTAATTAAGAGCTTTGATATTATTTAGGAATATTATAACAAAGCTGAAAGCCTTCATAATTGCCTTAATAGGGCTCCACAGGAAATGTCTGTCAGCACATCAAAAAGAAAATCTTACCTGCACATAAAACTAAAAGCAGTGTTCCTGCACCTCTGTAGCACGTGTCAGACAGAAATAGTTTAATTTAATTTGTTGGCAATGGATTTTGCTTTTTTTTTCGCCCTCAGGTAAACTGAATCACAGCCAACGGGGACAAGATCATGTCAAGTATCTTGTCAGCCAACCCTTAAATTTGGATAATATGACTTTGCTCATGGCAATGCCTTATGTTCATCAACGTAGTCTTTAATTCTGAATCCGACTAAAGTCATGTGCAAAGACATTAATAACAAGCGAGAAGATTAATTTAGGGCAATAATATGAAGTATATTTTTAAGCTGTTTTCCATAGCTGGAAGACTAGACAGACTTTTAGCAGACTTTTAGCATCATAAATTAACATTAGCTTTTCAGGCCACATAAAATTTAAAACCCTTTTTGCAGAACAAATAAGCAGGGTGACTGACATAGTTTCTAGGGGCAATGGCCAGGATATCTTGATAATGGATAAAAAGCTAGTGGTTGAAAACTTCCTGTTTCATGTAGCAGTCATTAGTTAGGGCTGTAGATAAATTCAACAAATGTAATAACAGGCTGAAACATTAACGAATGTTAGCTGATGTTTTCGAGACTGCATTTCAGCAAATACTTTTTTGCACTGCTGCTTACCTGCATGCACCCAGAGCCCTCACAAACAGGCAGGTCGATATTATTTGGAATGTAAAAAAAGGAAAGCTAATAACAGCTCATTTTGTGATTTCATGTCTAAATATGTTGTCGTCTTTTTCTTTCACCTTCCTCATTGCTTATTTTATATAACTGAATTCAATAAAATCTAAGGAATTTTAATACTAATGCATAATTTTATTCAGTAATAACCAGCAAAGAAAACCATAGATTTACACTTCAAACCTTGTCACTACTAAAATGTAGCTAAATTATTTATTCATTGAAAGCTGAGTACAGTACACTGTGTTGACTCCAGCTACCTGCATGAAAGGGAACTGATATGCATGGGAACATGCAAAGTATTTATTTCAAGTGACAGGGAACTAGCAGAAAAAAAGGATTGCATCTGTGTTGAGATAAACATATGGCATTATCTCCAGCTGAAATATAATTTATAGTTCAATGAAGTAACTCCCACAAATGTGCTTGGGTACAGCAAGTTTTGCATGTTAAAGGTAGATATTTATACATCTGATGATTCAAGAAGCATTTAGGATTTTGCAACAGTTTTATAAGTGTTGAATTGAACAAATGCCTTAAATAATATTGTGATATGATGTATTATCTACTTTCCAGACATTTTGGGATTTTTGGATGAGCGACCTTTCTATGATGAAATTGTGAGTTTTATATTTCTCTCCAGTACAAGTAACTGTAACCTTCTGAGGAGACCCAAGGATGTTGATGCAATTCCTCAGTTGCCGATAGAGGTCGATAGAAGTCATAAATTACTTAAATCCCCTTTAACTTGGTCTTCCACTTCACATGGCTAAATCGGTGTAGGACCATGGGTTGAGCTGGCTGACATATCATTACAGTCTGCATGAATTAAAGAATAGTTTTGAAATGACTAAAACATTATATGCTGGGATTTGGAGAAAAAGAGGGAGAAAGACGAAAGAGACTGTGTGTTTGTGGTCAGCATGTGTGTACCCACTTGTGTTAAAGTGAATTTTTGAATAGCTCTCCCTTTTATTTAGGATTCTCAATCAATATTTCTCAGTGCTGGAGATGTCATCTAAACATCTAAGACATCTAAACTAAATCTCTCGTGGCCTCGGGGACTTCAGAGAAGTATGTTGCCTACCTTCTGCTGTGTGGGTGTGATAAACCAGCATGCACTTCCAGACCATCCCACAAGTGGAAACAGTTGGGCACTGCCAGATCCTTGTCACAAGGACCAAGTCTTGATGTGTGTGTTATGCTGATGGCATTAACATTTTTTTAATAAACACCTTGAGGAGCTTGTGGTGGCAGAAGGCATCCTACTCGACGCTCTCTCTCTCCCCGGGCTCATGGAAACAGCTGTTGGAATCTCCCAGACATGGGCTATGAAGCCATGCTGGCACGTCTTGCCTCCACAAATGCACCCGGCTGAGAATACACACTTTGTTACATGCAAAGTCTCCCGGTGCATAATACCTTTAAATGTGTGACTGCTGAACAGGGGAATTGTGGATTCATTTCTTAATCTCCAGCTTTCGGCTAAGAAAGAGCATTTGGGATGGATCAGATGTGCAATTTACCACAAAAAGGTCAAAAGCTTTCTGTGAATGTATATGGCAGTTATAGGGCATCTAGAGAAGCATAAGGTGGTGTCATCAGAAGCTTTTCCTTTGTTCCTCCCTTATGTTTTTAGTGTCTTTTCCATGTCTTTGGTGCTTCTTGGTGTGTCTATTCTGTCTTGATGTTTTCTTTTGATTTTACTTCCTATTTTTGTCTGTTGTCTGTTTTTCCATAGTGATATTTTTCCTTTCCTGCCCTTATTATTTTATCCTGTATTAAAATGACTTCTTTTTGATCGATATCTAACTGTTGGGTTACCCACCTCTGTTCAGCAGCCATGTTATCTCCTGCCGTCATAGTTTTTTACTTGTTTACTTTTTTGGACTTCTGTCCTGCCAGTATCATGCAGTGCTTTTTGTCTTTTCAGCGTTAGTAAAAATATCTTTTGTTAGCTTACCTGCCTGAAACCCACATCCTGTGTTGAGCCCCTAACTTTAGGATTGTGACAGACTGGGAAAAAAGCAATACTTTTCAAAGAATAAAAAGGATTTTATTACACAAAAAGAGAAAAGCTTTAATCATTCCCGACCCCTTTTGCTGTCGGCTGCTTAATTGTAATAGCTGAGACAAACCTTGAGGGAGTCTTCTGCGTGTCAAGTATATTGAGAATGCTATATGGTAGGGGTGGTCTGACTGCAGTGAATGGATGAATGGGTTGACACAAAGTTCAAGGAAGAAGCTCAGCACATGAATATGAATCGGGCCTCTGCGTTTGTGTTCACTAGGCTGGAATTAGTGCTTTTCATTACTGATGCCTCATAGGCTGGCTGTTTGGCTGCCATCTAGGGTCACAATAAAATGATGTGTTTGCCAAAGGCAGAGAGACTGGGTCACAAGGGATTAAATGGCCCAGTTATGAAGAGCAGAGCTTATCTCCCTCTCTGAATCAGCCTCTACCTCCAGCTAAACTAAACATACTCCATGTCCTATGGGAAGCATATCTGTAAGAAAACTGGGGACAATAAAAGATCACCATCTATACACCCCTTTATCATATTACTTCAAAATACATTTTGACTATACATTTAATGTGAGTCAGTGTTTACTCACACTGATGTGAACAGAAAGAAGCATACAGATAATTTAATCACTGTATATGAAATGACTAAAAGCATACAGTATGGCTGTATTGCTCAGTACCTGGGATTTCAGAGCACAATGACAAATTCTTTTCTCCTTTTCAGCTCAATTTTTGGATTTCATGCAAAAAAACAGACTTGTACATCTAAAGAGCATGTCCTTCATCGATTAGAGCCCCTGCTGGGATCAGTGAGTATGATACAAGATCATCACCATCTTGTGTTTAAATTCCCCCCCTTTAGAACATAAGCTTGAAATGAGCATGGATTATGCTTACGGTGGGAATTGTAACTTCTGCTCTTGGCTGCTTTAAACCACACGGTGAATAATACTCTGAAATTAAGTCAGTGTTTTTGGGTGATGTGCTGGATTTTGATCTGGGTGGTCCTATAATATTCATCTTATTTTAACTCCATTTTAACTCTGCTTTGTTTTGGTATTTATACTGTTATTTGATTATTTATCATTTTTCCTTTGTTTAAACACAACTGTTCACTAAATCTGAAGGGAACTACACGTCCAAGACTTTGATGGTCTTATCCTTTTATGCTTTTTGCCCTTATGCCAGATCTTCTAACAAACATTGAATATATACTGACTGCTAAATTCTGTTATTTACTCCATTGAAATGCCATGACCCCTCCCCAGCAGAGTATGGGCTATCATCAATCCCCATAAAAAGTTTCATTTTTCAAAGCATGATACAGTATAATAGTAACACAAGCAATTTATAATTGTAACTAATTTCAAGTCTATCATCGCTTCCACTTATGTTGCAACCACAAAATCCACATTATTAGCTCATTTAATAAATAACTGAACTCCTCATCAAAGGTTTGGTGTATCTGTTGTAGGTTAATTACTAGGTCATGATCATTAAGTATTTTTCATTTTAAAAAGTTCCAAAACTAAAACATAAAGTGAATTTTATGTCAGTGCTCACTGTTGAATGGTTCTGAGACCATCACGGCAGTGCGACATAGTCCTTGTCTTAACAAATCGTTTCAGAGAAAATACAAACTTGAAATCATTTCACAGTTCATGATTTAGATTGGTTTAAATATCTTAATAATTCAACATTACAGTCTATTTGAAATATTGCTATTCCATTCAAACGGAGAAGAAGCCTATTCAGTAATTGGAAAAGGGGAAAACAGTCTTTACGTTCAAGTCTGTGCTGTTTACTTATCCAACCATGTCAACTTCCTCTGTCTGTGGACTTTATTAGTCTGAACAACATCATATTTTCTCTCAACTCAAAAATAATTTCTGCATGCAGTGTGTTAGAACGCTCTGTTGTTACAGTGTAAACATGTGTCATCACTGGGCTTTGTGGGGATTAAAGACGCTGTTTGTTTTGCGTGTACAGTGTCATGCACCCGGAGAGTTCTGCACCAGTGCTTCAGTTGGTTTCTGTTCCGTAGTGCTATTTTTTTAGGTGCTGATTATTGTTACCATGTGTGATATTTCAGCAGTCCAAGTTGATAAAAGCATCTTAGTGACCTTACCACCTTTTGAAGATTTTAACTCTGTCAGATGCTTCTGTTTCTTCATCTAATACTAGAGTGAGACCCAAAATAATCTAACCAGTGACCTTACTATATGTCGCAAAACTGCTTGTTTTTCTTGCTAATGATGTCTTTATTACTAACGTTGTAAATTTTGTGCTTTCATACTCCAGAATAAACTTGGGACGCCACACAGAAAGTATTGTTTTTTAATAAGAATTTAAATCTAAAGTAGCACTGCGCTGTGTTTCATAATTAAGAAAAATATACAGTACTGTACTGTATTCTTACTATATTTTCCTAGCTAGTAACCCACCAAAACATCCATATAGTGTGAGAAAATATGTTATCAAATGCTAATTAAGAGAAATTTGCCCTGGGCTCTCTAGGAGCTTACCATATTTTGTCTTTCCCCTAAAGATTTATTAGACATGGTTTAACTAACAGGAGGCTCAGGGAACTCCTCCTTGCTGAATTATAGAAATCATTTCCCATTAACTATTTTAATGGAGAGAGGAAATTCAAGGACACCCTCAATGTTAAGATTATCACTTCAAAGACGAGCTGTTGACACTCTGGAAACTGTTAACGATGTAATGAATGAATCATGAGCATCGTTTTTGGTCAGAGGGCTGTTCCTCCTCCCAGCAGTGTGGTCTGGCCCTCATCTCGGTTGTTTGTGACACCTTGCAAAAAGAGTCCTTACGTGACTTTCACTGACAGGTGGGGAGAGCAGTGAGGGAAGACAAGTTGTTTTTGAGAAGTGAGGTTCAAAGGGACTTTTGTCGGTCACCTCAACTTCTTGATCATCTGCTGTTGTGTCAGAATAACAAGACAATTAAGCAGGAACAAATAGCATGTTAATCTGTACTGCAGATCTGCAAAGATCATTAAGTCCCCAGGCTTCACAAATCGTTGTCAATAAATTTTATATATATATATATATATATGTATATATATATATATATTATAAATGCAGTAAAATCATGTGTTTTTTATTTTTTGCTGATGAGATACAGACTTTAGAAGAACAGTTTTTGTGCAAGTTTTGGTGAATTTGGCTGCAAACAGCAAAAATGATACAATAGTATATCATGCTATATCTACTGTTAGTTCTAGTGTAAGCCACCACATGTATCAGCCCACAATAATTTATGCATTTCAACCCCATTCCTACACAAGAACAGAACAAAGAAAATCAATCAATCCGAGATAGAGGGTGACTTTAATGTAGAACCGTTGTTGTATGGATGATGGTGATGAAAAACATGAACTTGAGTGTGAAAGTGTTAGACCACCGAATAATCAGTGAGGTCTCTCTGTTTCTCACAGAGTGTGAAAAGTTATCATTTATCTCTTCCAATATTGTTATTTAGAGACACCCCCCCCCCCCCCCCCCCCCCCAAAAAAAAAAGCTTGGACTTTTACATGAATACCATGTCAGATGCAACTTACCATTTGTCACAAAACATAAAAATAGTGCCAGAGATCTAATTATTTAATCAATACCATATCTGAAATTATAAATGCCTGCTATCATCTTTAGTATGGCAAAGAGCAGTGTGGAGAATCCTGGCTTTGATTCATGTGAAGATGTAAGCTTGCACAACTGGTTTAGATAAATACTGCAAAGATTCAATTATGTTGAATTAACTAAGCCAAAATTCACGGGTAAGCTTAAATTATGAACTGTGAAGAAAATGAAAAGAACTTAGGTCTACTCACAGATTTATGTTTATCAGAAGACAGAAGAAGAAGAGCTGTTGCACAGTCATATCTGGCTACATCCCCCCCATCTTGTTTATCCTTTATTCTGTAAAAGGTGGAAGCTGGGAGGATTCAGCTTTTCTTGTCAAATTCTGTCTGCAGAGCAGTAGGTGGTAGTTTATGGATTTGCTGTTGCTCTCCTATTGAAAACAAGGAATGCCACGCTTTCTGTCTACCACACGACAATATATTTCTTTAAATGCATATTTGGACAGATTCTTTACACTGGTAGGCACATTACACAAAAGGTTTTTTAACAGCAATTTTAATTTGTTACATTTGAATCTACACCTCTATTCTGACATGAAACAAATTAAACTTCATTCAGGAAGATTTGCACAGCTTGAAACTGTTTTGCTAACCTCTCCCCAGTGTTAGCTCATATCCTTCTTTCTCTTCTTTGCACACTTCCATGAAATCACAAACGGAAGGAAAAAATAAATGCTAAATTAACCAAAAAAAGGGAAAATCTTGTTATTGGTGTTTCACAGCTGAAAAAAAAAAGTGAAAAGCTCAATGCTCTGTTTAAATGAAATTTCTGGAGAGAGGGGCTCTATGTGAACTTGACCTGAGAGGCAGAATTTAATGAGAACATAACTCTAGGTAATCAATATTGTATATCAATTTATACTTTAAATGGAGTGTGCTCACCAGGCTCCCATTCCATAAATCCATACTTGGAATCAAAGGACTTTCAAAGAAGAAACAATGAGGTCACAGACCTATGATGTGGGTTTAGTCCCTCTGTTAAAAGTGCTTCACTTAAAAGAAATCAGGTGTACCAGGTTTATTTTTAAATCTGTGAAGAAAAAACATAAAGAAAAGACACTCAGTCCAACCCAGTGTGCACTGAAAATCCATAAAAGTGTAGGAGAGCAGCAAACATGCAGCTTTGAGAGCTGTCAGTCAATGTTGTCAGAGATGGTGGAGCCGTGGTTGGAAGGAGAGAGCCAATGTGTTGTGACTGCAGTTCAGACTCTAAGGTCAACACTGAACTCCCTGCTCAGCCCTTCCATTTTCCATGAGAGCTCCCCACACAAGCCGGCAGGCCAATGATGTCCCCACTGACCGCTGTGATCTGTGGCCAAGTGGCGTCTCCCTCTGCCCAATCAGACCCAGCACCTCTTGTTCGCTCGCCAACTGGCCTTCTTCCCTGCAAGCCGGGGCCAGGGCTCCTCCTGGTTCCGTATGTTCTGCGCTTTTTTTAGGGCTGTGATGGATGCCAGCCGTCCCTGGGCGCCCTTCGAAGCTGGACCAGAGAGGGGGATTAAACAGATTTCTCTTTTTTTTTTTCAGAAAAGGGGATGGATGAGTGTAATCACCTATAATCTCAAATTCTAGGCCTCTTGATAATGAACCAGGGGATGTTTTGGCCATTTGGATCTGTTCCCTCCAGTCACCTACTTATACCATGAAAAAGACCTGTCATAACAGCATGAAAGTTGTGGAGAGGAGATGGAGTCGAGATAGCGCAGCTGTATTTTCTGCTCATGTGGACACTCAGAAGACTGAATGCTTAAGGACCGAAGTCACTTTGGCCAGCGAGCACTTGGCTATTGATCCTGTCTAAAATGGAACCCCTTAGGAAGTTAAGCTCTCATCCTACATGTAATGGGAAGGATAAAACTAGATAGACTGGGGCATGCACTCTGTCCTAATCTTATGAAAACTAAGAAGTGGAGCAGCATTTTAATTTAAAGGGCTGAGAAAGAAATGGGAAAATGTTTATTCCTTGCTCTTTCAACGACAGAAAACAGCAACAAATGAACCGCTTTAGCACAGAAGACTGGAACATGAATCTTTTCACCTAAAAAAAACAAGTACTGGTAATTCACTCCTTCGTCCTTATTGCTTTTAATTCAAAAGAAAAAAAATTAAAAAGGGGCTAAAGTTTCAAAGCTAAATAGAACAAAAGGATTAACGTATAGTCAGCTAACTCTAAAGACCAAATAATGCAGCATCTTTAGGTTTTACCGTAGCTACGCAGTGTCACGGTGACATTAGATTTTAAAGCTAACCTACCTTTGTCATAATACATTGTTAGTGGAAGAAAGACAAAGAAAGTGGGAGTGTTCATTTGAGTTAAAGACTTCCATACTGTCAGAATATCGATACTCCCAGACAGTTAATGCACTGGGGGTGTGCTTGAAAATAAAATTCATAAAAGAAAGAATAGCAGAGAGAAGAGGTGTGAAAATTAAATGTCATTTCTTGACAGGGATGTCTTAGAATTAATCTGGCAGTGAAGTGTGACAAAGTTGTTTGGTGACAAGGCAGGAGAAGACAATTGTCAACACTTCTTTCCTTCCAACAAGTGCTGGCACCCAAGAAGTGGGTGCAAAGCTAAGAGATGTCGCTCACAGAGCAAGAGACAGGGAGAGAGGAGGAGAGGTGAATGTGTGTTAGTGTGTATATTCGTGCATGAATACAGACGTGAGAACTGGTTTAAGCTTTATAAGGTAAATGTATGAAAGGTGTCTGACATTTATTGGGTGTTCTGTGCATAGCTCACATGTGTGCATGTAATTACTCCCACAGTATAAGTGGAGAAAGTCCATAACATGCAAGTGCAGACATGTCAGGCTGTCCAGAATCGCACATAAACATATCCTGACCGTTACAGAAAATAATCAAAATTAAAATGCTGTGAAATTTTAATTTCTTTCACAGCTCTTCCAAAAGGCTGGTGGCTGGAATGAACACAGACTTAAGCTGGTTTGTAGGTGTAAAATTTGCAAACAAAAGAGGAAAAAAATCTCACATTTTTATCTTATTTTTCGAACCAGAAAATAAAATAACAACAGCTGTGATGTGCTTAAACGCTTAAAGAGACTCTTCAATTTACCAAGACTTTATTAGGTAGACATAGAAAGACAGCGAAATAAATTTCCAGAATTTTGAACAGCTTCTATAAAAATAAACTATGGTCACATTTTCATGACAAGCAACCTATTGTTTCTGTGAATAATGTACATCTTTACCAAGAAAACTGACACTACTTTTTTCTTTAACTGGTTGTTTACATTCTGACGCAAAGACGTGCTTTGTTCCTATAATACCACATAAAGGTAAAAATAGGATGCAGTTCTGCGTGGATTTGGGGCAGGAGGTCTGACGCTCACACACTTCTTTAAGTCTCTTCTTTCCTTACTAAGCAGTTTTTATTCCTATGTCATTTTTATAGCTCTCATATGGTTTCTGCTTCGTGTTTTGTAAAAGAAGCCTACCCAAGCATTATGAGAAATAGTCCTATCTGTTCTTTGGTTTGTTTTTATAGTCATGTATCTTTCTCTAGATTTTAAGATGCTTTTAGCCACTTCAAGAGTCTGTTTTTGGGAAGACATCATTTTCATGAGACATAGCCCTGGGAGTAAATATGGACCGGCACGCTCCCTCTTTTTCAAAGACATGCTAATGTAGACCTCATTCCAAAAGCTTGATGTCAGTCTGTGCCATCTATCCACATCTGATGCATCTCATGATCATATCCTGACTCTCTCTTTGATCAAAGTCCCCAGTAAGCAGCTAGCTTCACTATAATGGCCTCATTCGATTACAACGTGTAAAGTACTCCATTAGTTTCTCTGTTCATGAATCATTAAGTGCTGGTTATGATCAGCCAGCTTCATAAGGAACTGCGGATTGAGGAAATGGAAACTGGTGGAGCAGCCTGAGGTCATAGGTGGATACAATATGCTAAGGCTAAATGAACAATTGCATATTAAGGTAGTCTTCTGAGATGAGGTATTATATGGAGTATGAAGAATCAAGAACCGTGTGACCGTACGAAGAAAATTCATATCAAAACAAAGCAATTTAAGGCAGTTTATTGCATTTTTAGATCCACAAAATCCCCTGAGATGAAGATGAACACAGAAAAACAAATTAACTTTGTCAAACCACTCTTATCCTTGTGTCTTGTCTTCACCCTGTTCCTGTGCAGAGAAAGCACAGCACAGTTTCGAGTTTCAAACCTTTGTTTATTAAAAATCAAAAATCTTCTCAGGAGAACATCAAAGACAAAAGTTTTTATTTATGCACACATTTTTTTTTTCCTTTACTAAAAACTTTTATTGTGATGCACAAGGAATAAGGTGCTAGCAAATAAGCCACACAAATAAAGCACACAATCATTCTGCCAGCTTTGGAGCCATATTGGCTGGAGATGTATCCATCTGTTTCCTCTGTTACTATGGTCCTCTGTGTTTCTTGGATCTTTTTTATCTCTCTTTCACAAAGTGTTTTGGATGATGGAGTTAGACTTAAAGGGTGACGGAAACACTTGTGGAGAGGTGGAGAAGTTAAAAGAGGGTGAAAAGATGGCGGCAAGAAGACTGAGTCACGGAAGAGGGGAGAGCGACTGTTATCCATAAGCAATGCGTAGTACTTGGGAGAGTGAAATTGATGAGTTCATCTTTGTCTCATTATTGTCATGATGGATCAGATTGCTGACTTCCCTCAAAGGCGGCTTAATGACTCGGTGACACAAATCTGAATGACTGGCTTCACCGGTGGCATCCATTAGAGTGCCACACAAAGCTCTCAGATGTGCTTAAACAAAATTGATAATTACCAAGAGGTTTCATCATTGTAATGAATGGCATCAATAAAGGGACAATTCATGTTGCATTTAATGCATTCGGTCCTGCCATTGAGGATGCCCAGGCTGTTATGAAGCCAAGAGATGATTTTTATCTCTCATTTATCATTCCTTTGTTTTGATGCGGTGAAGAATTTGATTAATCCTCATTGAGAAATGTTGCAGAAAGAGCTGCATAAACAACAGAGAACTAGGTAAGGCCTCAACAAAATAAAATGACTATCACTGACTCTGTCTTTACTGAGCTATTTTCACAATGAGACCTCATGCAATACAGACAATAATAACAAGGTGGCAATATTACCATAATTACAGCTTCTTCCTTCTTGTCCAGCCAGTTCATTGCCTCTCCACCTCCTTCCAACCCCCCAAACTCCACCCCTCATCCCTCATCTGGTTTATGTTCTTTCTCGCTGTTGTTAATGCTCAGGCTCTAATGGCCATGGCGTCTTCTCCGACAAGGCTTAAAAACGTTTGTCTGCCTCCTCCATCCCCTTACTTATTTAATAATGAGACCACACAAGACAGTGTCTCTATTCATAATGGGGCAGCAGTGGAGCCATCTTGGTTGGCATACAAATCATGAAGAACCAAGGCAATATAGCAGGAGAGATCTAATTGAGAGATAAATCAGACCTCTGATACTGGTTGACTCGAGAATCAGCTGAACTGAGTCCCTGTCAGTATGAGAGCCTAGGCTCTGTGAATCTGCTGAAAGTTGCTGCTTCTCTGCTTACACACAACTCCTGTGTCTAAATATGGAGATCTGAAGGCATCGCTGTGTTTGTGCCTGTGTTGTTTCGACATCCTGATGGTTGTTGGTGGCTGTGACAAGTACACTTCGATGTTTATTTCTCTCTATTTGTGCTGGAGAGTTCAGGATCCCACGCCACCTTGTCTCATCTCATCTAAAAGAAAACAACAAATCATTTCTCCCAGTTTGAAACAACAGATCAGCAGAGGGATGGGTAGGGTGGGGAATATTTGCTCAAAGTATGATTTCAGCATGGTTGACTGACACAGTCACTCTTACAGGTCCCTGTACTTCATCATACTCCAACCACAAGACAAAAACATGAACGAAATAAAAGCCATTACTTTAATTTGCCGTACCATTTGTTATTCATTCACACTTTTATTCCTAGCACAGGTAAAACCTATTTAAACTTTAGCCTTATTTACAGAAAAAATAATGATCCAGATGCATTATACTGCATGCACTGAAATAGCAGCCCTTCATATTTCACCCTCACCGTCCCCAGAGTATGACAGTTCGTGTTGCCGATGCAAAGGGAGGCAGTGATAAACTGGAAAACAGGACAACACTTAGTACGCAGGTGCTTGTATGAGCTTAACAAAAAGCCAAGGAAGGCCAGCAACTGTCTGTGGGGATTTAACCATGTTACAGCTTTGATGCATTTTAAATTGACCTCGAGCATACTTTGGAGACAAGGAGAGAGGGCAGAAACACACAAAGCAGACGATCAATTACTATTCTATAATTGGACAGGGCTTTAATGAGGCTGGCGGATGCAGCCTTGTGCACCTTTGTCACTGACGTGGGTGGCCCAATCAAAGCATGTCCTCATTAGCATATCTCCATGTGCAACACTAGCCCTCAGAGTGAGCAGCACTTAAAGCATAAGGGTTTTTTCCTTCCAGCGAAGACCAGACCCTATTCACTTCTGCACTCCTTGAACTTGACATAGTAACATATTTTATTTGTAAAGTCAATAAACCAAAGCAAACTGGTAATTACAGAAGAGACAACACAAAAAAACACTAACATCAACAAAAGCCTTTTAAATAGAAAAATATAATTTTATAGCTAACAACAAAACAGCTGTTTTAATATAAAGTGCAAAAAAAATATTATTTTGTCTCAGTTTTGTTTGTTTTTTTAGAGTTTTTGGCACTGGGAGACTGAAATTGCTCAAAAAATATTTGAAAAAGTTAAATTTTTCAAGTTGAAGTCTGTTGAATAACTCCAGTATAGAGGAAGAACACAAGTTATCCAAGGTGGAGGTCACCAAAATCTAAAACACATCCAAATCCATAAAAAACAAGCCTTTTTCTGCATTAAAAAAAAAAAAAAAAATCAGTTCTCTTACAGCTTTCCGGCTAATTTTTGCTTAGGTTAAAGAAAAATGTTACCGTTTTGTAGATCCCATAAGCATTTTGACACATTAATTCAATTAGAATCAGAAAATAAGGTCTGGGCCTATTCAAAATGACATATGACACACAAAACGAGGCTGTGTCAGATGCATTCTCATTGTGGGAAATGCTCTGGTTGGTCAGGCAAGGGGTGGTGCCTGGGTAGACATTCAGGAGGCAGTATACATGATGCCTACTCACTCGTTATGAATACTCAAGACAATTAACGGATCTATTCTCAAATGGGCTCAGTAAAAAAACCTGGTAGTATAGGCTTATTAAACGCCTGATTTGACTAATAAGGACATGTGTGTTCTCACATACATCTCCGCTGGGTAATGCCTCGAAAGGTTGAGGGCTTCATTGCATATGTGAAAACAGCTGCACAAATCTGTTACAGAGCAAACTGTGATACTACGCCCAATCATTCATTCAGAAAACTACATAAGAAAAAAAAATCTATTTAATAATGTAATCAAACTCAGGTAAAAGGACAAAGTAGATAATAAAATAAGGGAGAGAGACTGGTGGGTTGGGGCTCATCCAACAGCAAGATAATTAGAAGAAAAGACTCAATTGTGAGGACTAAGTCGTCATTGGTGATGGCTGTAGCCCTAACCATAATGGAACTATCCATCCATCCATCTTCCATTACAACAGTCTAAACAGACGCCTATCTTCCTGGCCACCTTCTCCAGCTCCCAGAGGAGATGCCAAGGCATTTCACAACCCAGCTGAGAGATATAATCTCTCCAGTGTGTCCAAGATCTGCCCTGGGGTTTCCTTCTGTTAGGACATGCTCAAAATACCTCATCTAGGAGGCACCCCAGGAGGCATGCTAGCCAAATGCCTGAACCACCTCAATTGGTTCCCTTTGATGTAAAGGCGTTGCTGCTCTACTCTTAGCCCCTCCCAAATGACTGAGCTCCTCAGTCTGTAACACTAAGCCCAGACCCTACTGAGGAAGCTCACTTCCGCCACTTATATCCACATATCATTCTTTGGGTCACTACCTTAAGCTTGTGGCCATAGGTGGGGAAAGGAAAATAGATTCACAGCTTCACTTTTATCCTCAGCTCTCTTCACTACACCAGACCAGTACACCATCCAGATCACTGCTGATGCTGCAGCAGGTCATCATCTGTCAATCTCCTGCTCCACTCTCCCTCACTTGTGAACAAGGCTCTTAAGTACTTTAACTCCTCCACTAAGGGAAACAACTGCTCCCCAAGTGGAAGATATTTCACCTTTTTTCAGCTGAGAATTACGGCCGCAAACTTGAAGGTGCCAATTCTCCTTCTTGCCTCTCCAAAACTCTCCAAACTCTTCTGCAAATTGCAGTATGAGCCTGATGACCTCAGAGGCTAAGATTAAGGTTATCACCAATGTCAGAAGGCCCTAGGAACTTCCAGTTGCTATTCCCTAACCAGTTGGTGAGTGGTTTCTGGATGGCAGCTACTCACTGAAAAATTTTCATGCAAAAAAACCCAAAATACAAACCAAGTTTGTTTGTGGGTTTTGAATGAAGTGCTTGCACAAAGCTACTAAGTGCTTCCTAAAAGGGCTTGTTTGATTGTTGGGGTTTTCTTTCTATTATTGTAAGGTGTTTACCTTAACATATAAAGTGCCTTGAGGCAACTATTATTGTAACTCGGCACTATTTGTATAAAAATGAATTAAATTCAATCTGCTAGCGACCAAGACAATTGGAAGGAAGTTTTCGGTGGAGCGCCATATGCCTCTGACTGGGTCTTAATCACTTTCAGAGCGACTGGTAACCACTTGCATCTGATCAGGGAATGCTTATATAATTATAGAGACCAGTTGCTATCAGGCATCATCAACTAATGTGAGGTGCCACCGTAATTTTAGAATTGCCAGTTAACCCCATGTCTGTTCTTAGACTATGGGTGGAATAGAGACAACACATATAGATGTAATGCATCTGTACTTACACCAAACTTTAATGCTTGGTAGTCAGGACTGCTGACCTTGGGCAGTTCACTAATCTATACTCTCATATTCACTACAACTAAACTCATACAGTCTTATTGGCAAGAGGTTACAAAGAATTCTAAATATCTATATCTCATCAGAAATTAGATTCTCAAAGGACGTTGGCAGTAGCTGCTCCACCATAATAGTATTAGACCTCCAGCTCACAGTTAACACCACACTCACTTAAGAACAGAAAACATATTAAAAAAAAGACTTACAGCACAAAACAACAAATCATTACACAATACATCAGATATTACATAAGCACAATTTGAGTTATCACTTTAATCAGTTCAGTTTGTTGTGTTGTTTGTTTGTAAATTGTCCTTTAAGCAGTTTGGAGAATCACAGAATTTATAGGCCTGAAAACCAGACATTTCACACCTGAGCCTCAACTCTCGCGGCCCGGTACCAAACGACTCACGGACCGGTACCGGTCCGAGGCCCGGGGGTTGGGGACCGCTGTGCTACACCACAACATCGCCATGGCATGTTCAATGACCGAAAAACAATTGTAAATTTCGAACACCAATGAGAAACCTGGATCACACAGACAAAGGAATAACATGCAAACTCCACGCAGAAATGCCCCATTGACATGTTAAAAGGGATGTGTCAGTGGCGCATATGTAAATAGGGCATCACAGCCAAAGGGGCATATAAAAATACATAAATATATGGCGGTATACAAATGTATGTAGATATAAATGTATGTCAATTTCAGTTACAACTGCAGGTGTTCTAAAACTTGACCAGTAGTTCAGATAAAAGGTGTTCTGTGAACCACTATTGTGGAGCTGTTTCAGAGGTCTAGAATAATGGAAATGAAAACAAATCAAAGAGGTCATGAAGCACTAAACATATAAAGGCTACATCATGGAGCCCTGCTCTCAAAAACTGACATAGATGTAACACAGTCTGTGAAGTTGGATTTAAGAAATAAATGCTTAAAGTTAACATTTTAAAAACATGTTAAGCACCATCTCAAATTCAAATTTTATTTGTCACACACACACAACCATATGGGGGTGAAATGCTTGTAGCTGTACAATGCCCGACCATTAAATGACAGAAAAAAGTTTTACTGTATTTACAATTTACAGGTTACTACAAAATTTACAAATTAACTTAGAAATTTACAGTAAAAAATGTGCAAATAGCAGAAAGAGATTATAAAGATTATAAATTATAGGAAATGTGTGGTGGTGCGTGTGGTGATGTGATGTGTGGGAGAGTCCAGTCCTACACCTGGTTCAGGGCCCGAATAGCCTGGGGGAAGGAGCTCCTCCTCATTCTCTCTGTTTTGGCCTTAAGGGAGTGGAAGCACTTCCCAGACCTCAACAGTGAGTGATTGTTGGGATGGGAGAGGTCCATCATAATCTTCCTAGCTTTGGACTTGCACCGCTTGGTGTAGATGGACAGCAGGTCAGGGAGCTCTGATTGAATGATGCGTTTGGCCGAGTGCACCACACTTTGCAGATCTTTACATCTTCTGTCAGTATGGTACATGACCTCATGTTGGTTTGTTGTGGCTAATAGGCTGAATTAGTTTAAGTTAGCTAACTTTACTGACCCAGAAACCAAAAACACTAAAACTAAAAATCAGTTCATGTTTTTGTAGTAGCCCTTTTATGTAGTAAACTGCTTGGTTGTGTTGGGAAAAGGGATAATATTTTATTGCATAAAATAGCACTGACTGCATGACTGCTGATCATGCAAACATCTGCTCTGGTACATCCGGCCAGGTGAGGAGTCTGGTGATTCAAACATACTCTTCTTGTGTTCTAATTCACAAAGTGCTTTACAGACCCAAGCATTATGGTTAAAAGATGGATTTTCTCACTTAAGTGCAGCTAGCCAAACAACATAGAGCCACTTACTGCTAAATAGACAGACAGTGAAAATGGACAGTATAACCTTGGTTTATTAACATAAAACTCATTGTTGCAGCCAGGTGCAGCCCAAAAGTGATCTCCTTAAACTGATTTTTAGTTTTAGTGTTGTTATTTTCCTCTGAGTTATCGATTCTGTCACTAGTTAGCTAACATAAACTAATGTAAGTCTATTGTCATATGTAAATTAGCGTATGTGTAGTTTTTCATGTCCTCTTTAGGCAATCTTTCATTCCTCTATTAGCATGTTAGTCAGCTGCTGCTGACTGCACCATGTGTATTGTTGGAATAGAATATCCTTGCATATGCCTTATTGTCACATGTTCCTTTATTTATGTGATTATTTGTATGTGTGTGTTGTTCGTGGGGAGTAGACTTGCACAGCTGTTTTTCTTTCCTGTGTATGTGAGTCTGTTTATGTGTTTACTGAAGGGTAGAAGCAGATGATGAGGAGGTATCATCTTCGGATGATGCATTGTTTTGTGTACTGTCTTTGCCATTATCCGTTCTGTTTACTGTCTTTGTGTACATTACTACACTGACCAAATGAGATTCCTACATGCATAATAGACTTAAACTTGACTCGATTATATAGTATACCATCCGTAAGGGTACCACACATGTTAAGTAACATAATCGTGATAAATTATATTGTATGTATTTAGACATCTGCAGAGAACCTAAATATATAAATAAACAAGACAGTTGATGAGGAATGTAGGAAATACCTTCTTTCTTTCAGCTTCTGTCTGACACACATAAGCAGTTTTGATTGAAGGCCGTAATTACATGAAAATTATGTAGATCGGTGCAAAGGAAGTAGCCTTATGGTGTTTGATCACTTTACAAACATGAATCCTAGCTTCATTCTATCAGAATAAAGCATGCCACCTTGTACAAAGAAGAATAATGGCAAAATATAGTTAACCAGTATTGGCTTTAATGATGATGATAATGCTCCATTATCATATTTTCAGATAAGATATAGATGCAGCACGTACAGCAGCTTTTGATTGCTTCTGGTAATGCACCCAACAACCATTATCATCTAACTTAAAGATAAGAACATTAACCTAATCAGTGTGCATTTTATTCACGTTTAGTCACTTAAACAAAAAAAAGGAACTACTGAACCCAGTGGTGAGTTGATCCGCTGGCTGTGTGGTGGTACGGGGCCCTGTTGCTGGCATAGCCTGGATTAACTTGTCCCTTTGAGGTAAAGGTCATTGCAAATTAATACAGTCTTTCTTAGTGATCTGCTTCAGCCAATACTGATAAAACTAACAGTCTTCTGCAAGACTGTTTAGGACATACTAAAAAAAGGGAAAAAGACATATCAATTAAAAATGCAATGATAATGTTTGCATGTGGTTTTCTATTGTTTTAAAATAAATGAAATCATGTCAGTGAGCTTGATTACTAATATTTATTCAGTTATTTCTACTCGAGTAGGTTGTTGACCTCGTTAAAAAAGTGTGCCCTCAAAATTATTCACTTACTTAACAGATACTTGTGCACCGCTGACAATTAACAGATATACGTCAAACAAGGAGTTGATTAGCTGGAAATCCATGTTTCACAAGAGTGCTATATTTTACAGACCCTGGGACTCTTAGTTTACTGAGTGATTCATCACATAATCGCTGCCTGCAGAGCACTCTGCATCAAAGCAACTTGAAATGATGCTCTGGTGTTTTTACAATCAAAGTCAACATCCTGTGTTTTGTCTGTACGGCTGACGCCTCATTAGGGTTAGATCACTTAAACCGTAATGTTGTCTGCAGGAAGCAGCCAAGTATTCATGTTTATGTAGCCTGAAACATAAAAATTGACATTTCAAACTTTCCTGTCTCAAAAGTTGGGAGACAGGATATGGCAGTAGCATATGGTCACATCGAAAGAACATATTCAATTAATAGTAAGAAGGATACACGAGTTTCTTCACTGCAGTTCTGTCAGCTTCAGACCTATCAAAAATGGTACCAAATGCAATTTTTGATAATGATTGATGGGAGTCAAATGCAGGCATTTACATTAGTTGTTAAAAGGTTGACTTTTAATCCAGAAAAAACTTTCCTTAGCATGAACAAAGTGATTCTGTTGCTAAAATCCAACCACACACGGGACCTTAATGCCAACCGTGGACTCCACAGTCACAGTTTGTATTTTCTATCTTTACCATATATCATGCTCGTGTCTCCATGAGTGGCATATGGTGGAATCGACAAATACATTTTCACAACAAATGCATCTTCCTTTTTTGTTGGTTACATTGATATACAGCAAACCCTTAATGTCACACAGTAGCAGAAGAACCATTTTACACTCTTTTTTTTCTTCTTTACATTTTTTTGTATGCAAATAGGGTCACAGGGTTAATGAACATACAAAATTCCTTTGAGCATGTCCAAACATTAGATATCAGCCAGTGTCATTTTGTACTCACATAAAGTTCCTCCTCTTATTTCTGTTGGCTACTAATGGAAATAGGCAAGGACATTTCCAATGCTTGACAGGAGGTTAAAGTATACAGAATACAGGATCAAGGAAGACGCAGAGTGAACAAATGCAAATCTCCCTCATGGTTAGTCCAACTAGACCAATTCAAGCCCTTACAAATCTTAAACCAATCTTCCGTTGAGCAAAAGTGTAATCCTTTATTTATTAATAAAATCAAATTGAACAAATGAGACTTTGGGTTGCTGTCTTGTCTATTATGCTGAAACTTCAAACCGTGGAGTTTCTTTCAAACAAATTGAAGCCACGTCTTGACACACTGGACATTTTATGGTAGGTTTAGCATGGAAATCTCAAAGGCTCATTAGATGTCTTCTGGCTGTGCTGGGTAGCTAAAGGGTATCTCCAAGTCTTATCTGAAGTGGCAGGCACCACTCAAATAAGACAAGAGCTATTATGAAACTAGTCCTTGCCAAACTTTAAGAGTCATGTCAATGAAGAGAAATATCTAATACCCTTCCCATTCTGGAGGACAGAGGTACCCATGACAATGCCTCCAGAGTGTTGTGGCCCTGTCTCCTGTTAAAATGATAGGCCACATCATTACTGGGCTTCCACACCACTGTGGATAGAGGGAAAGTCAGGTACTGACTGGGTGAAAAGGAAAGAGCAGTGCCTGGGATCAGCTCAGCGTAGCTGCTGGGGCACAACTGCCCCTATTCTGATTCAAACGTAGAGACTGGTGAGCTGCGACAGGGCTGTACCGGACCAGGTACATCTGTATCTCTTCCGGCACATTGTGGAGGAGGTGGTGAGTGACAGCAGGTGGGGACGCAGCCCAATTAGAGCAGGGCTGTTGGAGGATGATGAATGGGGCTGGCTTAGAGAGTCTAGGAGAAGCATAGGCATAGGCAGGCTTGAGATGCCCACAGCTGTCTCACTGAATGAGTATAAACATGCTGAGGGGCTCCTCCATACAGAATAATACAGCCGGCATCTGCAGGCTGGTGTGTGCTCCCTTGTCTCTTTCCACTTCTTTTTCACAGGCTTTGACAGTTATGAGCTCACCTCCTTGACTGGCATGGCCTTGAACTAAATTTAGAGAATCATGGAGCTTGACACTCACCCCCCTGTAGAATCATATGGAGCTAAAAGTATACGTTGTGCACTGTACAAAATGCTTTGTGTGTGTGTGTGTGTGTGTGTGTGTGTGTGTGTGTGTGTGTGTGTGTGTGTGTGTGTGTGTGTGTGTGTGTGTGTGTGTGTGTGTGTGTGAGTACAATGGTTATCACTGTGTGGAGAAAAGGCTATTGTATGTGAGTACAGCCCCATCACCTGTTGCTAGGGGATATAATCGAGCTGCCACTGAGATGTCAAGCTGTCATAATGAAGCCAAAAAATTCATGGTTTTGGCTTACGAAGGACAGTTCGATTAGAGCATTGAGTATTTTTAAATTCATATAAAGGTCAAACTGTGATTTAATATAAAGAACAAATGCTTGATTTTGGGATTTAGTGTAAAATGTCACATGTAAGATTAGATAAATAGCATTCAATGAAAAGCAAAATTCACATAGAACATGATAAATCACAGTATTTGGAGCAGGAAATACTTCTTAATTTAAACCATGTGCTGATTGCAGGCTACTGACATGCCTGCAGGTAGAAAATATCTTCTAGACCTTTGTGGGAGAGATTAGTAGAGGTTTATAATTCAATTTCATTACTGTATAAAATAGGAGGAGACTTCTTGGAGGCCACCTGTCTCCTCCTGTCTTCCTGTGTCATTACCTTAATCTCCTGCAGTTATGGGGGAAAGGCGCTTAGCTCTCTTTCTCCTCTATAATGTAAAGTTGTTTTAAAAAATGTCAAATGTTGATTATATAAACTTCTGGTGTGATCAATGTGAGAACGATACTGGTTTGGTGTGTACAGGAAAAGGAGTAATGCAGCACAGCAGTGCTTGAAATATAGAGCATACATTTCACCTGTTAATTCCCCCGTGAGTTACCTTGCCTTGCATCAGTTGGTGGATGCGGGTGAATGAGCACGACGATCGAAGAACAGATACAGTAGATTAAGAAAGATAAACAGCATTAGATGACTGTAAGTGAGGAAGGAACAGGAAGATAAGTGTGAGATGGGATGAGGAAAGAGTGCACATAAATGAAAGTGAAATAGAGAGAGATGTTGTAATGGAGAATTGTATGGGTGAATAAATTTGTCTTATTGCACCACCTGCCACGGAAACTAAACCTTTTAATAATCTATAATTCCATGACTTATACTAAACAAAGAAGTACTATAATACATGTGGAGAGCGAGCACTGTAGGGCAGATTCTGTAAAACAGAGCTAAGAAAGGAGCGAAATTTACACTACCCACATTCACCAAATGGGAAAAAATGACACTGCGCAGAGGATGTGTAAACCCAGCAATCTCCCCCAGTTTCACAACAGCAGGTCTTATGAAAACCTGGCAAGCCTACCAATTCAGCGCTGATGTGTACTGTAAAATAATGCAAGCACTGTTGCAGATTTTTTTTAAAAATCCAACAAAATTAAACAAACAAGGCAAGCTGCTTAATCACAACAGTGCAGATACACAAGTGCACAGAAACTTGAAAATGGATACATCATAACAAATAAAAATGAAAACACGTTATTGTAAAAAATAGACATTTAAATTATGTTAAGTGATTATGTTACTTTGCTATGAAAGAAACATAATCACTCAGTGTTGTATAGTTCCTGTACTACACAGAAGTCATATGTGGAGGCAGTGTTTTTATTTAGTCACACGTTATGCCTCACTCATACTTGACTTGACTGCAATCACTGCAATCAATCATAGATTGGCAAAAATTAGCAAATAATTTTCATGTGGTACTGCAGACAGGTTGCCATCACGTTGCAGTCAATATGAGTCCGTTTGTGCCAGTGGATGCAACTTGTCTGGGGTGATTTGACTCGATGCAAATGCTTGTTTTTTGGTTATATTCAGACCAAGGTTGCTGCACTTCTATGCCCTTTCGCGGTCCTCTTTGAAATTGCTGCCCTATTGCAACCTGAATTTCTGTTTAAATTTTTAAAGTTTTGGCTGGACTCTGAATGTAGGTAGTTAATGTTTCTGTTTTACAACAGATGCAACAGATGGCAAATTTTGCTGATTTATCAAAGCTTATCTCTGCGTTTTCACAAATAGATTCCATAGTATTGCCATCTCGACTCCACTCAATCTCAAACTAATAGCAGACTGACTCTGTCTTATTGCCATTTTATTACCATGTCATACTTTAAAAGCAGCAGCTGACCGAATCAGTTGTCACTGTTCCCTGCCTGCAAAGCAACCAAGTCAAAGTGAACAGAGTGAAATAATTTTGGTCATGCCATCATCACCACCACTGTTGTCCCTGTGAATGTAACATTGTATATAAAGCTTTTCACACAATTTATTTGCTGTTGCATATTAGTACCAAATAAATGCAATTCCTATTAAAATATATCCCTATTTTTCATAAGCCCAAGAGTAAGCAATCAAAAGAAGCAATATTTTATTAGACTTAATCATTGTAGATGCAGCAACTAATTAATTCATCAACCATATTTATAGTTAAAAGATTAGAACCCCCTCACAAAAACACATTTGGTTTTGTTCAACCAATTTGATTTTCAGTCCAAAGAAAATTACATAAAAAGAAAAAAAACCCAAAACAAAACCTTCTGATTTGTGAAGTGACGTGTTGGACATGTATTAGTTTGTAGCTGCAATAAACTGTTGTTTACAGCATTATATTGAATTTAAGTCAATTTTTACTTGTTTCACAGCACTTTATAGGTATAAAGAATTCTAGTTCTGTGGACTCACCTTGAATCACCACTGTAGGTGATTACATCTAACAAAAAAAGCAAATGTAAAAATGCTAAAGTTTATTATTGTATTTAGTGGTCTCGCAAAACTCAAATGTCTGTCTCACTTCTACGTTTCGCTAAAGTCAAGAGTTTCACCTTGTAAAGGTGAAGGTTGGGGTCCTCTCTTGCCTGACAGGGATAATCCCCACCTCCAAAACGGTTGTGTTCAAACACTAATCACCACCCCCAGCATAATTGACTGATCCTAGTTTGGCACAGGCTAATTTATGTGTGCAACGCCAAGAAAGCTTAAAGACAATCCTGGGGTGTCATCGATGTGATAGATATCTCTCCCCGTGCCCTTGTTGCTGTGTAAAGTCTCGTGTGTTTACATATCTAGATTTGACAGGCTTGAAGTGAAAATGCAGGCTGCTGGGCATTTTCATGCAATGGTTCCACCTACAGCTCAAAGCGCCAGAGAACGTGTGTCTTTGAATATTCTGTGTAAAATTATGCTACTGGTGGCCAGCATATGTGATACCACATAATAAACCAGTTCAACTCATGACCATGCATGCAACATATTCATTTCCTCATTGTTTAGAATATTTATTAATAGGGATCTAAAAGATAAATTAGTGAAATGTACTGGCTCTTATTCTGCTATAAGCCTAATGTGAACCAGCATGTTAAGAATATACATTTGAGATATGAGGGCTGGATGTGTAAATTATATATTAAAGGCAACCTTATTTAACATAACTGTAGCCAGACCAGTGGCTCAGGCAGTCATGCATACATTTTTCAGTTCTAATATGCTAATAAATGCAGCACCCATGTTTGAAGACTGCTACATCTGTTTGTGTCTAAATATTTTCAGCAGTCATGGAACTGAAGTGCTTACAAGTATATTCAACAACCTTATAGTTTACTTGGAATCTACTCAGATCAATAGCAGCAGAGATGACAGTGGCATCTTCATACGCTGGCCATGGCCTCTGCTGACAGCAAAGATCTTATGAATGAGTGACAAAGTTCAAACAAGATTGAACAGATAGATTTAAGCATTGAAATTACTGGGTTAGCAAAAGATGATGGTTTCAGTTCATCATTACAAGCATTTAATGTCCTGATATAGTAGCGTGCTTACATTTATTGTATTCATGTTTACACATTTCATGTGTATTGTTTTAATCTAGGAGAAAGACGAGAGAATATAAAACGATACAGGCTTTGGTTGCATCAGCAACATGTGTTAGCAGCAAAAGCATTGGTGGTTTATTACGTTTTGATCTACTAAGAAATATATAGTGTTTACTACATCTAAATGATCTGCACCTAAATACATTTCAGATAAACCCTTAATGTATGAACATAGCCAGATTGTTATCTGTAGTGGCTGCAAGCAAATAATAATTTCAGCTTAAGAGTCAGCTGGGGTTGCTGTAAGGACTTGGAGATGTGGTTTGAGTTTGAAAGATCATCTGGACAAGTGGCAGAATCCTGCAGCTCATATCCACACTTTCAGTGATTGCCTTCCTGCCTAACCGTATCTCTGAGAAGACATACCGGTAACTATCAAACGCTTTAATATTTAAGTTTGCAAATGTTTGTAAGTAAGTAAGTAAGTGAAATTTTATTTATATAGCACCTTTCAAGACAAGGATCAAAAAGTGCTTCACAGCAAAATAACAGCCAACTAAGACAAGTCTAAAAAGATGAGGTTTAGTTAAGAGATCACTGAGTCCACAGATCTCAAACTCAGAGGGAGAGAGTCCCACTGTATCTGCTAAATGATTATCAAAATTCTATCTGGTCTCTTTTCTTTGTAATATCGACTCTTGCAATACAACCAACAATTCTATCATATAAATGTAGGTTTTGTTATGTTTAGAACTTGTGAGAAAGACAGGAATGTTGGTTACAAGTTTAAATGTGACTTGAAGAATTGTTAGAATTTGTCTGTGATTTGTTAATATCAATTTAAGTTAAATTAACCCATCATGCATTGCACACCATTATTTCTGTAATTAACTCCCCCATCCTGACATCCTTTTGTTTTATGGTTCTTTGTGGGGGGGTTTTGAGTGACACTGACTTTGGCAAAATGCACACAGTGCAAATGGGAAACTGGGAAGCATATGACAAGCAAATGCTTTTTATCTTGTTTATACAATATTAATGTGATGTGTCATGTATATATTTGTTTTGATCTACCAAAAGACCAGAACTGGGTCGCTACCTGCTGTTTGCAGCCATGTATGTTGTTTATCTGGTTTGGGTTATAATTAGTTGTCTGTACTCTGGAGGTGAACATAGTCCATGATGCCTGTAAAGGTACATATAAAGAAAAGTTGATAAAAAGGAATCTGTCAAATTGCCTGCATCACATACAAGTTGTTACTAGTGGCCACAGGCTCAGTTCACTTTGTATGGGAGTAAAAAAAAAAAAAAACAATTACATCAGCTACCACTTTGAAAAATTCAAACCCTGGGCACAACACTGACCTGCCAGAAAATTGTTGTTTGGAGAATTAAATGAATTATGAAAGTGAAGAAAAACAATTTAGTCTTGCATATCCAGCTGCCGTTCTAATAAATCACTGCCACCCAAAAAGAACTAATTTGTGTTGTTGTACTGTGAGCATGATTGATGAGTACGCATTGGGTTGCAGTAAAGGAGACACAGTTCAACGATGCTGTACTATATCTCAGTCTGAAGGGAAAAAAAATCCAGTCTTTAATCTCTTTAACCAACATCCATTATTGATATTGATACACCAGTACTTTTACATATAAACAAAATTGCTCCCCAGCAAAAGCCAAAACAATTATTGCCTTCCTTGTTCTTGTTTAACACCCCGCCTCCCCCCCATCCCACTTCCAAAAAAGGCGAATGCTACATCTTGAAAGGATGTGTAGCAGCTGTCACTTAGGATGGTACAGTCTAAATTTATTCCAGTCCCATTTTTAGTGTAGCCTTGTTGAATCTTTATTGTTGCCGACTATAATGAATGACAAACTTCTTCATTTCCCGTTTTAAATAATACCTGCCAGAAACAAAAAGCGCCTCCAACTGAGAACATGTCCTAATGATAATGAGCATGGAGTGCATTAGCCTTGCTTGTTGTCACACCATGTAATTATTTCTTTTTTTTTTTTTTGTGAATGCTTTGGAGTCATTTGGCAGATGTCCTGTGATTCTTAAACTGCTGTTACTCTCCAAGAAAACTGACAGAACTTGGGCATTGCTACATACTAATAATAACAATAACAACCACATGCAAGTGTACATGAATCCTGCAAGAACACAGAGACTCTTTTCTTTGTAACTGATAGACAAAGAAAGTGTGGAGATGCTGAATAGCTCAGCCCTATTGTTGAGTAGGGGCAGACACCACAGACATCAAATTGATATTAATATCTATGAGAAGCCTTTACCTTTTGAGTTATCGCTCTAGCGGTCAAATGCCTTCTAGGACCAAGGCACAGCTGAGAACATGAATGTTTAACAAGACTGCTGCATGGTTCACCTCAATGCAAGCCTCCAGCTCTGAGCTGAATTATTAACCACTGCAAGCCTGGTCCAAATTCCTACTGAGATTACATTATAGGCCTGCATTCACAGTGTTGAGAAACAAATGAATTTGAAATATGAGAAATCCCTGATGTAATTATACACTGTGCAACTGACATTGGTAACAACTGGTTATATTTGGAAGGAACAGAACGCACTAACTACAGCAGTGACAATCCACACGCATGCCGGCTCACACACACAGACACACACTTTAAATGAGTAAGTCGTTTGTTATAAGAATGAGATAAAAAAATAACATTTTATATTTATGGTCCAAGCACGTTTCATTTTGTGCTTGCAAGCCTTACAAATAGAGTGACAACAAGAGATAAAATGTTCATTTTATACAACAGTGTAAGCATCGCGACAGACAGTGAAATCTGTCACCTGTCAACAAGCGAATGCTGAGTTCAGTTTAACTTTATCCAACTGCATTAAAATCAAAAACTGCCCATTTCAAGGTTAGTTGTGTTAACCTTGTGTTATTTCACTGTAGAGTTTCCACCACACCTTTCTATCTATTGCTTATTCTTATTGAAGAATGAGAAAGTATGTGCCCCTGTCTGTTTATTTATTAAAAAGAAAGGGGATAACAATAAAAATGTCACTGGACAGAATAAATCATTGAGGAGGCATTGGGGGTGAAAATCATTTCTCGTATTATTTTCTTAGTGCACTTTTAGGGGTTTTTTGTTCTTATTTTAATTTTTTAGAGCACTATGATCATAAGGCATAGTTGTAGTTCTGTGCAGATGCACACTGTTGTGACAATAGGATGCACAGCATTACATTGGCCATGTGTTACATCTATGCAAAGATGAATGTCAGTTGGATCTGCATGACTGGATCATGTGACAAGTAGTCTGTGATTTAAGGTGGCAGAGTTATTTGTTATCTATTTCCCCATCACAACAATTGTAGATTGGCAAAACAAGACTGTGACGGCCAAAAAACTCCAATGGGACTCCTCTAACCAGTGGGCGGCAGCATGGTGACTACTTCCATCTTCTGAATATTATTGCAGGCAGTAAGTTTATTTGCCAGAAAAAGAGTTTAGAGAGGGTAGAAAAATCCAAGCTCTTCAGTCTATAGCAAGTTGCGACTGGACATCTGCTTAGCAAATCGTCCAATAGTATATGCATTGACAAAATGTGTTAATGCTATCAGTAAGCCTATGATATATTATTGCTGTATATCAGACGGGTTATTTTGTGTCTGTCTTTTCTTCCTTCCACTGATGCACACACACACACACCTGCGCGCACACACACTTGCAACCATCTGCACAGAGTACTGAAATCTTGTAGCATTCAGTTTACCCACTGCTTCTCTAGAAACACAGTGAGAGTGGGATCAGGGAGTACATGCCACGCATAATGAAGTACATAATGCACTATACACTATGTAGCATTTACAAAGTCACAATAAAATGGGTAAACCAGAACCTCGCCTGATTGGCAGCTGCACTGATAAACAGGTCTCTAATAGTCTGTGGATAGGAACAACCCCATCCATGAGTGACTCTGCTTTAAAGCAACACATCCGCTCTATTCACTCTAGTACTAGCACTTATGGATGGCAGCCAGCCCAACTCCACTTTATTCCATCCACAATAAACTTCAAACTGTAGCAATACTGTTGTTTGTTAAAACTATGAGTCACTTTAGAAGTGAATACCACATTGTACTTCCATGACTTGGAAGAATCTTAGTGGCTTCTTTTTTGTTTTGTGTGTGGATGTGTGGCAGGCCAGTGAGATGGTAAGAAGTGAGGGGCCAGTGTGGTATAGGAAATCAAGTACACAGACACATTGTTCATAAACCATACATTCTCTGTTTGGTACATTGCTAGAAGCATCTTGTAGTGGAGCCTGAAATACTGTTAGATTCCCAGGGTGCTGGTGCAAGTGAGCTATGGTAGTGGCTGGCCTTCTCCATCAAACAGCAGCAAATACAGTACTTCACCATGTGCTATATGTATTGCTAAAGGGGGTTGCACTGCTTTCGAAATATTCACCGTAAAGAAGATACATGTATTGCTACTGCTACATTTATTACTGCCTATAATGTTTGGTGATACACAAAACCTTCAAGTGTGTGATATCACACTCTTTAAAGCTAGAATGGCCCCTGCAATTAGTCATATGTTCATTTACACAGGAAAGTTATGACTTATCTTTCCTTCATCACATGTAAAAGCCTGGCATAATCATCATTCCTTCTATGGCGTTACTGCACATTCATTTACTGCACTAGAACTTAATCTATTACTGTGGGGGAAAATGTAGTTTCACAGCAAGAAGGTCCTGAGTTCAAATCCACTGGATGTCAGGGGCCTTTCTCTGCAGAGTGTGCATGTTCTCAATGTGCTTGTGTGGGTTCTCTCTGCGTACTACCACAGTCAAAGGGGTTAGGTTAAGCAGTGATTCTGAACGTGATTAATTTCCCATCTCTCTGTGTTAGCCCTATGATAGACTGGTCACCTGCTCAGGATGGACCCTGACTTTTGACCTGTGGCAGCTGAAAAAGGCTTCAGCTCTGCCACAACCCTGACTTGGATATGTAGAAAAAATGGATGTACAGATGAATGAATGGGGTTAAAAAAAATTCAATATGTTTTGCTTTGTTCTGTGATTCTAATAATTAGTATTAAGGTTGTGGAAAAAGCCAACAGTGTGTGTGGAACCATGCACACTGAAGTTTCTTTGATAAGGAAATGCTGCAGCATCTTTAAACATATAAGATTATTGAGTTTGCATCCGATGGAAACTGTGAAGTTAGGCAACATTACAACCATCAAATTAAAAAAACAAAACACAGTACTTACAGTAGAACAAGTGGGTGCAACGGGACTGACTTTGTCACCTGTAGATGATACTGTTGTTTGCTGACCTGAAGAGAATTGGCCTATTTAGGTTATCAGTCGCCTGCAGCCACGTTACTCCTTATAGAGTTAAAGAAGGGAAGAGTTTTTGTCAAAGTGGAAAGCTGGTTGAAGTCTTTGTGCTGCTCAATAAAACTGAATGAACTCTGAATATATGAAATGCAATAAGTGCGCTTTTCTGTAACTGCTAAGAAGAATCATACTGTATAATGATCGTAGCATATATATGTATGCTTGTATATCGCCTGGCTCTTCTTAGATTGCGTGGCCCAGTCATTGTGTAGGACACTGTAAGTGCCGACACCTGTGATATATATAAATATTTTATAAAAATCCCACAATTGTATATATTTGTACATTTGACAGTTCATTTGAGAGCTGAATACTGACCTGCGCATCGCTTGAAGGTTTACTAGTAAAAATAATGATGTTCACATCCAAATAATCCAAAGCCTATACCATTCATAGTATTCATCAGATACGGCTTATTCCACTTAAATTTAATCTAATCATTTATCAGTATTATTTAAACACCAGGCTGATTACATCACTGCTGTGTTGCCCAAAGGACACACAGAAAAAAAGAAAGTGGTTTGATAATGAACTGGGCAGCTGAGCTACATTAAAAACAAAGAAAACAAAAAACAGTGCTGCAAAGTGCAGGTCATGAATCTGTTTTATAAAACAACAGGTAAAACATTTACTCTGTAAATGTCAGATACCGTGTTTATTTCACTAGCAATGCCAGCGATCAAGCTGTCGGCTATGATATGTTAACAGTTTTAGTACAAAAAAGCTAAAAGTATTAGCTTTTAGATTCCTTTTCCCTGCTAGCTGTGCTAACAAGTCGAACGGCAGGGTCCCGAGTCTGAGTTGTATGTTCAGCAGAGCTGGACACTCTAGACTCATCTGCTCTCTAGGTTAATAATGTTAAATGTCAAAGTAAACTAAAAATAATGTGGTGCACATGGAAGTTACATTATTCATGTCTCTTTCTCGCTCTCCCACAGTTAAAGCTTGACTGGTAGTATTGAGTTCAGAATCAGAATCAGAATCAGAATACTTTATTGATCCCTGGGGGAAATTATTTTTTGTTACAGTGCTCCATTTTAAACCAACATTAAGACAAGACAGACAATACGCTAACTAAGAATAGTACAATATATACATATATATACATACATACATACATAAGTCACTTATAAATAAATATTTGGAAAAGAAACATGTGTAGTTGTAGCAGCAAACAGTGTGTTAAGTGGATGCGTTGTACAGGGAGATGGCCACAGGCAGGAATGATTTCCTGTGTCGTTCAGTGGTGCTTTTCGGTAATCTCAGTCTCTCACTGAACGAGCTCCTGTGACTGACCAACATGTCATGGAGTGGGTGGGAGGTGTTATCCAACATTGTCTTTATCTTGGACAGCATCCGCCTCTCCGACACCACCTTGAGGGAGTCCAGCTCCATCCCCACAACATTGCTGGCCTTACGGATCAGTTTATTAAGTCTGTTGGCATCTGCGACCCTCAGCCTGCTCCCC
This sequence comes from Rhamphochromis sp. 'chilingali', assembly GCF_963969265.1. Taxonomy (NCBI): domain Eukaryota; kingdom Metazoa; phylum Chordata; class Actinopteri; order Cichliformes; family Cichlidae; genus Rhamphochromis; species Rhamphochromis sp. 'chilingali'. The sequence goes on from NC_137940.1 coordinate 35,415,719, forward strand.
CAGCATGCAACAGCATAGAGGATCGCACTGGCCACCACAGACTCATAGAAAATCCTCAGCATTTTCTGGCAGATGTTGAAGGACCTCAGTCGCCTCAAAAAATAGAGACGACTCTGGCCCTTCCTGTAAAGTGCTGTGGTGTTTTTAGCCCAGTCCAGTTTATTGTCAATGTGTACTCCAAGGTATTTATAGTCCTCCACAATGTCAACACTGACCCCCTGAATTGAAACAGGGGTCAAGTGTTTCCTGGTCTTCCTGAAGTCCACGATCAGTTCCTTGGTCTTTGCCACGTTGAGCTGCAGATGATTCTGCTCACACCACGTGACAAAGGAGTCGACCACAGCCCGGTACTCTGTCTCATCATCCCTGCTGATGCATCCAACCACCGCAGAGTCATCAGAAAACTTCTGAAGATGGCAGGTCTCTGTGCAGTGGCTGAAGTCTGTGGTGTAGAGGGTGAAGAGGAAGGGGGAGAGGACAGTCCCCTGTGGTGCCCCTGTGTTGCTAATCACCTTGTCAGACACACACTGTGGGAGACGTACATATTGTGGTCTTCCTGTCAGGTAATCAACAATCCAGGACACCAGAGAAGCATCCACCTGCATCGCTGCTAACTTATCACCCAGGAGGGTCGGCCTGATGGTGTTGAAAGCACTGGAAAAGTCAAAAAACATGACCCTCACAGTGCTCGCCGGCTGGTCCAGATGGGTGTAGACACGATTGAGCAGGTAGATGATGGCGTCCTCTGTTCCGAGACGAGGCTGATAAGCGAACTGAAGGGGATCCAGATGTGGTCTTACTATGGGTCGCAGCTGGTCCAGGATGAGCCTTTCCAGGGTCTTCATGATGTGGGAGGTCAGTGCCACGGGCCTGTAATCCTGGGGGCCACTGGGACGAGGCGTCTTTGGTACAGGGACGAGGCATGATGTCTTCCACATCACCGGGACCCTCTGCAGACTCAGACTCAGCATAAACAGTTTATGAAAGACTCCACACAGCTGGGGGGCACAGGCCTTGAGGACAAGGGGACTCACTCCGTCTGGTCCAGCAGACTTGCCTGAGTGAAGTCTCCTCATTTGCATCTCAACCTGGTATTGAGTGAAGGTGATGGGTGGGGGAGGGGTGTCAGGAATCTCACAGGAGGCAACATGTGAAGAGAGAGGCTGGCACAGTGGTGTGGCTCTGGATTCCAGGCTGACTGCAGGTGAGGTTGTGGGGGTGGGAGTTATTTACCATTAAAGTTAATCATTATTATCTGCTCCACTCACCACCGTCTTGCTTTTTTCCTCCTCTTCCCTTTTTTTTTTTTTACCTCCACTCCAAGAAAAATAACTCTTCTTTGTTTCTACTGAGTGGTTTTTGTTGTTGCCATTAGGGTTGTTTAAACAGAATGGAGAGTCTGGTGGGGCACCCTAAGGGCGGTCAGGCCTCTCTTACTGCCTTCACAAACTTTGCACATGGCCACTGCTGTAGTTTAAAGCTTGTCAGGTATCCCACTGGCCTGGGGCCCTAATCTGTTGTCTGCCTTGCCTGGTGGCAAATACAACCTCTGGGGTTACCCTGTTTGAAAGGTGATGCCTTTTATGACACATAGTTTTCCTTTCACGTGTGAGGTGCAATTGTTATCAAAACCTGCCATTTTTATACTTAAATAGCTCGCAAAGCTTATAACATGCAAAGAAATAAATAATTACAAATGAACTAATTGTTGGTTTTAAGCTTTTCCCATAATTTAAAAATGTATTCACCAAAATGGGCATGTATAATGCCTTTATAATATCATTAACTCTACCCTTTATCACACATTTTAAAGCACACAAAATATTTTAGTTGACAGTCCCCCCACTGCACCTCAGCAAGGACTGTCCTGGGAAACACATAGAGGGAATTTTAGACTGAAAAGAGAGAAGTTTTTAAAGACTCCCACTGGATTTAAATTACCCAAAAGCCTCAGGTTATGTTTGACTCAGATTTTGAATGAGTTTCCCAACACTGAGAATTTTGTTTTTCATCTCTTCTTTGTAGCTCTATTAACATGTAACATCTTATCAAGCAGGAGCCAAAAACTGTATTTACAGTGGGGAGGATGCTATAAGACAGACTTGACCAGTATGCACTTATACTTTAATGTAACAAAAACTGGACATGCAAGATTTAAGGAATAAGTATTTGATCAAACATCAGGTATCTGGAATTCAAATGTTTCCCCTCACAGTTTTTATACATTTACTACTGAATCAGAGAGAGCTGGCATTTTCTTTGTAGGTTTTCTGTTTTTTATTTTTGTTGTTTTTTTATTGTAGGTGTGCGCAAGTGAGAAGTGTAGAGTAAAATGAGTGCATACTTTGCCCAGCTGTCAGGTCACTGCCCAACTGGGAGTCCTTAATTGAGTGCAACCTTTAAAAGAACTCTTGTTTGCTGGACCAAAAAGGCTATGGTCACGGTGGAAATGAGAACACAAGTACTTTTTCTTGTAAGCACTCAGATATCACAGCCAAGAACCTGCTACTCATATTGCCTTTGAGTCTGGCAAGGTCATTTGACAAAGGGTTCTGGATGAATTGAGGTTTTGCAGTTTGAGTTGTTCTATGCAACAGGGTATTTGTTTTGGGTGTCTTTTTGCTATTGCATTCTCTTCTGGCTTTTGTACACCTAGCCCCTGTTCAAAATTTAGACTAAATTGGAAGTGTGAAGGAAATGAGGCATTTTCTATGAACTTCAATTCTTAACGACAAGCCCTTGACTATTATTAGAGTTTTCATGCTGTGATTTTAATTGGGTTTCAATTAAATTCAGACCCACAAGCATTTTCCAAACATTGTAAGTAATAGGCTAAAGCACTTCTTGGGTAAGAATGGTGCAAGGACACACATACAAACACATTCCTGTGTCTTGGTGAAATTTTTTTTTTTGCACTCTTCACAGTAATGCAGTACTTACAAAGAGAACAATTAATTGAGTTTAGGACCTCTTGTGAAGTTTTTTAAAGTAGCATTATAATGGGTGACAAGCAGACAGAATATAGAATCCAGCTCCTCTCTCTTTACCACTGCTCTAAAATCCCCCGATGGTGAGCAATATCAGCTACTTTATCAACTTTTCTCAAATACTGCAAAGCATTTGTTAATCTGCACCACAGATTACATTTATAAACAACACGTTTTAAGTAGCGTTGTGTTACACTATTTTATTTTTTCAAGGTATAAAATGACTCAATATTGCTTTGGACCTTAAAGATGAGCACAAGGTAAAGTTGTTTTGCCATCAGCAGGTTTTAGACATTTTATGTGTTTGCATGGATTTATGTATTCATGGACCAAGCTAGTAACTGTTAGGTACCTGGATTTACTTGATTAATGTTATAATTTCATGTTAAAATTGTTCTGTAGTAATTCTACAATTTGTCTTTTTCTGGCACAAGTCTACAAATCTGCTGTAACCTAATAGAAGTGATTCTTAGAAAACCATTCTGTATAATTAGGATTAGATAATCAACAGATTTATTATGTGTTATCTAACACTGTTTTCTCAGTCTTGTACTTGCTCTAGTCCACTTCTGCCATTGTCCTTATAAAGTAGACTGATAGTCTACCAATTATCCACGACAGTAAAACCAATAATGGGTGAAGAGAAGATGTACATCATCATAATCATTTGATTAAAGATATTGGAGTTCTCTTGGTTTACAGTAGTTTGTCCCAAATGGACATGTCTCCAAAGAAGGGCCAGATGTGATAGCTTCGTGGTTAACCATGGCTCATGGAGAACATAGACTGTACAACAAATTACTGAAAATCCTAATCCTGTCCATCATAGAATGGTTTCTGAAGCATAAAAAGCTGAAAATCTTGATGTTATGTTTAATATACTGTCATAACACACATAGCAAATTAGTCAGAGTGCCCATGCTGACCCCTGTACACCACCTACAGTAAAGCACCTGCAATGGTCACATGAGCATCGAAGCCACACAGGGGAGCAAGGAAAGATGTAGGCGTTCTGATGAATCAGCTGTTCTTTCACATCATGTGGACAGCCCTGTGGGCCATTTACCTCAGGAAGCAATGTCGGCACTATATCCTATGGGAAGAATTGTGTCCTAGTATTCATATGAATATTGCTTTTGTTGTTCCGGCTACCCAAATATTATTGCAAACTATGTTCCCCTTCAAGGCAACTGTATTCCCTGATGGCTGTGGTAGAGAATGATAAAGAATGGTTTGAGGAGCATGACAAAGTGTTTGAGGAATTAAAATTCTGCAGATCTCAGTTCAGTCGAGCATCTGTGGCGTCTGTGGAAAAGAAACACGTCTAGTCCATTTATGCCGTACCTTGCAGCTCACGGAAAGGACCTAAAGGATCTCCTGCTAACATCTTGATGCTCTCTATCACATTACAGTGCAGAATTGTTTTGAAGGCTGGAGATAGTGGCATTGTCACACAAATGTGCAAAAACAAATTGGTTTCAGTTCAGTTTTGATTTTCAAGGGACACAAAATAAACAGACTACATCATTCATCACGTATCATACCTTCATCCAGTTGGATATAGATGGGATTAGCCTGGCAAAAAACTTGAACAGAGGAGATACACTATGTCAACTCCATTGCACCATTTCCTTGATTGCAAAAGCACCAAGCTCTTGAAATAAAAAAAATAAAACAAATAAACTTTAAAATGGTCTCATTCTTTGACTGACCATTATTTAGTTTGTGTTGCTATCACTAATGCATGGTTTGATAAATTTTGGCTTGGTCATTTGTTCAAACAGACATAACAGGCAGTACTTAGGGGTTGAAAGCCACTAAGGGCTCTCATCTTTGTTGTTGCCCTTGTGAGTTGTGCTGGTTGATAGGAGCACCTGCACTGAGTAGGATGGGATCTGCCCGTTACACTGTTGTAGTGGAGCTAATTGGCAGCAGATGGGGAAAAAACATAATTTTGAAACACTAAATGCATTCGGTTTTACAAAGAAGAAGCATAATTAGGCTGTGTTATATGCCTATGGTGAAAGGCATCAGGATTTTCTTTTTCTCTCTTGCAAGAATATTCCATGAATCAGCGGGTTTGTCTTTCCCCAGTTTTTTCCTGTTAATAAACCACCACATTTTCAAGATCAAATGTTTTTCTGCTGCTTAAATTTGATCCATCAACTATACTCCAAATATCTAACATTCATATCCATATCTATTTGACAGCTTTCGAAAAAGGCGGAAAAAAAAAAAAGGATAATCGCGGGTGAGTTTAAGACAGGATTTTTTAAAAAATTCTTGACATCCTTAAATTATTCCACTTGCTCATATTCAAGGCTAAATAGCTCAATGAGGGTTGATATGAAAAGAACGGATAGAGGAAAGCATGAGTTGCGATGCTGATACGTTAGTGCTGCAGGCCCTGAGGCCGCTGCTCTTCTGCCTTCCAGTGGGAGGCAGATAGAGTCATCATTAGAAAAGGCTTGAGAGAGGGAGTTGGAATCAAACAGAGAGAGGGGGAGAAAAGAGAGAGAGAGAAATAACAGGTTTTACCTCAACTCCCCGCTCTCACTGATTCTCTTTGAACTCACAGCCAATTTTGCATGCTTGCACAGACCTACGCCTCTAAGCCAGAAGAGACCAGCGCTTCCGACATCTAACCTCAGTGCTCAACCTGTGGCGCCAACTCCCGCTCGTTGCTTTAACTGCCTGCTTCAGAACAAGGGCCAAAGTTGAAGGAGAGAAGCTGACACACCCCTTAGCTCCAGTAATCACCTGTGGCATATACTCCTTTTTTCTGCTGCCTGTGTGAATCAGTTTTAGCCTGAAGATAAGCCGTTTTACAACCATAAGCGCAGCAAAGCACATTTTGACAAAATGTGTTGAATACCAAGTGGGAATGTACTCATATTTTAAACTGAAACAAAGCCAACTAATATTTCACTTTTTTACCGATGGATATTATGAGCACTCGAGTTACTTTTATACTTTTATCTTTATTCTTTGGACCTTTTGTATTTACTTTTTGGAGTTAAGTGAAAAAAAACCCTAAATAGATAGCTATAGCTATAGTTATTGCTAAAAATAACTACCATCTACCACTGACAACCAACTTTAATTGTCTAGTTTTCAGTTGCAAATATTAGTTTATCTGAATCTTCTCATTTCAGTCTACATTTGTTTTTTTTAAATGATGTAGCCATTGAAAGTAGGATTGGTGGGACTAATTGATAAACTCTGCTAATCTACTCGATAACTTTGAATATTATTCGATTTTTCTTTCAATTCAGAATGGCTTGGAGATCTGCTGGAAAAGAAAACTTTTACGTCACTACACAATGGCTACCCTGCAATCTCGTGTTGGCGCTGAGCAGTTCAGTATGTATGCCACGGCCCCATGATTGTCCATTTTGTACGGTTGGAGACAAAATTTGCATGTAGGGCCTCAATAAATCTTTACTCTTGTAACTTAGGGTTGGAATCACAACATTAGCATCAGCAGTACCATAAATGAGTTGGTTTGATGCATAAAAATAATGAAACAGAGTACAACGGGTAAATGTGTAAACATAGATGAACCATTCAAATTTTTCAGTCTTTACTCTTGTAATGCTACCTAAGAATATGCTTCTGCATGTTCTGTCTTGTCAACTTAATGGTATTAAGTAATACTATTACATTTTTTTGAGCATTTGTGAATAAATTAGACTTATTTGGACAGGCTAGCTCGCCACAATCAAGTATAGAATCTTAACTACACAGTTGCATTGAATATATCTTATTAACTTGTACCTCAGACACTAAGCAGAACATTTTTCTTCTTCCACCACCCAACAAAGCTCTCCTTTACATACATGCTGTCTTTTATACTTACCTTCACAGCTGTATTCCAACAGTGAGAATGGAGAAGACTTTTCTGGAGGTGGCATTTTCCTTAGCTGGATCTCAAAGTGCTGGAGTTGAGAATGAACAAGAAAGGTGACAGCCCATAACCATGAGTCACTCCTTGGTAAGTCAAATACGGCTCCAAAGACGAACAAAATGCCACCAGATTGAGAGGAATTCATTTATCCTGTAGTTGAGACGCCTCGTCAGATTCTAGGGCTGCATTCCCATTTAAGCCTTTTATGCTCTGTTTTGATTTATTGCTTTGTTTTTTTGGTCATCTTTATTGAGCACATTACTTTCAGTCATGGTTATGTGAACAAAAAAAGATGTATTGTCAAGGATGGTTGTTCATAAAATGATATTCACTCTGAAAAATTGTTTACTTTAATTTCATTATTTATTTGAAATTTAATTTTAAATCAGGACGGTTTTATGGTAAAAAAAATGGCCTGTATTTGTAGAGCGCTTTATTAGTCCCTAAGGACCCCAAATTTCCAACAGCCACCTAATAGTGCAACACTTCAAACCACCTTCTGAGTAAGAAAATGCTCTTCTTGTTAACAAACCAAGCGTTTAATTGTAAGTTTTATGGTTAAAGGTTGCTGAAATTATTTTCGAGAACATCCTTTTAAATATCCTAACCCTGTACTGAAACAGCACAAGCATTTTCCAGCAGCTGCAGCTTTTCTATCATCAGTCAAGTTGTTCTCTTTTTTAAAGGTCTAGCACAATGTTTATGTGATTTGAAGGATCTACTTAGTTCACTATTTATACAGTGGATTGTATGTGCTAAGAAAAAGCTGGAAAAATACGATAAATAGTAGAAGCCAAATTGCAAAAGTATCTTCCTACAATTTGTGCATGTCTGAATGGAAGGAAGGGAGTACAATTTTCTCATTTCAGTTTGCTTTTAATGCAACAATTGGGGAGGATCTGTGCAATTGCAGCTCCAGCAGTGGTGTCAAATCTCAAACCTGGAAACAAACTGTTTGCAGACTAAGAAAACCTTGAATTCATGAAGAGAACCTTAACCTTAATTAACACAGGTTTCCTGAGATGTCAGAAATGGACACACAGAAGGTTTTGTTCAGGGTTAGAGGGGACAGTTTTAACACAGTGAAACAGGTAACATTAGTGAACACTGCTTAGCCTGCTAACATTAGTGTGCTAAGATACTCCATCGGGGGTTTTGACGGTTGCACGGAACAAATGAAGTCAATCAACTATGTGGTGTTATTGTAGCATGATTTAGTCTGACTAGGGAAGCCTGATAACCACAGAGTCAGCATTAAAAAAGTGAATAGGGACCACTTGCTAACAGATTAGTTTATTACATCTAGAGAAATAGTTATTGAACTGTTCACAATGTTACCTTTGCAGGTGAAGACTGTTCTGTTTTTCTGTTTCTATCTGAGTGATAGCAGTGGGGAAAAACAGAACAGTCTTCACCTGCAGTGCTAATGTTAACCAGTACAGGCAAGCCTAAAATTACTGGGAACAAAGTTTTACTATTTGTCTTTATTGCATGGGCTGTTTTCACAAGGGGAAAAAAAAATCCATGCTTATAATTAGAAATATAATTGCTGGAACATACTATTTATGCAGTACAAATGTGTGCATGCTGGTGATGTATTAAGTGTGCATACAGCAAGACTGATTAATGCGTGCTCAGAAATAATTCACCAAACCTTACATGTTTTAGAGAAGAGTGGAGATACAGTGTGGCTTGTTTCAGCACCGGTGTACACTGAACATAATTCCTCTGAATTCTTTTTTTGGCTTAAGCTGTGTTTGTGCCACAGTTATTCATTTCTTTTTCAATTTGATATGGTTTTTAAAAGAGTTGCCTCAGCAAATATTTCAGTTGTTTCCACTAACTGCTGGCAAGTGTCCACCATGAATCCATGAATCAGATTAAGCTTGAAATCATGTGCTTCCAAGTAACACAGTACCACTATGATGAAGTCTTTGCTTAAACAGAAGCTATAAATTTGTTAGGTGTAAAGGCAATAAAAGGGGCGTTGCTTGGAGTGTTGCATGAAAGATATGATTGCAGTACAATTCCTTCGACTTGTTATTTTCCTTATTTGTGATCTAGGATTTTAGAATTGCCCATTATAACTTTTCACAACCCACTTTGACAAATTTTATTGTCTTTTCCAATCATCCATCCATTTATCCATTCACCTCCTCTTATCCTTTTTTCAGGGTCGCCAGGGGGCAGGAGCCTATCCCAGCTGTCTTAGAGCGAGAGGCAGGGTACACCCTGAACAGCTTGCCAGTCTGTCACGTCACATAGACACTTTAGAGTTTCCAGTTAACCTAGCCCCACTAACTGCATGTCTTTGGACTGTGAGAGGAAGCCGGAGTACCCGGAGAGAGCCCACGCACACACTCTTTTCCAATCAGCGATTCAAAATCTGTCACAGAAAATATTCTAACATAATCAAAACCATTTTGTTTTTGTCATTTGTCCTTAAATAAATACTGAAATAATTAATTATCAGAAGACTAATCAAAGAGTCAAGAGACAACAAAATCCTCGTGACAAGATTTAGAGATTGAGTGATAGCAAGACATTATAAAACGAGACAGACATGATATGATATATTTAGAAACATATCATATCATAAGTGAAAAACAAATTATACATGTAATTATTAGGGTGGCTTCATTGTGGCTGTTTTCATACGTGATTGGCCACATGCAGCAAACAATTGCTGGTTCTATTCTTGCCCTCAATCAGTTTATGCATGCACACTGCTGGCAAGGTAAAGTCTGTTTAATTTCCAAACCAGCCAAATCGAACTGTGAAGGGTGCATCATACAACATATCGTTTCAAGGGTAAGGTTCACAATATTTCAGTTCATGTATGAAAAGAGCTTTACAGGTGCAGCTAAATGCTAGAGCAGGAGAGCCGTCCGTGCTGTGGCCTAGACAACTAATGCTAATTACATTCACACACCATTCCGAATACATTTGACTTTCTTTTCTATCAAAGAAGGCAAACATCTGGGGGGCAGAACATCCACTCTGTACTCTCTACACTCATCCACCCACATGTAGAGCGTCTCCATACTTTGCAGACATAGTGTATCGTGAAAGGAAGCCTCTATTACAAATGGTTCTATTAAGTGCCCTCAGTGGAGGATTTTTAAGTAGCCTTGTGGTAATGATGGCTCCCACCTTCTCTCTCTGCTTTCTCTCTTACTCTCTAGCGCTTTTCCTCTCCTCTCTATCTTTTTCTTAGCACCAACCGACCCTGAGAGCACTAAAAGACACTTGTCTCTTCATCTCCTTTCAACGACAAAGAAAAGAAGATGACTTCTGTCTCTTATTCTCCCCCCTTATGCATATCTTAGGCACTGTTAAAAGGGGGCCTTCAGAATTTAGCAGGGACGTTTAGTATTCAGCCAGGCCGGCTTATGGTAGGAATGAATGCAGATCAGTGCTTTTACTTGAGAATGTTTGATACATCCAAAAATCCCTCGTAGAAATGATTATGGATTCTGGGGGAATCTTGGGCCCTGTTTGAATAGGGTGAGCTGTAGGCTGATTCCACTGCTAAGAAGAACAGAGGAGATCAGCCTTCATTGTCAAGCCTGACAAGATTAAGCTGACTCAAAAAGATGATCAAACCAAGCAAGATTCTGCGTGGTGAGGCGAGAAGTGGTGGCATAGGTGGCTGCTCTGAGGTGTAAACAGAGTTCTGACATTGACAGGGACACTTCTCATCTTGCCCTGCAGGAACAGCCAGAAGCCATACCCTCCCTTGCAGCACCACAACTGCCTTGTGAGCTGACGCGATGACCATGAAATCCTTATCTCGCTCACTTCAGCGCTAGTAGATATTGCTGCACAGTGGCATAGCTGCTGTAGTACAATAAGTGGCAGTCAGGCTTTATCTGTCTGCAAAAAGGATGAATCAACTGGTTTTGTTTCATTTTCTGCAAAACCTCATTAGTGTTTTTGATATATGTATGTGTATATATATATATAGAGAGAGAGATAGATATAGATATACATGCATATTTTTTTTCACTGTGTTAATCACTGTCACAATGGTAATGAATGGGGTTATTAAAGGAACAGCTGTACAGAATAGTATAAACATAAATCGGAATTTCTGCTGGAGCAGACAACCAATTTAAGAGCACAACAGATAAATACATCTCATTTGAAATGTCATCTCATGTGCCCCTCACCCATCTTCACTGTTTTATGTGTGGTCTCTTATGACCAGCCATGCTAGCTGATTATAACATTAGAAGAATTGCCTTCTCAGCAGTCAAAAGTATTATAGCTCCACTACAGTAACAGCCATGTGTCTTCCCCTCGACATTTTCATCTCCTATGCAAATACAGACCCAATGGAGCCAGTAATCATTCATCAGGAAACTGTCTCCAAATGGTAACTGCTTCTGTCCTGCTCATTTATTATTCATCACCACGGACGGGTCAGGCAGCTAGAGGCTGCACTAGCACCACATACACAGTCAGCCTCGCTCCACTATTTATCTCTCTCACTCTATTGTAATAAGGGAAAAGTCCAGTGTTCTCTTACTTAGCTCTCTGTGTCAGACAGATATTAAGCTTGTTTGGTTTACTTCTCCACTCCTGGTTTTGATTAAAAACAAAACAAAAAAAAACTAACCTGCTACTGATACACTTGTTCATTACTTTGTTTAATGAGAAACTTCTGCATACACCGCACAAAGCACACAGGGAGCGCCCATTTCAGATAAGACGAATATGCATTTAGTAGGAGCTGTGGGTGGAGTTTTCTCACAAATGTGAAAGGAGATTAGCCATGTAAGGAACACCTTCATAAACAAGTCATTATAAAAGAAACAGTTCGATGGAAATTCATTCATATCTGTTGTCATGTGCAGTTTTTAAACCAACATCACACAGCAGCATCAGAAATGTCAAACCAATATGTTAACTTACCAGAATAATACTGTCTTTCTGGTGTCTCCTCCTGATACCAGCAGAAACCTTCAGTCTGCGTGATAATAATCACTTCAAATAAATATGCTCCCTTTAATGTGACTCACGTTCATTTAGAGGTTGTCGTGCTCTGTTACGAATCCCCACTGCACACTTCATGTAAACATATCAGACGCTGCATGCTGACCCGTGGCTGCAGTCTGTCATCGAGTAAGTCAGCGGTTTGGGCTTTGATTTTGATTTGTTTTCCTGCAAGAGCCCACACTTATAATGGATGATTTTCACATGCAGAATTCATCAAGGCTTGACACCATCCAAATGAATGGTTAAAGAAACTATTTGTTTAATGCTATGAAACTATAGATTGGCAAAACTTGACTTTACTTTGCTAATGGAATACATCCAGAAATAATATATGTTTTCTGTTTTCAAGTTGCCTGATAAGCTAAAATTTATTATAGTTGACTTTTGCCCTATAGCGACAGCTTCAGCAGGGGATGGCAGGATTTTTAGTTTTCAGCTGTGGGGGTTTTGTGAAGTTTATAGAAAGGGCCTGGGTACATCCCCTCTAGTCTGTCATCATACTTAAGTGGAGCATTGTCTAGGCCCTGCAGCTCCCCCAGATAAAACTGCCAGTGGTGCAATTTCCCCAAGACCCCTCAGGGCCCATAATTCTCTTTGTAGGTTGTCTGACAATTTGTTAAGCAGTTGAGTCGGGGACACAAGAAGAGTGAGAAGTGCAGTAGCTTCCAGAGCGTTTCCTGAATAAGAGGTTCTACAGACAGTTCTCCAAGGTTATAGGGACCCTTTAACTTCAAAATTTCACAAATTGCATGGAACATAAATTCACAGATTTCCCGTGGGAGTGCATCCTTTCACTGAGTGTCCAATGATATTTTGTCTCAAATAACTAATATAACAGTTTTAATAGCTGATAATATAATATCACTGTTATCTCACAGAGGAAATATATTTTTGGTGATCATCAGAAGAAAATAACGTCCTAAAAGGCAAAAGAAGAAAAGGATTTTGAGTCCCGCTCTATCAAGCTCTGATGCTTTCTGGGCAACCCGATTCAGTGCATCACAAGCGTTAATCACCCTGCAAAGTGTAAAATTTGCACCAAAGGAGTATGTTGGCTGTAAGCTAGAATGACATACATTTAGCATGCATGAGAGGCTTCAGTTGATGTACAACTGTACGTGGAGGGAGCCAAGTCTTGCAATGATGCTCGGCATTCTTCACTTGTCATGTTGCAGACATGATTATGAAGGAAGTGGGGATTTTTTTTGAGTTCATCATATCAAGCCATCTGTAATGCTGCAAAACTATCACTGTGCCATTCACAAGGACACTGGTTACTCTGGAAAGTGAAATTTATGCAAAAATCTGTTCTTGGGCTTGTAAAGAAGTTTATACTGTGGTGATTTGTGTGTCTGACAGGAAGAGAGGGACAGCAAGAGACGGTCATAAAACCGCTTCTCACCCCATTTTTTCAGTTAGCCATGGAAGTCAAATCATATTTCTAATCTTTTCACATTTTTCCTCTCACTGTGGACCATTCACAATCAACCTGTAATTGATTGTAAGAATGAAATTGCCTGTTACAATTGGGGATGGAATTGCCGGAGGGTTGGTGGTGGTGGCGGTGGTGGTGCTGGTGGTGGTGCTGGGACTAAATAACAAGTGAGAGGACAGGATGAAAGACACTACTTTAATTCACCACAACTGATTTGATAATAAAACTCGAGCCTATTTCACAGTATAGCCAATTACGTCGCCAGTGAGCTCTGCCATCACGGGTGTTGGAGTTTTATGCCTCACAATCAACTCGGTGGCATGCTCGAAACCAGCATGTTTGCGCTTCAACGACGTGATGTGAAAATACAGATAATTAAACTGAATATACTAATTAAAAGTATTGCCTTTTCATAACCCTCTGCTATTTCCAAAGTTTTATTTTATAGTGAACTCTCTTTACTAATTTTGCAATTCAAAACACACGAGGGCTCCAAGGTGACATGAAGTATGAGTCAATTCCTCATGTGAAGGAAGTAATTAATTAGGATGTCAAATTCAGGGAGCATCTTTGCTTTCATTTTTCTTCTTAATAGGGGAATAATTTGGAATTTGGAGAGGTGGCAGATCACATTTAATGAAGATCGACACCTGTTATTTCTCCCAGTCTCCGCCACCCACCACTGACTATGATTTAATAATGGCCGTGCCCTTTTGTAACATACATGCAGTTCCTCAGAGCTCGCAGTCACCAGGGTCATGTCCCAACAGACAGTGACGATAGGTGGGCTGCTGGGAGCCACCCTTAAGGGCAGACCTTTGTGACTGAACAGGATCGCTTTTGGGCTCAACTCCTCATATCCTGTGTAACATCTGTCTCTCTCAGAGTGAGGCCTTCAGTTTGACAGAGATGATCGCCCTGAAAGGTTCCTCAGCGGCACTGCCCCCCCTTAAACTAATACCAGCTTTAACATACTTGGAAAGGTCAACCTTGTGTGTTTTTACCTTTCATGCCCACACCAAATTTAAGCTGCTGCCTGTATGTGGAAGGAAGATTAATTGCCCTCCACAGTCAGGTTGTACTTAATCTTGTGTCCTCAAAGTGTGGCTATGTTAGATTAGGTTGCACTAAGCCACCAAGCATTTGGTATACAGAGAGGGACATATTTAGATACACACACATATGTTAAACACACACACACATGCGCATGAATACACACACAAGGACAGTGGCACAGACAGGATCAACATAGATCAACACACAGCCAAACACACACATACACACACACACACACAGCTGCAAAACCACTAAATGTCAATCATCAATCCAGAGTAATTCACTGGAGACAGTCCCGTGCGGCGTTGTCACAGGACAGAGAATCTTAATCAAACCTGAGCTCTGTCAGTCCACCGCTCACCTGTTTTTTTTTCCCTTCGTTCATACAAAATCAAATTAAATGAGTGGGAGGGATTTGTGTGTGTCTGGAGAGCTGCTGGTCTGAAACAAGAGCAACGGTTCCATAAAAAGCAAGACTAAATAATCATTGTTTGGGTGAAGCAGATTGGGCAGCTTCAAAGGGTTAAGCATGAGTGGATTAAAACGGCAGCACACATCCGTTTCCATACACTAATCCTCTTAGTGCCCACTCCTAATACGTTTTTATATCTTTCCTATCTTTCACTGAGGTGAAATATCAGATTAGTTGCTTGGCTTTCACTATATCTTATTACAACCTTATCTATCACTGGAGTAGTGAGCTTTCAATGAGGCTGGGTAGTCAATGTGCTGATTGGCCTCACTACTCCTTGTAAAAATGCAAAATTAAAGTTTTATTGTTAACGCGGTGTGAATTAGTTGATTGGTCTATCATTGTCTCATTTGCTCTGCTATTCTGCTAAGCTTGTGGTCTGTTTTGTTTAAAGTGTAACATCAGAAGTCACGTCTTTTCACAAAGGCAGTGGCAGGAAGTGGCACATACTTTTGGTGAAGCAGGTGACGAAGGTCAAGCCATGTCTTGCTCTTAGCCTCTGCAGAGTACTGTGCATCAGTTTCAACAAGATCCTCAACACCACTGCCAGTATCAAACCATGACAGAGCCTCCACCATGTTATACAGATAGCGTATGATAGACACTCACTGTTTTACCTCTCCCCTCACTTCCATATGACCTGACCTCGATAACTCAGCATATCCCAGCCTTTTCTACCTTTTTCTCATCCTTAAGACTGACTTCCTCTCAGCGATGCGTCTATAGAACCATTTCTGATGAGCGTTCAGCAAACAGTAGATGGATAATCTGAAGGGTCAGATGCATCTCTCACGTCCTGTGTCAGGTCTTTGCTGGATTTCTTTCCCCATATTTCTTCAGCACATGACTTTCAGATGCTGTTCTTCTGAGGTAGTGTTTTAAAGCCTGTTAGTTCTTCTTTTGTCCACCACTTGTCCAGTTTTCTCAAGTATTTTGAAGGACACAGTGCACAGCATATTTTTTGATGCAAAAATACTATTTAACGCCTGACAAACGGTGTTATCCTTGGAATTTTATATCGATTCAACTAATGAAATGGGAGCGAATTATGCAACAGGCCGCTAATAACAATGTGCCTAAAATGTAATATTGGTTCTTTGCTAAGTTTTCTGTTATGTGTAAGATCTAAGAGTTTTTTTTCAATGCTTGAATGATTCATGGGTCATTTTTAAGACTCGTGAAAAACGCAAGCAAAGAAAAATAAACATTCATCAGGACCGAAATGAATGGAAAAGCAGCCGATGTCCAAACAAAAACTTTGAAAGACCTTCAGACACACTTTAAAAATTATTAGAAATTCTAATTCTTTGAAAGTGAAATATCACCAGATCAGCTCAAGACATAGTTGTGTTTCCATATTAAACGTAAATATTTTTAATATCTATTAACCAGTTGTGATGTTTTCAAAACATGCATGTTGTTGTTTATGATTGTGTATTTTTGTCATGTTGTTATGCCCCCAGAAATGTGTTCTTTGTGTTCTCTTTATCTCGCTATCGTAGCTTAGAGCGGTGTGTGTATTTTCGTAACCATGACAACACGAGAGCAGTTTACGCTGAGAGTCAGGAAGTGAATCTACTGTGTGACTCGGGATATTAGCGTGTGGGCTCATTCAACCGCCAGCTCCGCCGTTACAGGATTAATCCTTTTCTCTTCGCTAAGGCATAGTCTGTGAGTATAATTCATTTTGTACAATTAAGCGGTGAAGCGTTTTGAACCGTTGTCTGTTATTCGGTTAACTTTATTGTGTCTCATATAAGCTATGCGGCTAGGCTGTCAAGCTGTGATAATTAGCCAGATGCTTTGAGCTTATTGCATCTATAATACATTTCATATATTTCATTGTATTGTGTTTACAGTATATTTCATTGTATTGTGTTTACAGTTTCACAAAAGTGCCCAGTAAAAACTTCTGGAATCCAATCGTCTGAGTCCTGGAGATTTTCTTGGGAGTGTTTAAGCTGAATGGAAACTTAGCCCATTACAGTGAAAAGACTGCAACGCAGCTAATAGGGATACGAGGATCGCCGCTGTACGGAGCTACTCATTATCGAGAGATAAGCAGCCTCCAATATAGCCTCGGAAAACTTCGCCGCAGCCGACATCTCCCGATACTGGAGACCCAACGACACGCAATGTCACAACGTAGCAATGCTGACAAAGGAAATGGAGACAACCAGTCAGAGTGTGTGCGCTCAAGGAGCAGTCGCTCATCTGGTACATCGTCTGGCTCAAAAATCAGCATAGCCATTGCCATGGCAAAAGCAAAGGCTGAAGCCGCGCAAGCTAGAGCGGCACATTCAAAAAGAGAAATCGAGCTTAAAGTGGAGCAAGCACGTATTCAAGCCAGCCTCGACGCACTAATCGATGAAAAAGAAAGGGATGCCGCCGTTGCTGAGGCGAACTCCCTAGTAGCTGGTCTGCAGGATATGGGTCTCGAAGTACGCAGCGAAGTTAACAGCCTGGTCCGCCAGTCTGTCAAAGACCAGCGCGTAGCCGCCTTTGTCTCCGAACAGGCCAGCCTGAGCGCCAAGGGTCTATCGGCTACAGAAAATAACCTTCCCCCTTCTCAGCCAGTCACTCACCCGCATAACGCGGCTCAGACCCAAGCTGCCGCTCCTGCTGCTATTACGCCACACCAAGCTCTTCAGGGCCCCTGGAGAAGCGACGCACCAACACGACAGAGCTCCAAGTCACCCTTCTACCCCCCTCCAACTCCACTCCTACAGCAGAACCCCAAACGAGATTCTACGTTTCCCACGCATCAGCCCATCCATGGGACACTCTACGGAGGTGATTACGACCATTCTACAACCACTGACCTCATCAAATATCTCGCTCGTAACCACTTGGTGACTTCAGGTCTCACCGCATATGACGACCAGCCAATAAACTATTGGGCCTGGAAAACATCATTCCAGAACGCCATTGCCAATCTAGACCTGTCTGCTGCAGAAGAACTCGACCTCCTAACCAGACACCTGGGAAAGGAGTCAACAGAGCAGGTAAGAAGAATAAAAACGGTCAACATCAGGAATCCAACTATTGGACTGTGCTCAGCATGGGGGCGCCTCGACGAACTATATGGCTCCCCAGAAGCCGTCGAACAAGCTCTGTTCAGCAAACTAGAAAGCTTCCCAAAGCTCACGACAAAAGATCCACGGAGACTCCGGGATCTAGCCGACCTGTTGTCAGAGCTACAAGCCGCTAAAGAAGATGGCTACCTCGCGGGCATGTCGTACTTGGATACCTCCAGAGGAATTAAGCCCATCATCGAGAAACTTCCATACAGCATACAAGAAAAGTGGCTATACCACGGGACGAGATACAAACAAGAACATTTCGTCAGCTTCCCACCTTTCTCCGTGTTGGTGAACTTCATCCGCACCGAGGCGAAAGCACGTACGGACCCAAGTTTCAACCTCTTCACGCCAAGCCCCCCAAACGAGAGAATGAATAAATGGGAGAGGCCCACGAAGACGTCCGTTCACACCCACAAAACACAAGTCTCAGGCACTGCCAAGTTCGAGTCTAAGGAAAGCAGGGAACGTATTGACCCGAATAAACATTGCCCCCTGCACAAAAAACCCCATCCTCTGAGGAAATGCAGAGGTTTCCGCGAGAAGAGCTTAGATGATCGCAAACAGCTTCTGAAAGAACACTACGTCTGCTTTCGCTGTTGCTCGTCAACAGAACACTTTGCAAAGAACTGCACAGCCAAGATAACATGCACCGAGTGTGGTAGCGCTGCCCACGTGACAGCCCTCCACCCTCACCCACCTACCTGGAAATCTAAATCGTTCCCCTCCATCTCAGAGGATAGCGGGGAGGAGGACAAAGCTGATAACCAGGAGGTCAACGCAACGTGCACACAGGTATGTGGGGAAGGTCTGAGTGCTAGAGCGTGTGCTAAGATCTGTCTCGTCAGGGTGTTCCCAAACGGACGAAGAGAGGAAGCCAAGAGAATGTACGCTATATTGGATGAGCAGAGTAATCGCTCCCTCGCGCGGTCAGAGTTCTTCGAAGCCTTCAAGATCTCCGGGCGCTCGTACTCATACACACTAAAGACCTGCGCGGGACGTACGGAGACATCAGGAAGGAGAGCCAGCGGCTACACCGTAGAGCCGTTGGACGAGAAACTGAGTATCTCTCTGCCTACACTCCTCGAGTGTAACCAAATTCCCAACATCCGCGCGGAGATTCCCACCCCCGGTGTGGCCTATCATCATACCCACCTAAAACGCATCGCTGACAAGATACCACCTCCGGACCCAGACGCCAGCATTCTTCTCTTACTGGGCAGAGATATCTTACGGGTCCACAAGGTCCGAGAGCAAATAAGCGGCCCAGGAGATGCTCCCTTCGCCCAAAGGCTTGACCTGGGATGGGTCATCGTCGGAGGTGCTCACAGACCACCGGAGGTGAGAAGCTACAAAACAGCCGTTCTAGGGAACGGTCGTACAAGCCATCTCCAGCCATGTAACAACCAGATGAAAGTAACAGAGGTGTTTGAACAAGCACGTGACTATCAACAACATCCAGCGCGAACCCCGACGACGCTAATCGGAGGCAATTTGGGGCAAACCGTCTTCGCTCGCACTCCCAACGACCACAAACTTGCTCCATCCAGGGAAGATTTGGAGTTTCTAAGGATAATGGAAGCCGAGTGTTGCCAAGACAGCTCCAACAGTTGGGTCGCACCTTTGCCGTTTAGGTCACCGAGGCAGCGACTCCCTAACAACAGGAAACAGGCTCTCGAACGCCTCGTCTCACTTCGGCGCTCACTGGAAAAACGACCACGGATGAAAGCCGACTTCCTAGAGTTTATGGAGAAGACGCTCAAGAAGGCGCACACAGAAGCTGCCCCTCCCTTGCAACCCGGTCAGGAGCGTTGGTACTTGCCCCTGTTCGGCGTGTACCACCCCCGGAAGCCGGACAAGATCCGCGTGGTCTTCGACAGCAGTGCATCCTATGAGGGAGTATCGCTCAACGATGTCTTACTCAGTGGTCCCGATCTTAATAACAGCCTACTAGGTGTTCTTATGAGGTTTAGGAAGGAACAGGTTGCGATCACCGCCGACATCGAGCACATGTTCCACTGCTTCATCGTGAAAGAAGACCACCGGGATTTTCTCCGCTTCCTGTGGTATAGAGACAATGACCCTACCTCTGACGTCGTGGATTACAGGATGCGGGTGCATCTCTTTGGTAACAGCCCCTCGCCTGCCGTCGCAGTGTATTGCCTGCGGCGGGCGGCTAAGGCAGCAGAGGCCGACTAAGGCAGCAGAGGCCGACTACGGCAGCGATGCTAGGAGATTCGTCGACCGCGATTTCTACGTCGACGATGCCTTAAAGTCTTTCAGTACAGAGGAAGAAGGCATCGCAGTTCTCCAGCGAGCGCAGAAGATGCTCGCGGCTTCCAACCTCAGGCTGCACAAGGTTGCATCAAATTGTTCCGCGGTCATCAGAGCATTCCCCTCCCAGGATCGCTCTCAGGATTTCAATGGCCTGGATCTCTCCATCGATGATCTGCCTATCCAGCGTAGCCTGGGACTGTTCTGGAACATGCGCACGGACACTTTCACGTTCCAGATCGAGATCGATCAGAAGCCGTTCACCCGCAGAGGGGTACTCTCGACCGTGAACAGTCTATACGACCCCCTAGGGTTTCTAGCACCCATCACAGTTGATGGAAGACGGATCCTAAGAGAACTCACCTTGCAAGCGGAAGATTGGGACGCACCCCTTCCCAAAGACATGGAGACCGAGTGGACTAGATGGAAACAGTCTCTTCAAGACCTGGAGGGGCTCCAAATACCACGGCCTTATACGTCCCTCTCCACCACAGGAGCCCTAAGGAGAGAACTCTGCGTCTTTGCCGACGCATCCGTCAGAGCAATAGCGGCCGTAGCCTACATCAGGGTAACTGGCAAGCAGGGACAAACTGAGATTGGGTTTGTCTTTGGGAAATCGAAGTTGGCTCCCCAACCTAGCCTAACTGTCCCTAGACTTGAACTTTGTGCTGCTGTGCTCGCCGTCGAGATCGCCGAGATGATAGTCGCAGAGATGGACACAACGTATGACAACATCACCTACTACACAGACAGTAAGGTCGTACTGGGATACATCCATAACCAGTCAAGGAGATTTTATGTCTACGTACACAATAGGGTCCAACGTATCCTTCAGTCACCCTGTCCCGGCCAGTGGAAGTACGTTCCAACGCATCTTAACCCAGCTGACGTTGGGTCAAGAGCTGTAGCATCAGCCCTGCTCAGCAGTACACCATGGCTCAAAGGACCAGCCTTTCTTTGCGACGCATCAGGGCATCCATCCGAGCTTCAAGAGACGTACAATCTTGTCGACCCCGACATCGATGCCGAAGTGCGTCCACAGGTGACAACGAAACTCACCCATGTTGCTAAAGGCGTGGTACGCCCTCAACGCTTTGAACGCTTCTCCAAGTTCAGCACACTCCATGCAGCCATTGCACATTTGATCCACGTAGCTAGCTCCTTCGCTCGCTCGACGCAGGGCGAATGTCGAGGCTGGCACATCTGTCGTCCTACAGAAGAGGAGCTGCTGAAAGCCAAAGTGTGCATCGTAAAGAGTGTCCAGGGTGAGTGCTACGCGGAAGAGCTCAAGTGTATCGGTTCTGGAGTCGACATACCATCTTCCAGCAGCTTGTGGAGATTGCATCCCATTATGGACCAGGATCGACTACTCAGGGTAGGAGGTCGGATCGAGCAGTCAGGCTTAGGCATGAACGAGACTCATCCCATCATCATTCCTGGCCGGCATCACCTCGCAACTCTGCTTGTGTCCCACTATCACGAAGCAGTAAAACACCAGGGGAGACATCTTACTGAAGGTGCCGTTCGGGCCGCAGGTTTTTGGCTCGTGGGAGCCAAACGCTGTATCAGCAGTCTGCTCTACGGATGCATCACTTGTAAGAAGCTGCGAGGGAAGGCCGAACATCAACGGATGGCAGCCCTGCCGGCAGAACGGTTACAAGTAGCACCTCCCTTCACCTACATAGGTGTCGATGTCTTTGGACCGTGGGGCATCGTTTCATGCCGCACAAGAGGAGGAGTTTCGAACTCCAAGCGATGGGCGGTGATGTTCTCGTGTATGTGTTCCAGGGCAGTGCACATTGAGGTGATCGAAGCCATGAGTGCCAGCAGCTTTATTAACGCCTTGAGGAGATTCTTTGCGGTCAGGGGCCCCGCGAAGCAGATACGCTCGGACTGCGGAACTAACTTCGTCGGCGCTTCCCGTGAGCTGGGGATGGACAAGGAAAACTCAGGGTTCGACAGGGTGGAGAAGTACCTCAGTAAACAGAGCTGCACCTGGGTGTTTAACCCACCCCATGCATCCCATATGGGTGGCGCATGGGAGAGGATGATCGGCATTGCCCGCCGTATCTTGGACTGCATGCTGCTTGAACAGAGAAAGTCTCGCCTGACGCACGAGGTTCTGACCACGCTTATGGCCGAGGTAGCAGCAATTATGAACGCAAGGCCGATCATTCCAGTGTCATCCGACCCCGAGTCGCCCTGCATCCTCACACCAGCCATGCTCCTGACTCTCAAAACAGGCTCCGCGCCTCCTTTGCCGTCAGGCAAGTTCGAGGAAGCAGATCTCTTCAGGGAGGAGTGGAAACAAGTTCAGGGCCTGGCAGACATGTTTTGGAACAGATGGAGGCGTGAATACCTCAAAACACTGCAACTTCGACACAAGTGGCAAGGGAAACAGCCGAATCTTCAAGAAGGGGACGTAGTTCTCTTAAAGGATGATCGGGCAGAGAGAAATGAGTGGCCCATGGGCATCATCACGAAAGCCTTTCCAGGGAAGGACGGTCTGGTCCGGAGAGTCGAAGTGGAGGTCGTTAAAGATGGAAATAGAAGAGGATTCTCTCGTCCCATTACAGAAGTAGTTCTGCTTCTTTCTCCAAAGTCTGACTCTGCCAATTGATGTGGGCTCTTAAAGACCCCAAGCGGGGAGTGTTATGCCCCCAGAAATGTGTTCTTTGTGTTCTCTTTATCTCGCTATCGTAGCTTAGAGCGGTGTGTGTATTTTCGTAACCATGACAACACGAGAGCAGTTTACGCTGAGAGTCAGAAAGTGAATCTACTGTGTGACTCGGGATATTAGCGTGTGGGCTCATTCAACCGCCAGCTCCGCCGTTACAGGATTAATCCTTTTCTCTTCGCTAAGGCATAGTCTGTGAGTATAATTCATTTTGTACAATTAAGCGGTGAAGCGTTTTGAACCGTTGTCTGTTATTCGGTTAACTTTATTGTGTCTCATATAAGCTATGCGGCTAGGCTGTCAAGCTGTGATAATTAGCCAGATGCTTTGAGCTTATTGCATCTATAATACATTTCATATATTTCATTGTATTGTGTTTACAGTATATTTCATTGTATTGTGTTTACAGTTTCACAAAAGTGCCCAGTAAAAACTTCTGGAATCCAATCGTCTGAGTCCTGGAGATTTTCTTGGGAGTGTTTAAGCTGAATGGAAACTTAGCCCATTACACATGTTAATGTCTTTCCAAACATTTTGTTTGTTTTTCTTGTGGATGAGCAGTTCCCCTAGATTACATACATTCATTAATATAAGGTCACATAAAATGTGAGTCTCTACCTCTGCCACATGTTCACGTTTTTTCTATTCAGCACATTAAGGCCATTAATACCCAAATAGTTAAGATAATTGCTCTTAAGAACCTCTTGCCTTCATTGTTTCTTTTACTATGTAGTCGGATGGTGGTGCTTACTTTGGCAAGAGGCAGTCCTGCCCCGAGGCTATGGGGATTCCTTTCCCCCATGTGTCAGCTAATGTTTACTGAGGCCTGAGGACTGAGGTTGGATCACAGGATTTCATAATCCACTGCCCGTACAGTGGAGCAAGGGCAAAAAAATAATTCTCTTTGTGTCAACAGTTGTTTCATTCATGGGTAATTTCCCCATAGCCAGAGACAGGGATAGAAAGGAGAAAAGAAATGGAGGGAGAGAGGGAGGAGATAGCAAGAGAGATGTCCGCACTCAAGTGTCCTGCTTCCCCAGGAGCTGCTTCATGATTTGGTTGTGAAGCCTCGCTGTTTGTATTCCACCTGAGTTGTTTCGTCTTATTCATGTGTTTTAACCAACTATGTATTTGAATTTATGAGAGCTATATAAGTCACGAGATGCAGATGATGTCAGCAGTTCTTAAAGAAAGGAGGGACATCTCTGGAATTGCTACTCAACAGTTTTCTTCTTGCTCTTTGGACTCTGGCTATGTTCCAAGAGGATCAATGCACTGTGGGAGTGAACGCTGAATGGCAGCAGTGGAGGTAAAACTCGCTGGGACCTGAGCGTTGACTGTGCAAGTGAAATGTTGGAAATACAATATTTTGTATGTTGCAGAGCAGCAGCGCACCCTCTTTGATGCTCGTTTATTTTCTAATTATAGTAGCAGTGCTATTCAGGTGTTTCGCTTAGAAGACTTACACTTTACAGTAATTTTAGAGCTTTTGTGATTTCAGAAGGAAAATATTGTGGAATCTTTAGCACTCAAAGGCATCTTTATCCAACAACATGTTGGTGTGGCTGACTTTTCACTGGCGTAGCCGACTGTGGTTGCTTAGATAAATGATTTGATTAGCAAATAAGAGGCAGTGCAAATTCAGAGAGGGAAAAAAACATCACTCAAAATTTGACCTCGTGCTTAGGAGTGAACAGAGACAGCTCCTTGTAATCCCTCTTAACATTAATAGGCTGAAGCAAAAAAAGGGGCAACTAAATGACGTATATTTGACACTGATTACAGTGACATTTATTTTGCAGCTCAACATGTAACCAGTCACTCCCAAACACTGTCTGTAAATATTCAGTTTGTTTGTGCTTGACATCTAACAGAAATGTTTTATGCTTTTGCTGTTTTTCAAACTTTTAAAAATAGTGTATTGTTTACATCTTCGATCATTTGATTGCACCTTTCTGCTTCCTAGCCTCCAGTTCATTGCTAAGATCCTGTGCGATACCGCAGGGTACTTTTAAATTATGCACTCTGCAACTGTCACACACCAGCCATTTTTCTTATTGCTGCCCACCTTATTAAGTCTTGCCCGACAACAGAGCGGCTAAAACAACTTCTTCAAACATCTCCTGTAGTCAAACTGTTAAACTTCCCCCATCAGTATGTGTTTATACTGCTGTCACAACTACAACCTGGTGCTCATCTGCTATGTTCCTCAGTGAACACAAAGGTAACAAAACCCCATGTTTTTTGTGGGCGAGCCATCACGGCCCTTTGCAGCATGTACATTCAACGCATACCCGCGTACTTTTTCTCTCCTCAGCTTTTCCCTGTTATCGGGGCCACGCAGGACTGCAAAAGCAGGATCATCTTAAGGTGGATAAAGAAGAACTTTCCTATCATAACCCTCTGGATTAACTGGTCCCTTCTCTATGCTGATATGAAAGTGCACTGCGTTGCGGGCATAGCACATGAGTATTCCGGGCAGACTGTGCACTTTGAGTCAAAGGTGAATTGTTTAGCATTGTATCACTATGAATAGGTAACTGATAGTGTTTTGTTGGTTGACTGCTGCACTGGCAGAAGTCTGTATTCAATAGTTTCTTGTTCAACCAGCGCAAATATACATAATGAGAAAAGAACAAGTGACGGCAAGAAAATGAAAACAGTGGAATTACCACCCCTGTTCCATAAATAGCAAATATGGCGAAATAATAAAGGGGGAAATGAAATATTAAAGCAATAACAAGAAAGCAGAAAACAATAAGAAAACATTACAAACATGCAGCACCATTTGTGAACATCACTCACCTGTACTAGTTTTATTCTCGTAGTACTGCATGTGTTTATTATACTGGCAATAAAAGCGAGCATTTGATAGGGAGAAAAATACCGGCATCAGCCTCCCAGTGGTTAGTGCAAGAGTGAGAATTTTTCTGACAGCTGCAATATCTCCTGTTTGCCCGAAAGTAAGTACACAATAAACAAATACCGACACTTTTGTAAACCCACTCTAGAATTGTTAGAATTAAATATTAAAGTTTTAGCTAATTTCAGTAATTGAAAAAGCAGCAGTGGATTTAGTCTATTAAAAAAATCATTTAAGTAGAAATGCTAATATATGAGGGGTTTTTTATTTCTTTCAATTATTGGGTTGATAAAGCGATTTGCTGTTTTTGAGTAGTGCGGGAATGTTTTGAAAAGTGCACCTCATCACCTTTAGTGTTGCTGACAAGTTGAAATACTTCACTGCACAGAGCTTAGCTGCTGGCCACTGAACCTAAACCTAACTCACTAATTAACTTAGTCTATGGTTAATTATGCCAGTAAGTTTAGCATACGGGCATACTGTAACGCTGCTGTGAAATGAGAATCGCTGAAAGACACCTCCATGAAAACACTTTCATTGATTTGACTCCTGTGTTCTCATATGTTTCATTAACTTTTGCAAGAAACTGATTGATTTCAACTGTGTGAGATCTAGTTAAGATAAGATAAGATAAGATAAGATAGAACTTTATTAATCCCTCGGGTGGGTTCCTCTGGGAAATTCGACTTCCAAAAAGCACAGCAACGACCGAAGTTACAGTTACAGAATTGTTATATATATATATATATATATATACACACACACACACACACACACACACACACACACACACACACACACACACACACACACACACACACACACACACATATATATAAATACAGAGACAAATATAAATAAAATATACAAAGGGGATAAATAGAATAAATAGGAATAAAAAATAAAAATACAAGTGAATTGCACATTTCAAGTATTGAGTCTATTGCACTGTTGACTATTTACAAAAAGTATTGCACAAGGTATTGTACAGTGAGGTGCAGAGGCACTACAGCTTAGTTGTTCCCCCCTCCTTTGTCCTCCTGTTTCCCCTCCCTCTCCCCTCCAGAGAGGAGTTAAACAGTCTGATGGCGTGTGGGACAAAGGAGTTTTTAAGTCTGTTAGTTCTTGTCTTGGGGAGAAGCAACCTGTCACTGAACAGACTCTTCTGGTTGTTTATGGCCGTGTGCAGAGGATGCCCAGCATTGTCCATAATGTCCATCAGTTTCTTTAATGTCCTTTTCTCTGCCACTGTCACCAGAGTGTCCAGCTTCATGCCGACCACAGAGCTAGCCCTCCTGATCAGTTTCTCCAGCCTGGATGAGTCCTTCTTTGCTGTGCTGCTCCCCCAGCACACCACAGCATAGAAAAGTACTCCAGCAACCACCGACTGGTAAAACATCCTCAGGAGCTTCCTGCAGATGTTAAAAGACCTCAGCCTCCTGAGGAAGTACAGTCGGCTTTGGGCTTTTTTATACAGGTGCTCTGTGTTGCATGACCAGTCCAGTTTATTGTCCACCCACAGCCCGAGGTACTTGTACTTGTTGACCACCTCCACCTCCTCCCCCTCTATCTGAACCGGCAGTGGACCTTCTCTGGACCTCCCGAAGTCCACAACCAGTTCCTTAGTCTTTGAGGTGTTGAGTTGCAGGTGGTTTGTGTGACTCCATGCGACAAAGTTCCTCACCAGACTTCTGTACTCCTCTTCCTGATCATCCCAGATACACCCCATGATGGCCGTGTCATCTGCAAACAGTTTTTCCTGAAGCATACAGGGCCGGATGGTATTAAAGGCACTGGAAAAGTCAAGAAACAGGATCCTGACCGTGCCTTTTCCCCCATCCAGGTGTGAGTGGGCTCTGTGTAGGAGGTACAGGATGGCATCCTCCACTCCGACACCCGCCTTGTATGCAAACTGTAGTGGGTCCTGGGCATGTTGTACCTGTGGTCGGAGGAAGTTGAGGAAGAGCCGCTCTAGAGTCTTCATAAGATGTGACGTCAGTGCCACCGGTCGGAAGTCATTCAGCTCATTGGGCCGGTTCTTTTTGGGGACCGGGACGATGCAGGATGTCTTCCATAGGGCGGGCACTCTCCCCAGTCGCAGACTGGGGGCAGTGTTAAAATTGAATTCAGGTCTCAGGCTGATAGACCCTTTGTTTACAGTATTTACTGTAAGGTGTGCATTATTACATGGGCTTGTCTGAGTGTGTATGTGCGTGCATCCAAATGTGACGCTGGATGCTGTTAAAAAACAACATGCGGGATCAACCTTTTATTGCTCAAATGAACTGACTGTCTACATAAGAGTAAAAATTTGTATCCACTTCAGTTCAATTTGTGTAAATAAGCATATGACCCCAAACATTATCTCCATTATAAGCTACTAAGAGGTTGTGAAAACAAGTCAACAACCAAGCATTACTCCATAAAACTATAAAATGTTGCTGAAGCACAGCATACAATTATCGTATATCTGAATCATAACATCCCATGCTTCAAATGATGGGCCACTATTACACTTTTAACACATTACCTCACTGTAGTAAAATGCTCAGTACAGACTATATCACATCTCAAAACCACACTGATCTCAAGGTCAAGGTCAAATTTATTTATATAGCACATTTCAAACAGCCGATGCTGCACAAAGTGCTTAACAATATAAAAATGGTATTAAAAAGCAACAATGTAATACAATAGTAACATTAAAAAGACAATAATATCTCCAATCTCCAGCATTAACTGGCACCAACCCTGTTTTAGTAATATGCATAAAAGTCAAAACTACAATGACTTCATTAATTGATTGCCGAAAAACTGTTTTGCCAATTTTCTTTATTTTTCTAAATAAAGTTTTAATGTTCCCTTGAAACTATTGGGGGTTCTGTTTATTTTTTATTTATTTATTGCCATTTCTCTCCTTTTTGCACTCCCCAGAAGGATGTCAAGCTTAATGGCTTAATGTTTTACTTTTTCATCAACTATGTCCATTTATTCCCGTGTGTGTTCTGTAAGTGTCAACCTCATATTTAACGCACCAAATTAAAATGTCAGAGATGCTGTCAGATTTTTTTTCAAACTTGTCAATTGCTGTGTTGATTTTATGGTTTAAATCCATTGGATTTAAAAAAAAAATTAAATAAATCTTCTGATGCTCTGGAGACCCCACAGTTTACTGCAGTGCATTTTGAATTTGTGCTAGTTTATCACCAACGATAACACCAAGAAAAAAAGTGAGCGAAGGATGCGAATGCAAACCAGACTCATTTCTCAGGCCTGGGCTTGGTTCCATTAGGTAAACATTACAAACGTTCAGGAGCTCCAACCCTCTATGGATCAAAAGTCGGTGTGTGATGCTAAAATACAATCTGCTACCCCAGACCACTCTGTACTGAATGCACAATTAAAGTATACTAAACAGCATGAACTGCCTTTCATGTGCCATCTCAGTAATCGCACTTTGCACAGGGGGATGAGTCTCCCACGGAAGCCAATCCTTCTGTATCCCTACATTTTCTGTTACCCAGATATCTGCAAAGGGAACTGCCACCTTCCTGTAGCACCTTACACCACCTTTAACGCCAAAGGCTTTGAAGACAGCTAATTTCCATACTAATTTCTTTCTTTTCTCCCCACCCCCCCTCACCATAATTCCAGACCAGGCACGAGGCAAGAAGACATGTGTTGCTTGATCTAATGGTGGGGACTAATTGCATTCTGGGATACATGCCTGGAATTCAAAATGTTCAACAAAAAAAGCATGTTGTGCAAGCAGACCACATACAACATCGAGACAATTAATAACCCTCCTTCAGGGAAGAAATTTTGGACTGTCCAGCCTCCCAGAGGACTGCACTGCTGCCTTTATTGATATCTGTGGTCAGATAGAGACAGGCCCGCCATCCTCAGGCAGCATGACTCCACTGGGGCTCCACTGTGACTGGACTGTTATGAAGCCAACTTAGCCAGCCTGCTCCAATCATAGGAGCACAAACAAGCTCCTAACCACACTGAATGCTAAGCCAGATCAGTCTCGGGGGTGGTTTGTCAGGTTTTGCAGGATAACATAGCATGAGATTATTTTTTTCTCTCTCTCGCTCCCTCTCGCTGTCTCTCTTCCTCTATTTCTATCTCTGTGTCTGTTATTTTGAATTCACATGTCTCTGAGGAGGAGAATGCCTTTTCGACACATGCTGGCACGCACACACACTCACATCCATACATAGTGGCATAGACACAAATGCGCCTGTGCGGTTACACCCACACGCACTCTCACCTCCTATCTCCCCTCGACACAAGCAGCCAAAGCGTTCAAGGTCTCCATTTATATGGTTCAGCTGTGAAATTAAGATGAGGTGTTGACAAGCTAATGTTGAAATAACAAACCTACTAATTTGCGGCTAGCCTTCTGTACCCTGTGCCATCAAATGTTCCTCAAACCCAGTATTAGGGTGCTGAAGTGTAACATGTTAAACTGGCACAATGATAGGGCAAAGTCCTCTGGTGGCACATTACGAGAAGCAATAAACATGACCCTCCTGCGTGCTACTGCATCTATCACACAGACAACATATGGGTGCCTGCAGGGGTGACTGTGCTTACCCACTGGGGTTTGCTAACAGCACTGTCATGGTCACTAAAAAAGGAAATGTAATTTGATGAAAAAAAATAAATGAATACTTTTTTGTCAAAAGGAAGTCAGCAATTGTTTAAGTGAGAAGTTTCTGTCTTAAGTGAAAACCACTGCAGAAGATAGAGCAAGGCAATGGTAGGCAGAGAGGATTATTTGTTAGTGTGGCCATGCTGTGGAGGGAAGTGTTCATCTGTGAATATAACCTTATTGTCGCATTTTAGAGCATGCAGTCCAGTAAGGCTAGTCGGGATTTAACGCATTACCACGGCTAAGTCAGGCACAGCAGCTCAAAACATTTTTGGATATTAGATTAGATGGACAGATTAGAGAGGAATTTAAAGCCCAACAATATGTTTTTCCCTTCTTGGCTCCCCAGGCAGTGAATGCAAAGATCAATCAACACATTTACTTAACACTGGCATATGTCACCACCTATTAAACGCAGCTAATCACGGCCACACATGCATCAATTCAGAATCACAGCCAGACCCTAGTGACCATGACGTCTCCGTTCACTGCTTCACTCTGAGGGGGTGAAAAAAGGTACGCAGCCAAACTAATTTGTCTTGACGAGAAAACAGCTGTAAACACCCCCAAGAGGGGGGGCGACGAGATAAGTGCCATGTTGTTGAGATGGTATCAGATGGCGACAACGTCCCACCCAGGCACCACACACTATTTTCAGGTGTTCTATCCACCATGTTGTGCCTATTAATCAGAGCTGACACTGAATAGACACAGTAGCACAAAGCTAATTGACCATACACCACGTGAACACATGTTCACAGATCCTGTCTATTGTCCATTCAAAGCCTTAGGTTTGTGTGTCTTTGTTGTTTTATATAGATAGATAGATAGATAGATAGATAGATAGATAGATAGATAGATAGATAGATAGATAGATAGATAGATAGATAGATAGATAGATAGATAGATAGATAGATAGATAGATAGATAGATAGATAGATAGATAGATAGATAGATAGATAGATAGATAGATAGATAGATAGATAGATAGATAGATAGATAGATGTGTGTGTATTTTGCTCCTTGAAAAGGCCTAGACCTAACAAAGACAACTGATTTTGCACGCTGTGGTAATCAGATCAAAAGGAAATCTTTTGGTATTGTGCCCATGATTGCGCCTATTGTGCTTCATGCTATGGAAACAGGAAAGAGATGCTAAATATCATGATTCAAATGATCAAGGATTCAAAAACATGAAGCTCTAGAATTTTTAATCAATAAGGCAGATTTGGTCCAAAGCACACTGACGAAAGAGTATTTCTTTACCGGCTCAGGTTGCCTAAAGCATTCATAGCTCTAAAATACTTGATTTCCCAATACAGAAATGTTTTAAAGAATAGGTAGAGGTCAATGCTTGTCAAGGGAAAAAGAAAAATGTTAAAAAGAAGCATTTTGTTGATTTTGGAGGAATGCTACTATAATGGCAGATATGACTGATGTAAGGCTAAAAATGGTCGGTAAAGTATATCCTGCTTTTTTCTAAATGGATTTCCATCAGGCAGAAATGAGAAAATCAATAGATGGAAAAAAAATAACTATATGCCCTGTACTTTATATTTTTCAGATTTTATCCTTCATCTCATTAACTGTTCTAAAGTTTACACAAGCATATTCCTTTATTATCCAACCTGTTGGGCTACATTCAAAATTTTAAAAGAGGAAAAAATGATCAAGTAAACTAGAATAACAACAAATTGTTTATATTTCACTTCATCGGACTATACAGTAATTTTACAATAAGAACAGACTCAAACATAATTTAATACAACGAATTGCTGATGTTCTAAAACTGTAATTCCACTTGAACAAAAAAGCATTTAAACTGTTATTTATCATACAGACGTTCAAATAGAAACCACGAGAGAACATGAGAGGATTCTACACAAAGTCTGTTAATTGCCATCTAACAGCATAAATAGCTAAACCAATTATGCATAAATAGAATAAGCTTCTCTTAAATATGTTTCATTCAGAAGCAAATGGGTCATTGGGTTACAAATTATTAATTGTTTAAACATCAACAAACTGCATATTAAAATGATGCCGCTTTTGATGATCCGGAGCCCCACCAACCAACCCTACAACTTCAAACAGCCACATTCAACAATCCTTTCATTCATTTGCATCTGTATATAACAAGGACCGTATCCATTCTAATGCACGGCCATCTGAATCCATTTTCTGCTTGTATTGAGCAAAGCAAGGAAACAGCTGTATTTCCATTAAACCTGATGGAGGCTATTCAAGGAAGCCTTGGACATTCACAGGAAGGCATAAGATCAGATCTGTGAACACCAGCTCTTAAAGAATGAGATAATGTTTGTGCCTGAAATGTTTGTCAGCGAAAGTCACAAATCCAAGGGTTTTTTTTCAGCTATATGACAACACTCCAGCAAATAAGAGAGGAAAGTATGATGCCATAGAAATACTTGCATTTTATATCCACTCACTGATTTGCAGAGAAGTGACTGGGAGGGAGGGAAATGGTATCGAGTGGTAACAGGATGAATGACATAAAACAAAGCTGCAGCCACTGTAATCTGCCACTTTTGGGTCCCATACCAATGCTTTGGTAAACTCCGGATTCAAAATGCGATTCAATTAAAAGTCTCACATCAGCCACCAGCATTTCAGACAAAACAAAGTTGCTGAAAAGCAGAAAACCCGTCAATTTTGCCGTTGCATTGTGCACACAGCCATGTTGGTGTGCCCAAGGGACTGTGTGAACACTCAGATGGATGGTGAGAGTTGATACTAATTGATGTATCATGGACAGGCACAGTGTGGAATGGAGTGGAGGGCGTATCGTCATTGACGAGAGGTCCATAGATTAAGCTTGTCAGTTCCCCTTCCTTTTTATGCCTCTGGCAAGGGGTGCTCAGGAGGAATCAATTTTTTTGAGAAGCCGTATGGGTGAGGACCATAATAATAACATCATCCTCAGCTCCAGCCAAAATAAGCACGGCCATCTTGCCCAGTCTGAATCGATGTACCACTGTCTCTGCTGTCCTATGGTCGCTCCTGTAAGTCCATTGCTGTGCATGGGCCAAGATCCAATGCTGGGCAGGACATCGAGGTGATAATGCCAGCATCTGTCAGAGAAGCTTAGATATTCCTTTCCCAGCAAGCAGCAGGGACAGACTATAGATCTGTGCCATTCCTTGGCAGCAGAGGAGAAAAAAAGGTTATCAAATAAAATCAGTCATTCTCTGTGTGGACTGGTTCAAGCTTCCCACCATAAATGCTTCAAATAAACTCAAAAGTGATGTGAGGTTGTGAAATTCCCTTGGATTTAAGACTGCTCTGCCTTCAGACTTCAGGTTAAAGAATTAATCTCCACCCAGCTTTAATTCACACACAACACGGCGCTACATACATGTGAGGAAATAAATGTATGTTACATTTAAAAAAAAAGAAAATGATATTTTGGTTAAAAAGACTGAATTTTCTTCCGAATCACAAACCTATTAATAGCCAGTATAAAATGAAACACTCAGTGCAGCTCGTGGTGAATAGTTTCTATCAAGAATAAATGCTGCGTGAGTTTAAACTGTGACACAGATGTGTCACGACTCAAATAAGGGCATAGTTTTCTATCTTTTCTGTTAGGTGTTGAAATGTACTGATTATCACTTTCCTATTTTGATGTATAATATATATTTTTATGGTAAATGTATCATATGTTGTTTCAGAGTTAAAAAGACTGTAACGTGGTGTAAAAGAGAACTGAGGCTGGAATATTATGTGTGCTCCTGAGCCTGACTGACAGTTTAATGAATCGGTGGACAAGTAAACACATTACTTTACTTTCTCGCAATAAGTTCTCCTCTTTTTCTTTTTCTTTTTACAGAACAAGTAATTGTTGTGGTTAAAGAAAAACCAAACACTAATGTTAAAGCAGACAATGCATCATCACTCACCCACAACAGAAAATTTAAGGATTTTTAATGTAGCTGTAAAATCAATAAAAGACACAAAGGTACGTCAACAGCAGGAAGTATATTGAGGTAGATTGTAGCTCATAAATGAAACATGCCATCGCTTTCTGAGAGAAAGAAATACATTGTGGCTAAATTACTGCTGTAGTTTATGATCTACCCTGCTGCTCCAGGCAGTGCTGTTGCGTTTATTCACACAGCACTCAACTGAAGGGTGAGAAACATCTCCAACATTTTTAACCTCTTAGCCCTCGCCACATACTGCAGCTCTTCAATCAGAAAATTTTCATACTTAAGGTTTTCTCTTTAACCTTACTGTACTGGGTTGATGGCAGAACTCAAGCCCTTTTGCAATTAGTAAGTCAATCTCTTAACACCTAAAAAACACACAAGAAACAATAAGTCCATCTTCACTTATTGCAAACTGTTGCTCACCCACTTTCCACCATATATGAGCACAATCAAAGCAGCAGTTTTAAGTTGCTCATTACTTTAATTGACAGTTTTTGTGAAGAACTTTTCTTTTTTACTTACAATCAAGCAAACAATACAAGCCTCTGCATCATAACCTCAGACTGACAGAAATACAAAGCGTCCTCTCCACTGTTTTGCACATACAGTGATCAGAAAGCCCGGAGGAGAAAAGAAGTCCCTTGCCATTGCCTAAGGTTGTTTAACTCAACATTAACAATGTATGAGCTTAAAGATTCTACTGGCACCGTCTTTGTACAATTGCAACACGTCTTAAAGATGTTGCAGCAAAGCAAACAAGTTGGTCACACTTGATTTTTTTTGTCAAAATGTGATTTCTTTGTGCAAGAGAAGTTTAGACGTCCATTAAGACATTAGGGCATCTGAATCGCTTAAACATTAAGTGGTTCTTTTTTTTTTTTTTTCTTAATCTCAACATTTAAAGAGTATGGAGCTGATAGTAATTCTAAACTTCTAAGGACAAAAATTTGTTCTGTTCTGGTGCGGGAGATACAGTAATGTACTCTTTCATATCCATGTATTCTGAAGGGTTTTTGGTCAAGAGAGTACACAAAATCAGGCTCAGTGAAGCTGCTGTAGCTTGATTTTTTATTAAACGGACACAGCTGAAGCTTTTGTTGTGAATAGAAACATAAATGAATTTAGTAAATTACATCTTTACATTGCAAAACAACGACCGCATTCTCCTTTCCACATACAGTTCAACAACCCTATATCGATAACAATGATTGGATATGGCTCAGAACTAATTCTCCTCCTGGTCAGAATATTAATTGTGGTCAAACTCTAGACTTCTGTTCCAATAAAGACAGGGAATTGATTTGCCGATGTGCTTCATTGTTATTCTTGTGGCACGCTATTTGTTTTTCGTGGGGGTGAAACAGTCTGGGGGTAAAATGGACAAGCTGGAATAACAGAATCGAGCGGAGGCTGCGGACGCTAGGTGTCACCCTTGTGACTTTGAAATCTGCCAGCCCTAGACAGGATGTGATGGCGGCTGAGCGCCGGTTAGAGTCAGGCAAGCAGCCTGGCTGCATGGGAGGAGGTGTGCGTGCGTGTCTGCGTGCAAAGGGCCGGCTGTAAGCGAGTGTCGCTTCCATCTGAATGAAAAGAGTGAGATTTCAAGGAGGGCGATGACAGTCTGCAATATGTGCAGAACGACTAAACTTCATATTCAATCCTTTTTTTCTTGCCATAGTTTCCTGCTTGTGTTGGCTGAGATTTAATGGTGGTAAACTGGTCACATTAGATGGAGCCATAATGTCAATTACCCATTGTGGAGATAGCACAACGGGCGCCTTGAATGTGTTGTTCCATTATGACCATTAGCTGTAGGTAGGATGAAGGTCACGGTGAACCCAACTCATTACTGGCCTTATTAACAAAAGGTTTAATATTTACAGCCATTAAATGGCGTAATAAAAATCATTATCTCTATAATTAAAAACACTCTGTTGTAGGCTTTCTATGGTTCTCGTGTTCATTACAAAGTATTTAACAAAATAATGAACTAATAGCGATAAAAAAAAAATACAACAACGCTAGCATCAAGGAGGTATGAAACAGACAACTGGCTGTGACCGTTCGTGGGGTAAAAGCTTGAGAATTTCTTTTTATTTTATATAAATCTGAGTTACTATTGATTCCCCCCCAGCTTGTTGTTACATGGAAGCCATCATCTAGGCCTATAATATTTGTTCATTATTGGAAATTGCCTCACCGTGTTGCTGAAGTTCAGAACATTAGATGCATGACAGCCACGTCTAGGGTCTAAATGATGCAACACGATGCGTGCACTTGCAACGGTTGTGGGCTATAGATCAGCAGGCCGTGGCTGACTCTAAAATATGCAGCATAAGCCAACAGTAAACACTGTCGAGTAGTTTCGATGTCTGCTCTGGCACGGAGGTGACCACACCTTGACGTATCACCTCTTGTCTCTAACAAAAGTCAAAAAACAAGAGCGAGTATTCTCCTGTTGAAGATCTGTATAGTAAAATATGACTTGTTACATTTAATGGAGCACAACAGTAGAAAGGAACGCAGGGGCAAATCTGTGAAAACTTATCCGTGGGTTCGCTTCTCCGCTTCTGCTGGAAGAAATTAGTCTGTTACTCTTGTCTGTGGCATTCGTGGGAGTCTTTTCAAAGACCCCCATGGGTCCCCAGACCCTACATTTGGAACCGCATTCTAACGATCATCTAATACTCAGCTTCGTGTTTCGGCGTGTACGACGTAATTGCCCGTCAAGTCGTCCATCTGCAGGAGAACAGGTAGTTGGCCGCGTTTCATTGCTGTACTTTGCCCCACCCACCAGCAGCTCCAGCCCTCCTGTGTAACCCCTGATTGGCTGAGGGGATTGCGGGTCCTCAGACCGAGCGCTCGCCTCGGAGCTGAGAGTTCGCCAGTGTGCACCAGTGAAGCGAGAGGAGCGCTTGTTGGAGTCAACTAGACAGCCTTCTGGCAACGAGTAGTGATTTCTTTTTTTCTGCCTCAACCAGGCTGGATATAGGCGACTGTGCTTCAGTTTGCTGCAGCTAAACATGAAATGCGTTTTGAACATACAGTAGTGCTCTGACAAGGTTTCCTCCCACAGGCTTTTGGCTACATTTTCATCGGATTTTTTTTTTCTTTTTTTCTGTGTTGCATGGACTAATAATCGGGATATGTGAAGCCTTTTCCAACTGACACAGAAGGAAATCAATTAGTAAGTAAAAGCTTGAAGACTTACGGAGGGGACGAAAGACTAAATCTGCTGGAAATAAAAAGGTAATCGGGACTTGAGTGATGTGATGAGACATTCCTGCAATTGCACCCTCTTTTTTTAAGCAAAGCTATCCGGACTTAGGCTGTTGAATAATTTTGCGACTGCTGATTCTTTATTTTATTTTATTTTTTTCATCAATTGTGCAGTTTAAAAGCCTATAGCTGTCTATCGATAAGGAAATTTGACCACTGCCTGTATTAAATTGCACAAAACAAGATGTTTATTCAAAATGCGACTTAAATATTGACTGGGATAAAGGCTGAAAATCTAACACGGACTTTTAAGCTCCTTTACTTTATCAACAAAGAAGTTTTTTTTTTAAATTGTGGACTTACTCAAAGGAATTTTGTGTCTATGCAGTCCGAACATTTATTTCTAGTTCCAGCCCACTTGAAAATGGACGATTCATCGCACGAGTTCTGTGTAAGACCACTTTGCCGCTTGATAAGAACAGCACGGATTTATTCGACTAAATCAGTACTGTGAGAAGATTCAGCATGTTTTCACAGATCTGTCGTCCCCAGTGTTTCGTCCGCTGCAGTAGACCAGAGGATGTTCCCTGCCTGTGGAGAGTGAAATAGGCTAAGGCACTTGTTAGAATTTTAGCTTTCACACCTAGATATAATTTTCATACATACGAGATTTTCATCACTCAGATACTTTTTGGACATTTTAATGAGATGGTTAATTTGCATAATTTTTCCAGTTGTCTCTGACGTGTACCTCTGTGCGTAATTATCAAGGTCTTTGTTAGGCACAGGAAAAGTCAACAGGTACAATGCAAACGAAGGAGATGGAATTAATACAATTAACTGCTGTGTTCCTCCTTTTTTGGGTCGGGACTGAAGCTGTTATCAATTTAAAGTATGGAATAAACGAGGAAATGAGGGCCGGG
Source organism: Rhamphochromis sp. 'chilingali' (assembly GCF_963969265.1). Classification (NCBI taxonomy): domain Eukaryota; kingdom Metazoa; phylum Chordata; class Actinopteri; order Cichliformes; family Cichlidae; genus Rhamphochromis; species Rhamphochromis sp. 'chilingali'. The sequence goes on from NC_137940.1 coordinate 35,454,220, forward strand.
TCAGTGATAGGAAACGTGACAAACGACGCACTAAAGCAAGGATTTCAGATTGCACCGCAGCCCCCGTACTTGAGGGTCATATCCAATTCACATCCTGGATATGTTGAACTGAGTCCAGCAGGAATTCTTACAGCCCAACAGAAAATAGATCGGGACGTATTTTGTCGACAAAACCCAAAGTGCATTATATCCCTAGAAGTGATGTCAAACTCTATGGAGATCTGTGTCATCAAAGTTGAAATTGAGGATTTGAACGATAACGCACCCAGATTCCCTACGAGCCACATTGACATAGAAATTTCTGAGAATGCTTCCCCTGGTACCAGGTTTCCCCTAGAGGGGGCAAGCGATCCGGACTCGGGGATCTTTGGAGTGCAATCATATTCTATCACTCCAAATGAGCTTTTCGGACTAGAAATAAAGACCAGAGGGGATGGGTCGAAAATTGCTGAGCTTGTTGTGCAAAAATCGTTAGACAGGGAAACTCAGTCCCACTATACATATGAAATCAGCGCAGAAGATGGAGGAGACCCACCAAAGATAGGTGCGGTCCAGTTAAATATTAAAGTAATTGATTCTAATGATAACAACCCCGTTTTTGACGAGCCAGTGTATACAGTTAATGTGATGGAGAATTCCCCCCGTAATTCATTAGTCATAGACTTGAATGCAACGGATCCCGACGAAGGCACTAATGGAGAGGTCTTGTACTCGTTCAACAGTTACGTCACCGAGAAAACGAGGGATGCTTTCAAAATTGACCCCAGAACCGGGGTTATCACTGTCATTGGTGATTTGGATTATGAAACGACGCAAATATATGAAATCGACGTCCAAGCCAAAGATCTAGGTCCAAACTCTATCCCAGCTCACTGCAAAGTCACCGTGAATGTGATGGATACTAACGATAACCCACCTGTCATCAGTTTACTCTCACTGAACACAGAGATGGTGGAAGTTAGTGAAAACGCGCAGCGTGGATATGTCATTGCGCTGGTGAGGGTGTCAGATAAGGATTCTGGGGCAAACGGCAAAGTGCAGTGCAGGCTGCAGGGTAATGTTCCGTTCAGACTACAAGAATATGAGAGCTTTTCCACTATACTTGTTGATGGCAGGCTGGACAGAGAGCAAAAGGACACATACAACCTGACCATCCAAGCAGAGGACAGTGGCATCCCCCCTTTACGCGCCACAAAGTCGTTGGTAGTAAAAGTCACAGATGAAAACGACAACCCTCCCCACTTTCTTAAGCCACACTATCAAGAGATGGTGATGGAAAACAACCTCCCTGGCTCATGCCTGCTAACAGTATCAGCTGAAGACCCTGATCTGGGGATGAATGGCACCGTTTCATACTCAATAGTCCCTGGTGAGATTAAGCACATGGATGTAAACACATATGTCAGCATAAACCCATCAGGCCGCATTTATTCAATGAGGTCGTTTGATCATGAATACACTAGGACTTTTGATTTCAAAGTGCTGGCCAGAGACAACGGCAATCCGTCTTTATCAAGTAACGCAACAGTGCGCATCGTCGTGTTGGATGTCAACGACAACACACCTGTTATGACAAACCCTCCGCTGGTTAATGGCACAGCGGAAGTTTCTATCCCAAGAAACGCTGCGAAGGGTTACATGGTGACCCAAATTAAAGCTGACGACTATGATGAGGGGGAGAACGGGCGGCTGACCTACACTATCTCAGAGGGAGACAGGACTTTCTTTGAAATCGACCAGGTGAACGGAGAGATACGCTCCACCAAAATGTTTGGGGAAAACGCCAAATCCACCTACGAAATCACAGTTGTGGCGAGGGATCACGGCAAGCCCTCCCTGTCCTCTTCGGCCTATATAGTGGTGTACCTCTCTCCAGACCTCAGCGCGCAGGAGTCTATAGGACCTGTCAACTTGTCTTTCATCTTCATCATCGCCTTGGGCTCTATCGCAGCTATCCTGTTTATCACCATGATTTTTGTGGCGGTCAAGTGCAAGAGGGATAACAAGGAGATCCGGACGTACAACTGCAGGTACTGACTAAAGCCCGTGCGTGCTTGTGTGTATGGATGTATAGATTTGTGTATGCAAGAGGGAGAGAGAGAGAGAGAGAGAGAGACATTTTGTGTGTTCGCAGTCACGCTTGAACCTGTCAGTTGTCAGTGCATTGCTTTTGTTATGCAGCATGTAAAGGCTTCTAATCTGAGGACAGCAGATTTCTTTCCACAGCTGAAATTGAGTTATATCTAAATAATCTCTACTGCATTAAATCAGAAACATTCGCTAAGGCCCACTGTTCCGTGTTAGCAGAACATGATTGATGGATTTAATTCTTTCATTGTAACCAATTGACTCATAAATATGACGGTTCAACTGTCATGTTCAATTTGCGGATGTGTTGCCGGACAATTAACGCCCCACTGGCTCAATAGCAGAACCAGACATTTATTATTTAACCTCCACCGTGGCTGATTGGCTGTTATCAGCTTTAATCTAGTGTGATTATGGATAGTCCTCAAGGATCATTCAGGCTCCCCTCTGCCTTTCTCTACAAAAAGTATAATAATGTAAATATAAATATAACATAAAAAGAAAAAGAGTTTAGATTCTATGAGAGTATGTAAGTCATATCCCACTCATTAACTATGAAGACTGCTTCATGGAAAGGAGCAGATTATTGTGTTCCTGAACTTGCATAGCGGATATTCTGTTGTGTTCATCAGTCTGAACATCAGTTCTGGCTTTGATTTCCCCGTGTCACATTACCACTAAATTTACATATAGATTGGATTTGAGAATTTAACCTGAAGCTATAATCATATTTTGCTCCAAACATTATTTTGTTGATTTAAAGTTACTTAATTTTTTTTAAGCAGTGGTGGTCATGAAAACGTGAGAACTGACTTAAGAATAATTGTTGTTGTTTTTTTCACCATTGTACCATTCACCATATGTACAAATGATGTACATATATGTATAAAAAATGTTCCCTTGAAATTATCACAGGCGTGTTTCAACACTCTTAATTGCAAAGATTGGACTTGGACTAGAGAGTTCTAAGAGGAAAACATAATCACAAACTATGTCTCCATCACAGTCGACCCCTTTTTTTAATTGTTAACAAGAGACACTAATATCTCCTGGAAAAATGTTATAAACGTGTTTTTATTTGAGCCTGTTTGGAAATACAGGGAAATCTATTTATTGACATCTCGACAGAAACATTTCTCACATTTTTTTTAATGTCAGTTGTGCATTTTCTTCAGAGAAAAAAACCCCAATGATAGACAACAACAAATTCAAAATTCAGAACTGCTCCCAGTACTTTGCTCTCCGAGTGTGCGACACTATCCCTGCTGGGTGCTTTAATCAGCACTGATGTGCTCTGCTTCTCAGTCGCCACCTCGAATATGAGGAGCAGTTGTCTCCAATTTATTGCTTGTCCTCTGTCAGTCTTTCTGACTCTGAAGATTTTCCCTCCCAGATTTCATTGTGGGCACAAAGTAGAAAGAAAACATGTTAAAATGATAAATGAAACAGCGATGAAGCATTTTCTACCCTTGCAGCTGCCCATTTTCTTTCCTCTGAATCAAGGAGGAGCAGAATGGGGGTTGTTTCAAGATGCAATCTGAAAGACAAAAAGGAAAAAAGGAAAAAGACAAACTACAGTGGTGCACCTTCTTAGTCAGTGTGATTTTAGGAATGATAGAGGATAAGCGCTGCCTTTCAGAGAAGAACAGAGGTCAGTGAGGCCTAGTAAAGCAGAGACATGTTTGACATCAGAAAGGATCGGATACATTCAGGTAATTCAATTTCCTTGGCAGCTATAGTTTTGTTATCAAATTATTGTGGGAAACAAACCATATCCCCCATGCCATAAGGTTAAAAATGACCCTTTCCAGTCTTTGAGGTAATGCAGGTGGTAAAAAGGATCACATATTTTCTTGAATATGTCTAGTGAGGGTTGCACTGATCACTGCAGAGTATTTAGCATCTGTTCTCCTGTGGAAAACTGCAGGGCTGTGTGAAGAATGGACATTTCCCCCAGTCTGAGAATCCTTTGATAAAACATGGCTGTGTTGCTCATTTGCTCTCGTTAAAGTCAAAATACTCAGTTCAAGTTTGCAGCAGCCACTGAGAGCAGCTAAATGAATTTGAATCTGCAGTTCTCCTGCACTCCGTGTTGCTAGTGGGCTCCCTTGATAATGAAAGAAAAAATGGAATTAGTGTGGGATGTGTGCTTTGAATGTGATTGCATATACTGCCGATGCTGCTCGGTATCAGTGTGCTCTTTTTGCTGTGCTTCTGTGGTTTTGGCATGTTTGCATATTGTCTGCCTGTTTGTGACATGTCAATTGTTGAGCATGCAAATGCAAACAAACAAGGGATAACAGCTCCACTGCAAGCTTCGAGTGGAAGGTCACTTACATGCGCTGCTCCACCTTTGGAAAAGGGCAATTATCCCATGGTTGAACAGTGTCCTAGCTGGCATGGTGGGGAAACTTTTTGACCATATGGGCAGGGGAGGGGGAAGGCAGAACACTGCTTTATTGAGTCTGTTCAGTTTCTTCTACTTGCGCAGGGTCGCGGAGTACTCATACGGCAACCAGAAGAAGTCCAGCAAAAAGAAGAAGCTGAGCAAGAACGACATCCGCCTGGTGCCCCGAGACGTTGAAGAGACAGACAAGATGAATGTGGTGAGTTGCTCATCTCTCACCTCCTCGCTCAACTACTTCGACTACCACCAGCAGACCCTGCCGCTGGGCTGCAGGCGCTCTGAGAGCACCTTCCTCAACGTGGAGAACCAGAACTCACGCAATGCAGCTCCCAACCATGGCTATCAGCACCCGTTCACAGGGCAGGGTCACCAGCAGCAGCCAGACCTCATCATCAACGGCATGCCACTGCCAGAGGTGAGATAAAATCCACTGTGCTCTGTCCTTGATCCTTGGCTGGGCTGCTTTGGCTTTAGAATACATTTTAAATTTGAAACTGATTCCTGTGATTAAATGCAATGGTTTAGGAGAAACAAAGAAATTGTTACTTTTGTAATTTTAGCATTTAGTTTGCTTGATAATAAATAACAGGTATATGTGGGCAAAAATATCTAAAAAAAAAAAGGGTCCAGGGATATGTAGCATTCCACTGTACCAAAGAACACAGTGCCAGTGAAATGTTGGTCTATTATTGATGGAAAAGCTGAGCCACTGAAATGGCAATATGTCAGTCGATCTGAGAGGAATCCTTCAAGGCATTTTAAGGTGCTGAGGCACTGAAGCTGTCCTTTGATGAGAGTGCTTTGCCAAGCAGAAGTTGGAGGCCTAACAAAGTGGATTATTTGGCATCTCTTACTCCACTTGTTTTTTTATTTCTATGTGCTGAGCAATTGCAAAAAAAACCAGGAGTTTGTCCACCTGCCAGATGTATTGACCTGGCTAATCACCTCTACCTCACAGCATTTCAGGTGCTAACAGAAAGAATAATCATTGCTTAAATCAGTATGTCGTCCATTTGGCTACAGCATTACTGCATGGCTGCTCTGCACAGCCAGCCATTGAATTACCCTGACACACCATGCATGGCTCCAGCAGAGCAGTGAAGGTCTGACTTGAAAGGCTATTCAAGCTGACAGGTGTATGCCGACCAGCTGATCCTTAGTTTATAGATCTTTTTGTATGTATGAACTCATCTATTGGATTCTGTCGTCAACCTTTCTTTTTTTCTTCATGACCCACTTCTCCTCAATCCCATGGGAGAGGGGGACATTTAGATTTGTATGTGTGTGTACTTGTATCAGAGTATTTACCACACCCACTCATATTAGTGGCAAGCTCCACATATACACACACACCCTTGTAAAGGATGGTTACAGTCTCCATTTGACATTCCAGTGAGGAGAAGGTGGGGGTAGGGGGTCTTAAAACAAGGAACACAAGATGGATATTGATATATTGACTGGATGATCCTGAAAGATCCAGGCACCAATGGATTGTGAGAGGTCAATGAGACCTACTTACAGGCATGCTGATTTACTGAGCCTGTCTGAGCTGGTTCCAAGTGACTGTGTGTGAATAACACAGGTGGAAAAAATGAAAAATGTAGTTGTGTCAGTGGAGGCAGAGGTGTGGGATTCAGCAGGTACATGAAGTGACCAGTTTTCTGTGATTGTGGCAGCTGGTAGGCAGTGCTATGCAGGTCAACACAACCCTCTCTCTCTCTCTCTCTCAAAAAAAAAAATCTACAAGATATCCACTAACCTGGTAAAAAAACAAAAACTTGAACAGCATCCTGTCTCTTTGGCTGAAGCATCCAATAAAAGCCCGTTTGCCGCAGGATCAGGACACCCTTTATTTGTTTCACCTAATGAAAAAGGGGAGAGGGAGCAAGTAAGGAGAAAGATTGATTTTGATGATTCCATATGCAAAGCTTAGAGTTGTCTTGATAGAGCTGTGTGAGGCCAGATAAAGAGATAAGGAGTGAGCCAGGGTGAATATTGAGTCTTAGTGCCAGGTGTCTGAGCCTCGACCACGTTTTCTCATTTTCTTGGAGGCAGTTGGTTGGCCTAATAGAGGCTGGGGCTGTTTAGCATGCAGCTTCCCTCTCTCTCCTTCTTCCACTAGATGCTGACAAACATCTCTTTGACCCGACATTTGCACATTTTCTGGACCGAGAAAAGAGAGTGTGTGTGTGTGAGATTCACTAAGTAAAGAAAACAGTATCAAGAGCATGCCTTGTCCCCCAGCAGATAACCCAGCACAATGACATTGTCACTGTTTTCTTGGCTCCTCATTGTGACACTTGCAAGAGACAGAGGCTATACAGGATGTACAAATGTTACTCTTAAATTAAAAAAAGAATGTTTTGGTATAATTACAATGCCATTTATAGCACAAACAAACAGCAGTGGGATGACTGTTAATTGCTTTGTTACAATGAGAAAGCTTGGGCTTGAAACCACTTGACTCCACAAGCCCTCAACCCATATCCCATTGACTGGCTAGGACACACGAGTGGCTGCACTGTTGTGATTACTAAGGCTGCTTTGTCCCCAAAAATTGTTTTCATCCTGAGGGCAACCTCGTAATTATCCATGATTCATTTATCCTTTGTTTTTACACCACGGCACAGTGATGTCGCTGCATTTGTTTATTTTCCAAACGTGTAGTTTAAAATTATCAGCCATCAGAACCTTGTCAGATTTGGTTTGTTAATGGAGGGAAACAGGATATGGGCTTGTATCTGTTTGTAATTTATGCTTTTGATCAATAGAAAGTTCTCCTCTATTGTTAGTTCATGTGGGGCAGCGAGAATCCTGCTTATGTCAGAGCAGCTGGAGTCGAGCTTTTCCTGCGTTAGACAAAGCATGCTGGCACACACACACACACACACACACACACACACACACACACACACACACACACACACACACCTACAGCAGACTTTGCCAAGATAACAGTGACAGGTCTCCCCAAAGGCCTCATACCTGTAGTTGCATTGTGTATATTGCATTCTCCCTCGTGAGAATGTGGACCAGTATATCATCCATATACATTACTGTCCATTGTTTGGAAAAGCATCAGCTGTGAGATGTTTGTTAGACCTGCCTGTAGTAGCACTAATATGAATGCTCACAAGAGAATAGAGCTGTCTTCCATGGCTTAATTATAGTGAATCACTTGGTGGGGGAGACAATTATACAGTAAAGAAATAGCCTTTGGCTAGAATGTGTTTTTGAATTTGTAATGTGTACTAAGGCTCCTCACACCTGTGATTCCAGATAATGAGTATAGCAGGAAAATGAGTTGTCTTACTTCATCGATTAGCCTTATTCAGGTAAGAGATCTTTTTTTTTGTAGGGAGGATTTATCAGAACAAGGTGATGTGTAAAATTGAAGAAAAAAGCGATTTGACATTGTGTTACACAGTGTAAAATGCATTCGGTCAAAAGTATGTTTTACAGGATAAATTGATTGATAACAGAAGCAGTCATCCAACAACCCAGCAATCCATATGCCCACCACACCCCTTCAAATACACTGTCCAAGTTTTAGTTATATAACAAGAAAAAAAAGTACCTTTTGTGTTTGCACTCGCAGTCAATCAAAGTATGCTAAATAAGAAAAAAAAAGAAAGAGATCTGCGTATCTGTCTTGCTGTTTTTCCCGTTAGTAACGAAGACATTTTGATATTGATGTAGGAAAGACAACAGGGAGTGGTTCCAGCGAGGATGCACATCCCTTGCTATCACTTCACATCGGGACAATATGCATGGGAGCATTCAGACGTGTCATATTGAGCATGCAAAATAGATGTCATGCTGTCAGTGCATACTACACATCTGTTGAAACTGCCAATCTCCCCCCACACATGTACTCGTGAATACACAGGCACACACAATATTTCTTATGGAGTGTCACATTTATTTGAAATATGGGCTGTGACATTATCATTTACATCATTATGACTGACTCAGAAATCTCAGAGAAGGAGGAGTGAGAAGCATATTTCATATTTTCAATAATCAAACAATGCTGTGAATTTTGCATTTAAAGTACACTTTTAGTGTCGTGTACTGCCGGCGCGTGGAAATGTTGCTAAAATGTTTTTATTTTAGTGTCATGTTTAGTGTTTGATCTCACAGGACAGTTCTGGTGTCACAAATTTACTGGTGTCTAGTTCTGGTCACAGATATACCTCTGCAACTCTGAATAGTTTGTCAAAGACTAATCGTGTTAGGAAAGAGAAAATGACAGTTATACAGATGTCGTGCAATAAGGGGAGGGATACATAACACCTTGATCTTGCATTTTATTTCATTTATTTATTTATTTTTTGATGCGTTGGAAGACTTGGGTGGGGTATGTTACATTCTTTAACGTCTCCTATTTTCAGACCGTTTGAAAAAGAATCGTTTCATCTACAAAAGCCTCAGAAGCTCACTGATTGAGTGGCAGTTGAACCTGTTAATTATTTAGAGAGGTTATTTGTAAGGTAGAGACTTCAGAAATCTTGTGCTTTTCAAGTGTCAGTGTTTATAAAGTGAAATAAAGCAGCATCTGTCAAAGAAAATTAAAAGTGTGATGTGATGTGCTTAGTGGCCTCTTATATCTGATTGTAATTAATTCGCCAAACTGGTCAAGCTGTAGCTGACAGAGCAGCGTTACTCAGCAAGATGGTTTTCAGTTCATGTACAACTAGTGCTAGTTTTACGCTTGGTTAGGTTTTTATAGCCTTGACCCTAACCCGCAACACCCCATCACCGCGTGTCATTCTCGATGTCGCAAAGCTACAATGAAATGACATAACAACCCCAGGCAGCCAGACAGAAGCATCCAGCCCCGCCGGGTTGCCGCCCTATCGTCAGGATCAGAGCATCCAGCCCCGCCGGGTTGCCGCCCTATCGTCAGGATCAGAGCATCCAGCCCCACCGGGTTGCCGCCCTATCGTCAGGATCAGAGCATCCAGCCAAAAGAGTTTAAGAGTCAAAACACACAAGTGACAGCATCTGATGTACACATGTCACTGCATGTATCCTTAACCACATGTGACTTGCAAAGATTGTACAGAGGGAGTTATGCTGCAGAAAAATGGCAAGGCCTGAAAAATCGAGTCCAGACAGAGTGGGAGGGAAAAGGGGGTGATATCTATTTATAGGATGTCAATGATTTTCTTCAACCTGTACTGCTGCAGCCTGAAACATGTTATTTTTCTGTCTAAAATACTGCATTGGGATGAGGAAGAGATTTTATTGCCCAAATCGTATTAACCGCGATACAGATAGCAATCATGTCGCTTCTTTATTGCATGTACAAGATGCTCTTCCCCCTTGAAAACACAAATATTATGATTACATTTGTGGACTCGTGAATGTGCTCCGTGGCACAGACGAACGACGGTGTTTTGAGTTTTGCACCACTCGATATCTTTCCTTTAAATCTCGACGGTCTTTTAAAATCAATCCTTTGAGGCGTGTCAGATTCGTTCAGCAGTTAAAAATCTCGAGTCAAATAACCGCGTACCGCAAGAGGCACGTGTCAGAAGATTGCACGCACACAGTTACTCTGAGCTAGAAAAGTAAAAGCATATCTACGTAATTGTTCCTCAATCTTTTGAGATGATTTTACTTAATCAGCTAAAAAAAATTAAAACCATGTCGACATAATCATTCCTCAATCTTTTGAGATAATTTTACTTAATTTGAGGAAGATACACTTTAATTTAGCTTTTTTCCCCCTAAATCCTTTAACCAAAGGGGTTTTTGTGAAACAAAAATATTTAGGTAATGGTTGTAGTCATATGCTAATTTCAGTCAGCTAAAAGAGGTATGACAGCACTGGGTTCGTACATTGATGGGTCCACCCCTAAATGAGAAATGGCAAAATGAAGAAAATGGACAAGGCGATGACGTTTATCGCTGGGGAAGGGGACCCTCATTACGCACCTTGTTAAGTCCTGCAAGCGATGCTTCGTGGACGTAATTACCCATTTAAATGAGTTTCCTCTGGTGTTGTTGTTTTTTTGTATTTTTCAAATTATGCTCTCTGACACAAATATGCCACATTTTGTTTTCTCAAGTGGAAATCCTGCAACACGAGGAGGACAACAGAGGTGTGCAAATGTACCATCACCAGTGATTTACTGAGACGTTTAAAGTGGTCATTCCAGCAGGTCACACTTTAAAAAAATTTTTTTTTAGCAAAGTTTATGTGCCAAGTCTGGCTGTTCTCGAGTGTGAAACAAAGCGGGGGTGAGGTTTTTCAGAAATAAACATGGAAATCAAGTAATACAAGTCTGAGGTAACTTTTCACACAGCTTCGGGAGCACAAGAATAATAAAAAAATATTATTAAAAAAAAAAACTTTCTCTCGTTAATTCAGATTTTGCTGCCTTTTGTGGAAATGTCTGTATTTACATTAATATAGGATAGGAAAGGTCAGCTTACATATTTAAAAAAATACAAACCCTAAGACTTGTTATGGCCAGAAGTGAAATCTATTTGCTCACAATATTATTTTCTTTGTTGCATTCAGTGTGTGTCAAGAGGAATGTGCCGATTGCCATCCCTGTGGCTTAAGAATATTAAAACAGAAGCATATTTACAATGTCTACTGGCATGCACTGGAAGAAAACATAGACACTGCTTCAATATATTTGTTCCCTCTTGCAGATAAGAATAGCAAAGGGCTTGCCATCCATATTTGGGAAAATAATTGTTTTCTTTCCAGATGTGTTATTGAACAACAAAAGCACAATGTTTTTGGGAAAGTAAACGAAGTGAGAAAAAAGTAATTACAATTCTCCTGTAATGACCGTTACGTGTGCCAAAAACTAATTTTATCCAAATGCACAGAGAAAAGGTATTAATTAAAATTCATAGATATCGGGCTTCTAATTTTCCCCTTGTCCTGTTTTAGTTGAACTGTGGGTTGTCAGACTTGTTACCACATTGTTAAAAGAGTTCCCAGGGCTTTCTCTTGAGTGCTGATGTTGTGCCTTTTGAATGACAGGGAAATGGGGGAGGGATTCTGTGAAACATAACAATAGTCGCTGTGAACAGAAACTTTTCCAAGCAGCTAGCTCTGACACCAGGGAAGAATGACCTTTCCAAGTGTCCTGTTTTTTGCCTAAAACAAAGAGGGAGCAGGAGGATCTTATGTAGCATTTCCCCCATCAGATTAAATGTCAACTTCTGCATGCATAATTGTAGAGTGGAAAGGAGCAAGACTTGAAGTGAACCAATTTGCTGGTGGATAGATGAATCCTGGGCTCACTTATTCACTGCATTGCAGATATTGTCACAGCAGTTTCAGGGACTCTAGTTTTCTTACACTTGGATCTATATTTTCAGACTGCACCTGGATTCGCGATAAGTCTTACACTTTGTGAAAAGAAAAGAAAAGAATTATCCATTTGTCGCTTGTCTGGCATTTAATACAATTTAAGGAAGGTGGATTAGACATTAGTCATTATATTACTCACACAAATGCTGCATTGTGCCATTGTTTTGTGCACACCGATGGTGAGTAGACCTTCCTGCTTCTCCCCTTTTTATTTTAGCACATTCAAACAGCACTTTTGTTTCTACACATAAACCTGAATTTGCGTTAGGGAGTCCATGTATGGGATGTTTGATGAGCACGGGGGCTGTTGGCAAGCGAGCCGCTATAGCAGCAATATCAGCCGCCTCAGAGGCATGCAGCAGTATGGCTAGAGAAGCAGCAGGGTAGCGTAATTGTGCATTGTTCATCCACACAACAGAGGCAGAGCATGTAATGAGCTGTAGCATTTTCACCCAACCGGGCTAATGGGCTATGACCGAGTGTAGGCCTCTCAAAGCCCCCCATTCCCTCATGCCCTGTGTGGCCAGTGTCTTGGGCCTCCTCTTTTCTTTTCTCCCACTCTGCCCTTCTTCTCTGCCTGATCAACGTCAGCAATTCATTCACCCCTGTTATCCCCTTCCTTTATCTCGCCTCCCTTACCCATTGTACCTCTGTCTAAGGCGATGGTAGGACCCCTAATGTGTTCAGTGTGTGGGTCCTTTTCTCATTCATGATGTCTGCAGACCTCTAAGCAGTTAGTGTGATTCAGCCTGACGCAAATCAGAATAGCTCATTGATGGAGCCCCGAATGCACTGTGATTACATTAAAAACCCAAACACTGAATACAAATAAAAGTTCAGGAGGCGAATATGCTGATGTTGTTTGTAGGGGATTTGATGTTAGAACTTGGCAAATTTTTCTATCAAAGGCTGTTTTGCATTTTGATTATCTAGTTTTCCTGAACGCAAATCAGGTGGGCCTGCTTCAATCAGGTTTGTTTTCTTGGGATTAAGGCTTTTCAGAAAGTGTCCAGGCATATTATTTACACCCATATCCATTTTCTAGAGAAGATGGGAATCCATTTCTTTGCTTGAGTGAGATTAGGTCAAGTTATAAAGGCAAAAATGCTTGGGAATAAATTAGATATCTACTCTGGGCTGAGTGTGGAAGATGAAAACAGTACCACTGATATTTATTATTGTCTTCCATGGGAATTGGTAACAATTTTACCCCCATCTCGGGTCTCTCTTTTGGCATTATAAAACAATGTTCAGGGTTCAGCCGTCTGGCCGTGGAGCACAATAGGACAACAGTTTTGACTTTCCCCTCACGTCCATGATTTGACATACCACAGCACAGGCAGCCAAGTAGATGAATGAAAAGCACTTGGCCTCTGTCAGACTGCTCCGAGAGCAGCGCGTTCCCCAGTAACCTCCTTAGTTCAAGATTAGCTGTTCCTAGTTCAGTTTTATGGGAAGCTAGTGAACGGAGAAGCCAGCATGTCTGCACTTGTTAAATTAAAGATTGTTTATAATTTCTGTGCTTTAATGACAGACTGACTCCTCCTTGGGGGAATAAAGCAGGAAGGTCACCGTGGAGGTAAATTCAAGTGCTCTTATCAAGTTTGGGGACTATTACATCAAAGCAGACTCTGATGTATCAACACAATGCATGTACGTGCATGCACAGAGATGAACACAACATGTTCGCTCTGTAAACAGAGGGAAACATTTGTCCTCCCAGTTTGGTGAAATAGTCTCCTTAAAAGAATCAGTTTGCAAAATCTTTTGACAAAATTGACTGTTGGATCTTTGAAAATAAAGAAAAACTACTCTAATATATATTTGCTCCATGTTAAGATTTAGCCAAAGGCAGATTACGACTGTCATTTTACCACTGCTTGCATTTTTTCCTTCAGTAAATGGACCTAACAAGATATAACACATTGCTTTCTGAGGTTTGTCATTGGTGGCATACACATTTTATTACATTTGCATAGAACTAGGCTCCCTGTTTCCAGGTAGCATATCAGTTGCTTGCTTTAACTTCATCTGGGAAGCACTAGCATGAGAATGGTATCGATGATCTTGAGTCCCAGTAAAAAAAACATATGAGCATATTTCCCAACATGTTAAAATATTCCTATAAATTACTGCAGCATGAATTTGTATATCTGACAAAAATCAATCCAAAAGAATGTCAGAGGGAGGCAGACATGGGAGTAGTGTTCTGACTTTTCATTTGTTTGCAACCCAGTAATGATTATTTTAGCCTCTAAGCCTCAGATTTGGCCTTGTTTTGCTGTGGGAAGTGGCATCAATGGGGACGTAACAGCCCTGCCCTGGTTGAGAAGCTTGTCTGTAGTTAAGCTGGCCGGCAACCAGAGTCAGGTACGAGTCAAATCACAGGAGGTCAGAGACAGAAAGATAGAATAGTCACTTTAGTGGGGAATGGGTCAGGCTTTGTTGCTGTGCTACTTTTGTTAGTTTATCTGGTGGCTAAGTGAGAAAATGTTCTAATTATAGACCTTCATCATTTGCCATGTTTGTAGAGCTGGTAACAAGCCAGTTGCCAGCTTGCATGAGCAACTGCAGAAAGCTGACTTTTGGTTTAATTTGGAGGACTAGCTATAATCCAGACTAAGTCCCTTAAAGCTGAAGCCTCCCCCCCCCCCCCTCCTCCCACCGCTGATGGATTACGGGAGTGTCTTTAAAAGGATAAGGCCCCGCTTATCGCTGCTTTCCTCAACACTTTTTTTTTTGGACTTCAGATGTGGGGGTGGACAGTTCATCGTCACCCAGTGGGGCCAGTGTGGATGTGAGTCATAGAGATTAGGCATCTGATGAATGAGATCAATGATAATCACAATTTACAGTTTTTAAATCCCTGCTGTCACAAAGACATATGGATCCTGGTGTATGCCTCTTCTTCCACTGCATGAATTCCATTAGTGTGTGGACTCTAATTTAAAAAAATATATAAAAAACTAAAAATAATAATAATAATTAATTCGACATCCAACAACAGTTGATGAGTGCAGTTTGTATTGCAGTCAAGTACTTTTACACACACATTTATTAACTATATGACACAATGGCTTCAGTCGCTGTTGCTGAAAAATGTGGATTCAAGACTGCCTCAGAAATCATCCGAACGTATATCAGGATAAAATGATCGAGGTGACAAATAAAAGGATTGTGTGAGTTTTCCTGTAGTTTCACTATTAATTTAAAATGGTACTTGATTGCAGAAAGCTTTAATTCTCCCACCTGGTGTATAGTGTTTAATATTTGCTCCTGTAATAATATTTATTGATGGATTAGTTTTTTTTCTGCATTTATTATTAATTAAATTATTTGTTTTGATATCACTATATATCTGATTGGCATACATAGAGGAAAGCTAGGAAGTAAGGCAATGTGTGAAGGAAAAATATGAGCTCACAACTTCCTGTAGAAGCAAACACTAAGATGTTGATTTGTATGTTTTCGAAGCGTGTGTGGCTTCCCTTTGGACAGATCCTATTGTTTGCAGTCTTAATGGCAAGCTTAGCTACCTGTCTTCTACTTGAGCTTCATGCTTATCGAGCGAGTGTAGTTTTCAAATCATCTAATTTATCTAGAAAGCAAATTAGGGTAATTTTCAAAATTCTGAACTATTAGCTAAGTGCTGTGTGCAAATTAATGCAAATCACGAGCTCTTAAAAAGCTAGGTAAAGCATGCCAAAATTTAAAAACATCCCAGTTTTGTCGACAGTAATGTGAGGCACTTTGCTGTAATAAATCAACTTCAACATGCAAAACAGTGATAGTTCAGGTGACAGACAGTAGCTGCAGCAAAAGTCTTATACTACCACTTTAGGGCTGTTTTGCATCCCTCTTTGCTAAAGAAGTGTTGTTGAGACTTGTGGGAGTACGAGGAGGTGTGTGTTTTGCAGCAGGGGATGGAGACCAATCTAGCACACATAAGCATATGTGTTGTTTGAGATGCTATTTTTGAGTACGAGGCTGTTACTTATCTCATCGGGGTGTGATGGTGGCGAGGTGAGGGAGCAGAGTGAATTCCTGATGGATCAAGACTGAGAACCCTGAGCTCTCAGCTTAGGAGCAATCTGGGAATTGCAGAGAGAGCCAAGCCACATGGGGGGAGCATAGAAATAGAAGAACCTTCGGTGTGAGTACTTGTTTACCTCTGTGTCAACATTTTTGACTCAGCTCATTAACCTGTGCACTTGGGTAGATCAGAACATCTCTCGCCGTCTCCCTCTCTTCCACAATTAATAGTGATAACTAAGGGTAAGCATAAACACATTAAACTCAAACTAATGAACAGATGCAACAACAGTGCGATGGGGCGGCTATCACACCTCTAAGGCAGCGAATCGATTTCCGCTGATACCAGTTAACAGATACACCCTGTAGCACTTTCCTCGAATCTAATCATGGATCCATTTAAACTGTGTTAGCTGGAAGTCTACTTGCCATTAAAATGGGGTTTCAATTTTTATTATTTTGAGAGCATTGGTTAAAAACGGAGCAAATGCAGAGGTAAAGTAACAGCTATACGTTTTCGATCTCTGAAAGACAGAATAGGAGCTCCGCCTTCCTCCTCCCATTACACAAGCAGCCAGCATCCTCTCTAAATTGTTTTGCATGACCTTTGCTACAGTAGCTCTAATTATTACCATCACACAGGCCCTGTAAGGCACACAGCTAATTATACTGGATTTATCTGAAGGGGCATTGGTGCCATTCTTCATAGGCATGTCTTGGCTAGCGTCAGCGCGGGTGATCTAAACCCAGAATAAGGTTAATTTGGGTAATACAGTAATAGTAATTAGAGTCACGATAATTACAAGCATAGTTGTAATAACAATGAAGACCAGCCTATCAGTTATAGGGATACATATGGAATAACTTATGTAATTGAGAAGAACAGCACTGCCAAAAAAAAAGGGTAATGGTGAGAAGTGCTGTGCAATATGCATAATGACATTATTACAGAGCCAGATTGTTGCTGTTTCCCTCCCATTGCTCAGAATTGATGTTTGACAGTAGAAGTTGAAAGATATATTTTCAAAGGCATTGTGGGATTATTCGTTAATGTAGGTACCAGGACCTCTAGTCATTGCATCTCATAAAGAGTTGTTACTAGAGGAAGCAATATTTTTCAAAGCTCTAACATGAATGAAGAGGGGCAGTTGGAGCCGTCTTTTGGCTGGCGGGCAACTCTTGTAATGAGCCTAAGAGGGTTCCAATTATTCCACTTGCGATCAAAAAGGAGAAGGAGATTACTTCTCTTGCTTCTTTTTTCTTTGACATTTTACACAGTAACATCTTTTGATAGGGGCTGGGGGAGAGAGGAAAAACGAGTGCCTGATAGTCTTGAACAGGCTCCAGCAGTACAGTCCTTTCTGTCTCACACAGACAAGGCGATATACTTTCTTTCTTTCTTTTGACGGTGTTTGTAATAAAATTTCTTCTCCCAGTGCATGGTACATTAGCTTTTTCTCTGACTACATCACCTGCGCAAGACTGAGAGGAAGCTTTTGCATGACCGCAGGCTTTGGCTACAGCAGACTTGATAGCTGATCGGTGCCATATTTTTCCACAGAGCTAGTGTAAATTGTAAGGAGGAATCTTGGGTACTCACTCACTTACTGGATTTGTTTTCCTCTTCTACTTTGCATTGTAAGTCATGTTGCACTGAATACAAAAGGGAGTTAAATTATTTGATTGTGCACAGATTTTCCCCCTCAGCCTTTCCCAGATTACAAGTAAAAGCACATTAGATGCCTGGGGGTAACTAAAAGGATTTCTCCACTATAGGACATCAAACTATATCAGCCTTGGAGAAATAAACGATGAAAAAACAAAAGACAAATAATATTATGTACCACTGCACTGAGACAAAGAGAACTCCTCCAATCTGCATCAGCACAGATAAACATCCACCCCTAAGATATGTTCTTGGTAGATAACAGCTTAGTGTTTGCAACACACACAAACACAAGCACAGAACTGCACAGAGCGGAGCTTTGATAAGCAACGAAAATTACTACATGTTGTTCATGGTGGCAGAACAAAAGGATTAAAGGCCTTCATTTCAAGAAATTGAGCTATGGAAAGGTTGATGCAAGGTTTAAGATGCATGTCAGTTTGAGAGATTTGACTTGATAATATAGTCATAATTTGAGGGAAACAAGTCATTTGCTCAGGTGTATTTATTTGTGCATGTGTGTGTGTGTGTGTGTGTGTGTGTGTGTGTGTGTGTGTGTGTGTGTGTGTGTGTGTGTGTGTGTGTGTACGTCTGAGAATACAGTGCGTCCCGTTCCCCTGTTGATGCACTGCGGGGGTAGGAGGCAGAGATCCACCGTCTGTTGCTGTTTTCCATGACCCCGTATGTCCCCTCGCAGTTAAAAACGATGTTTGCCCCCAAAGACGGCCCTAATACAAATTAAATTAAATGAAGTCACTGTGGCTAATCCCTGTGTGTTTCAGCTGCTGAAATACCCCCCATCCTAACTCTACCCCTCCCTTACAAATGAGTGGGTCAAGGCTGCTACATCTGGACTCCTATCCACTGGCCCTACTCTCAAGCTGCTGCGCTCCCAGTCCCCGGTGGAGCAGACATCAGGCCCCGCTCAGACTTTCTGCCCCACTGCGACTCTGTGTGCGTGTGAGTGTGTGTGTTTCTGCATGAAAAACAAAGTGTTTTAATGTAAATCCGTGTCGTGCAATTCTCTTTCTGACTCACATAGTATTTATTCCCCTTTGCCTGCTTTCCCTGTGCGCCTGTGTGTTTCTTCAAAAAAAGGTTTATTTTAGTTACTAGCTTATGCGTTTCACACGCGCTCCTTGTTTACTCCTTTTTAAACTTTTTTCATAAATTTATATTCAAATATAAAAGACAAAGAATTCACATTTAGACATTGTACTGAACATTAGTGGTGAAATGGAAAACAAGCACTGGTGTCGTCACAAAGCATTAGTTGTTGTTTTTGTTCCGTCTCCGTCCTGATGGCAGTCTGTCACAGTCCTGTTAACAAGCTGGATTTACAGATGCAGCGGAGATGTGCGTGCGGCTAATACTCTGCTGTCAATCCCAGCACCGATAGCTGTCTAGAAGGATTCATCCCAAATATTATCACCAGATGTGAGTCACACTGGAGCACCAGCAAATAGGATCAAAATGCTAACTAGGCCTCCGTGGCCGAATCGCTGATAGGAGTGGCCCATCTCTGACAAAAGCTAAAAGATCCGTTAAATAAAAGCCCCTTTTTGCTCTACATACTTTGGCATCAAGCCCAATCAGTAACCCCTGATCTGAGCGCCAGCTCTGATGTGCGAGACAAAGTGCATCAAGTGAGTTTTAGCAGCTGGTCTACACAGATAATGTGTTTGGGGGCTTGTGGGTTATGAGGGCGGGAACGTTTTTCATGAGCTTGAGGCTAGAGTACCTGTTTGTACGTGTGTTTGTGCATATGTGTACGTGTAGCAACAGTATGCGCATTTGTGTGTGCAGTTCTCAGCACCTGCACACATGCCCTTTGAAAAGCTCCATCACCCCTCCATCCAGCCAACATGCAGTGTAAACATGGTTTGTTTGAGCGAGTGGCCTGGGGTTGTTGGATTAATGAGCACTGATGAAGTTCCACTTGTATCCTAGGTGCTGCCTCCCTATTTGCTGGAGTGGCTGTGATGTGGTAGTGTGTCTGGAGGCGGTGACTCATTCCCAGTGTCAGATTAAGGCATGTCAATAAACAGACCCACTCAATCCATCTCCGAGTGACTGCATCCGCTCACAGAGCCTCCCAGTCTGTAATGAGCTGCTGCAAATCTCCATCCAACTAAAATGTCTGCAAAGATGCCTTGTCACAGTGAGCAAGACAAAAAGAAGAGAGAGCGAGAACACGAACAAGAGAGGCTACAGCAGCACCGATGTGACTGGCAGCCGCCTTTATGCCGCTAAGTGAGATTGTACAAGAGTTCAAGTTGATCCGCTCGCCACGCACATTGATAGACTTCTGTCGTCATGTGCATCAAGTTATTCAAAAATGAATTCCAAGTTTACTGATTTTGAAAGTGACTGAAAGTTATGCTGTTTATTCAGTCACTGCTCTCACGTAAGCATTTAAGCAGAATGTGTTTACATAATCTGCAGTGTTTCTGAGTGTTTATTTTTAAGGCCCAGCCCAGGGGAGGTGGGGAGAACCTTTGGGGATATCTTGTGCTCTAATTCAGCCGCCTCCCCTCCACCCAAACTAACTCAACACTGGCTAATGTAGGCCACAACTGAGCAGTGAAATTGCTATCTAGTAATTCTCTCAGAGAAACTAAATGACTGCTTAAAACATGTGTTTGTAATGCTTATTCCTAGAGGGCCGGAAACCATAAAGTCTACCTGGATTAGATGTTCTCATTGATGTTCGCGGAGTCTATTCAGAAAATCACCACCTACCTTTCTCATGCGGCGCCATACACACATTAACGGATTTTGGGATGAGAGGAGTGAGAAAACTTTTCAGTCTGACATCCAAATTAAAGAAAATCCCTCAAGACTTGCCTAAAGGGGAAGTTCCTGCCATTTGAGTTTGATTGGGCTCCACAGGCTTTAAGAAAAGTAAGCCGATTTCTTTGAGGAAACAGCATTGATAGTCGAGGCTTTTTCTTTCCTCCCCCTTATTTACTATGTAAAACCATGGATCCTAATGTCATGGAGAAGCACAGGTTTTCTTTGTGACATGCACGTAGCTTGAACAGCCCTGAACGCTGAACAGGTGTTGAATGAAACCTTATCCACTTTTATGTGGCTGGTTGAGGCAGTAGACACCTATTCGCTCTAATTGGAAGCTATAATTCCATCGGAAAGCCTTAAAAGCAGCAGACAAAAGCAAAACAAAAGCACCCCCCCAGGAAACCAAACAGCCACCAACAGTTTGAAACATGTTGGGCCCAAGCAGTGATTCCCTGTAAGACAACAGCTCTGACTTAAGCCTCTTTAGCGTCAGCCGACTCCGCTGGAATGCAGACATCTGCAAATGGGGGCTATTATTTAAAATCTTTTCATCATGCTGAAAGGGAGGGAAATATCTTTGACGTTGAGCAGCTCATGAATAATGAATGCTGTTTCTATCAATGTATGTATAATTAATCACATCTCTACTAACTGGACTTGTGTGGAGCCTGTAGTCCTGAGTGACATGGAGACTGGTCTGGGCTATTGTCTCTGTTTCAGAATAGAAGACGGCCACGCGGTCTGCAGTTTTCTTTAGATGTTATATACACAGGTGGAGGAAGCAATAGAATTGGACTCTGGCCGTTTTCCCCGTCCTTTACGCGGACGGGTTGACGGGGATTGTGTTGTTTTGAATGGGCAAATATTTGCTCAATTTCACACGGGAAGACGAGGAAACACAGGCAGGAAGGGCTGTCGTAGTTACGTATCTGTGTCATTGTTTTTCAGAAAAGCTGTTATTTAGTTTGCTGTGACAATAATGAACACTTAACAAATGTGTTGATGGATACAAGTGACCTCGCAACAGCATTTATTTCACCCTTTTTTTTCCAGTTACAGAGAGTGTAGACATGCACGAACTACAGCTGGGCGAGAGGAAGTCTTAAAAACCTTTCTCCACAGAATCACTCAGTTTCGTGACATGATTGATTTTCAAATGGGCTTCTGGGTTTGGGGTGAATTGATGGCTGATGAAGTGAAATGATGCAGACAATGTGGCAGGTTATTTGTCACACGTGCTCCCCTCTATCACAATTGATTGTGTATAATTTGAGTTTACAGGAGAGTCAGTTAATATTAAATAGTAACAACTCTCTGTATTCATCACAGCAGACCCCTTTAAGCAGGCAGAAATAGAAAACGTAATCTCATCCAGGACCACGGCTGTGCCTCAGGCACTCTTTCACCCTTTTTACCGCTGATCCTCCCTCAGGGGCCGGGGCCTCTCTAAAGGAAGAGGGAAATCTATAATCTAGCAGATGGCAGAGGGTCTATGGGAAATTTTATAATCAGGAAGAAAGTGGTGATGGTGGTCACTGGGTTAGAGGGCAAAGGTTTGGAAGCTAGTGAGGGTTATTGCATCTCAGGAGCCGAAAAACTTTCCTTTTTTTTCTTACACGGTAAACAATATAAGAAGCAGACTGAGTCTGAGCTGCTTAGAGACGTTCCTGGGTGCAGACCTAAAGACGAGGACAGCGGGCGCCAGCACAGACCTGCAAGTCAGGGATTGCTGGAGCAGTGCTTTTGTAGGGAAGTGCAGATAGAGGGTGTGTATGTGCGAGAGGATGAAAGCTCATATTCGCAGTGTACATTTAGAAAAGAGTATTAAGAAATAAAAAAGGAATATGAAACTGTCGGTGTCAATATGAAATATATTGGGTTTTATAAATAAACTTAAAAAACCCCAAATTTATATATGTGTTAACAGTCACTTTCATAAACTTTTATTCTTTTCTTTAATTTCCTTGCTTTCTTACTTTTTTCAACTCTTTTAGTTGAACCTAGAGGGATAATGAACCCATTCTTTCTTCCCTAATTGCAGCTGGTTTTTCCTTTAACCTGCCCGGATTGCTTCCCTCTCATCCCTTGCTTTAGCAATGGGATATCAATAACAGGGAACATTATGTTTAACATTTCCTTGTGAGGCCAAAGGGAGTCCTTGATAAACAAAGACTGAGGCACAACCACAGACTGCTCAAACACAAAGTGGAGGTCTGCTCAAATGCAAAATTTAATCTGACAGTTGTAATAGATTCTCTCTGGTCTGTTTTTCTTTATCTTTAAACTGTGCATTTCAGTGTGGCAGTAAGAGCATTTTGTGTCCACATGGAGTACGGCTGGATGTTTTTTGTCAGCTAAATTGATGACATTTTAGAGTTGCATCCATGACAGATGCGAATCGCTCATATCTGTAACCATGTTGTCTTACTTTTAGATGCGTAGCCTTTTTAAAGCCCCCGTCACCCAAATGTCTTCAAGGACATGTGTCATTCTTGCTGTATTTCAGAAAAAGGTTGATTGCTCTGGTATTAAAGTGAAACTTAATCTTTTGCATTTTTAATTTTTAACACACACACATATATATATGATATGTATATATATATGATATATATCATGTTTCATTCCACTTGTTTTCTTTAGATTGTAATGGAAAACCAATTTAAGTATAAAGCAAATAGCTGTTAGCAGCATCTTTTTTAAATAGCATGTCATTAGTGCATGATGTTTTTTCCTTGTTTAAATGTTACTCTGTGCCATATCAGCCTCAATAATACATACAGTAGGGCAGCTGTGTGACATTTTTTTTCTCTCTTTTTCTCTCCTATCTGTGTGACATCTGCTGAACTTGTCGGGTGTTTACTGGTGTAACAACTGGTGTCTTCACTCCCCCACTCCTCCTCTTCTCTCTGGTGCTTCCCATGCCCCCACACAATGAATACACTTGCATCCAGACTGCAGAACCAATTGTCACGCTGGGAGGAAGGCAAATCAAATCTTACGGCAGCAACTAGGCGAGGAGATTGCTTTTCCTCTCAGCTGCAGAGAAGCAAGTCCACCGTCCCTGTGCTTCGGGTTTTGCTGGAGAGAAAGAAGCAAGGGGTGAAAAGGGGAAAGCTATTGGGCTGCAGCAACTGGACAGCAAGTCTCCCAGAGGTCAAGTCTCACCCATTTCCTCCCATCTTCACCGTCTCTCGCTCCTCTCTACTCTCTTTTCACTCCGCTCCCCACTCATGCTGACACTACCTATCAGTCACCCGGCGACACCAGGGACTACATTCCTGCCTCCAGCCCTCCAGATGAAACGGAACAATAATTATGGGGATAGAGTGGCTCTGGCCGCCAAACTGGGGCCGCTCAAATCACAACAACACATTGTCCAACCTGATTAAGTAGCCATTTGTGGCATCCTCGCTGTAGTTAAGCAGTCCTCATCCTCTTGCCTGAAACCTGACCTCCCAGCAAGATATATTGACATGTCCTCCAATTTGAGGGTGGTTAGAAATGTGGGGGAAGACATTACATTTCTTTACAGGAAGTTCAAGCTATTATTCCTCAGAATAGGCACTACCGACTGACTCATCAGTGGACAAGAATAAGCCTTCACATGATAGGCGTTCGCCTAATTCCACTAACAATTTGATAAGTGGAGAAAATAAACCACATTCTTGGTTAATGGGGAGCTGTAAAGTGGATGAAGAGCTGATGTGGAAGAGATGGTGATGCAACACTATCGACTAGAATATTATGAGGAATCTCTTTGCGTTGTACACTCTTGAAAGAGCTTGATGTAAAATCATTATCTGATATTTGCATTATCAAAAATACAGTTCATTTTCAGTACAGGGACAGCGTGAGAGCAGCGGCATACACTCCTCTCTAAGGCATGCTCACATAGAACATGTTAACCACACCAATTACAGGCGGCAGCCAGGGTGACATTTACAAGAAAATTTTCTATCTTGTCGTTTAAATTAAGTTTTCTCCTTGTTACTCACGCCTTGCATTTTCATTTCTGTTTTCCTGGATGCACAGCCGCTATAGCAGATGAAGCAGTTTAATGCGTGTACACTGCGATCAAAATGCAGCGTAGGTAATAATGTAACGCAGTAGCAGATCAAGTATCTGCACTGGAATCGTTACAGCAATGCGCAGAGACAATCTGATAGAGCACTACGCAGATATCCGTGAAAAATAGCATACTTTAAAATCTTTAATTATTGATTTATTTGGTTTACAGGTTACCTTTGATATAAAAAAGACTCAAGCTGATCAGGAACAAAAGGAGTCAGGGGTAATACAAAGGAACAAACACTGCGTGCTTCAAATTATGGGATAATAATAAAATGTTAATTAAATTCCTTTTTTTAATGAATTATCTTCCCCATTTTAATGAGTTAAAGTTTAATTAGGGGTAAATGGTAAAAGGGAAAAGGAATGATGTTAACCTTCAGTGCATAAATATATTGCATCATAATTTAACAAACACCAATCAGAAGCCCACGTTGCACTGTTGCTTATTATCATGCATTTTTCCTGCAAAAAAAAAAATAATGAGGCATAAAGGAGGTGAGAAGGCAAGCAGGAGCTCTTGTGCTTATTTAAGACAGACGTAGTGCACGTCAGACTATTTAAAGATAAACAGGCTTGTGCTATAGAAACGTTTTTATCCACTGTAGGGACACGACGTGTGTCAGACTCTGACAAATAACGACGGCACACTTTGTTATTAAAGCCAGGTGAGAATGGCATCAATCTGAACAAATTAACATTAACTGCAAATAGGTCACAGGAGCCGTTCGCCAGGGGTAAACGCTGTGATCTTCCAGCATCGCTTTTATTTATTTATTTATTGGGAGAAAAAAAAAATCCAAGAAAACTGGGACTGATGTTTGACATTTCCTCTGCCCCTCCCAACCTCACCGCACAGACTCATCTGCATTGGGGTTTCACTTCCACTCAGACGTTGAAAAAGTTCAAAATGTTCAACCCCATTAACATCTAATAAGGAGAGTGTTCGCACAGTTGCACACTGAGTTTTAATCCAAATCTGTCTGGTCACCACGTATGACAGCTGCAGGGCCACTGCTACCTCAACAGCAGGCTTCTGTCAAATGTGCAGCATTAACCTTTCTTACCATCAGGGTGACTTTTTTCAACGGGGCTTTGATATAGGTACACTGTAGACTTTCCTCGGAAGCCAGCCATGGACTCAGCTGTTATCAGGATACAGTATCTGCACAATGGAATTTTAAGTGAAGGGCCTCGCTTTCTTTTAGGAGAAAATACCTGCATCTTATCAAACCTTGTCAAAAGGGTCACGTCCCGGCTTTTTGCAGGACTGAGCGTGTCCTTTGAGAGGATTTGATATCCTATGGCCTTCTGGCATCTTACCTTGTGTAAGTAGACGCTTGGCAGATGCAGGGAGGGTCTACTTGCTTAGTTTACACTAGTTTCTCTGCCCGTGTGCTCTTCTCGTCAGACACTATCCTTGCTAAATAAATGTTGGGAAGAAAAAAAATGAATGTAAGATCTCTTTGAACTGCATTCTCTAATGTGGGTCAGAGATCTATCGCATGCATATTCTGAAAGCCTTTTCATCTGCAATTGCAAAGTTAAGATTCCCCTGGTACATTCTTAATTTCATCTACTTCTCTCGCAGTTATTTATTTAATATATCCACATTAATGTCTTCTCAAACATGGTAAAAGTGAAGAGTTCAGAGGGAAACTTTTCTTCTCCCTCTGTCTGCATGATAGTCTGTCCTCCCTTATGACTCCATTTTAAAGACAGTGGGCTGACCGGCAGTGGAGGGAGGGAGCAAGGGATCGAGAGCAGGGAGGGTGAACAGGAGAAGAGAGGCTGCGCTCACTGCAGCACTCTCCTCAGCTCTCAACTCCCAGTCAGCCCCTCTGTGTGTGTGCTTTGAAAGAGAATAGGATTCAGCCCTTTGAAAGCCGAGGCTGCTCACCAGGGCCTTTGTGTAAAATAACATCTCTACTGAAAGCCAATTACTGGTAACATTATTTTGGTTGCTTCCATTATTAAAAGTACCTCTCTCTGTTGCCCCCATCATCCCTCCACCACAACCCCCACCCCACCTGCTCCGCCATCACTCTCTTACAGACGGAGAATTATTCCATTGACTCCAGTTACGTGAACAGCAGAGCCCACCTCATTAAAAGGTATGTCTTGATTAGGAATTGTTACCAGCACCTCATTACCATTGTTATCTGTAATTGTTTTATCTAATGAGTGCACAGCTACTGTTGCAGTAGTTTTCATGTGTTCCTGCATGTTCTTCATTCTGTATAATTGCAAGGGGAGGATAAGATTTTAGGATAAATAGTATTACTCTAAAATAATGCGTTTAGTAGACACTTGTTGGGATGAGGCACAAAGTCATACTTTCGGATTATTAAATTACACAGGGCAGCAGAATCTGCAAGTAATGATTTTCATATTTGCAGATAAGTGTGATACACTTATGCACTTTGCTTCATTAATTACACATAAACTTGAATTTTATCAGGTAAACGGAAAAAAGAAACAACTACCTAATCGTCATATTATGTTTAAAATATTTTTTTTTAAAGAAAACAGTCACGAATGGACCATAATTGCCTCCTTTTTTCCCGTTTGTCAGGGAAAGAAGGATAAATGTTTTCATTGTGCATTGTTATTCAGCTCACCCAAACCAAGATCTTGGATAGGGTTTGAGGAATTCAGGACTGGAGACTGGGATGGGTTTCATAATTCCCTCAAGCCAAAGAGGGTTTTGTAAGCAGTCTCACTTTGTAAACTATAGTTCTCCCTTCTTACCTGCAGCTATAGAACATTCCAGGCTTCCTTTTGTTTGAGGCCATCCCAGCCTTTTGAAAACCCATTATGGCAATTTCTCCCCAAAAGAATCCCTGCATTAATGTAAACAAAGAGCATTCAAGTGTGGGCCTCTGCAGCATACTACAAAGAAATCCCCTCAGGAGCCAGGGAGCCTCTGGTCTGAGACAGGTGCAATTACAGTGATAACATCAGAGAGCCAGCATTACCTCCACTGCAGTCCTCTCTCCCACACTGGAGAATGTGAGGCTCGCACTATGGAATGCAGCTACCTTGCACTGTCCTTTGCTTCCTTTACAC
Organism: Rhamphochromis sp. 'chilingali'; assembly: GCF_963969265.1. Classification (NCBI taxonomy): domain Eukaryota; kingdom Metazoa; phylum Chordata; class Actinopteri; order Cichliformes; family Cichlidae; genus Rhamphochromis; species Rhamphochromis sp. 'chilingali'. The sequence goes on from NC_137940.1 coordinate 35,481,691, forward strand.
TTTTTGTGCACATTTTCTCCTCAGTCTGTCTTCTTCCTCCCCTCTAACCTCTAACACCCTCGTCTGTCTTTACATAAACTCATTCATGTTTTTTCCCCTCTGTCTCTCTCTCGTGCATGAACACGTGTTCATATATTCACCCCTATTTAGTGTTGTTTGTAAAGCAGAATTTGTTCCAGTGGGATGGAAATCAAGTGAAGGGAAATCACGCTGTTACTGTGCAGCTGTTGATTGTGCCCCCACACCCCACCCTCTTTATTGACTGTGAGCCCCAAACAAGGCAGATGCTCAGTTTGTATGCTTCCAGCATTTTCTACATCCATCTTCCTTCCAGGAATTCCTGATTACTGCAGTATTTGTTTGATTGTAGTGAGTGAGTGCCTCCTGTTTGTTCAATGCGATGTCCTTGAAGTCAGTGCATCCATCCAAAATGTCCCTGGCTGAAACATCCTGTGGCTGGTTTGCTATCTATGAAGTTGAAAAATGTCCACTTAATCCAAGAAGGCTGTCAGGAGATTTAAACGCCCTTCTTATTACATGGAAGTGCAAACAGAAGCTGGAAAGAGGTTTTGTTCTTTGAAAAGGTGTGGTGCTTAACTTAGACTTAGAGCCAGTGTAAATTAGTATTCATCCACTTTAAATTGATGGAAATGCACCAGGTTAAAGAAAGCAACAAAAAGCACAAAAAGGGACACGAAGCGAAAGATAGACAAGTCGTCACAAACCATCACATTAGAGATGGATGAAAAAGAGCATGTTTTTAGGTGAGGTGACAGTTAATCAACATTTCCCTTTCCTCCCTCCTGGCCCCCATGTAGCACATCGACATTCAAGGACCTGGAGGGGAACAGTCTGAAGGACAGCGGCCATGAGGAGAGCGACCAGACCGACAGCGAACATGATGTCCAGAGGGGACACTATGTTGACACGGCTGTCAATGACGTGCTGAACATGACTGTTCCTCCTAATGTTTGCCAGCTGCCAGACCAAGGTAAGAAAATCTGTGTCTGTTTGTGTTTATGTGTGTGCGCACTGTGTGTGTTTAGAGGATCGCTACATCGTTTGGGATGTGTTTCAAGTTTCAAGATAAGACCAATGTGTATTTTTGTGTGCCACTGAGACTGTTTTTATGCTACCGGAGCATCTTTTAAGATGCATTTACCCATTGGAAGTCCCAAATGTGCAAGTATATGAATAACATCACAGGTTTTTTTGTCTTTGATGTTAGTACAGCTAATATGAGGGATCTGTGACGGCAAAGGCTACCCTTTGATACAGGCTTAGCCAACGTTATTGACTGATAGTAGCCATGTCTGCTGTTGAGGATGAGCTGACTTCAGATGTGCTTGAATGGCAGCAATTAGGCTCATAAAGGTAGAAGGTGGAAATCTACATATCTCCATGTGCCCTCATCCATTATTCAATTGGATCATTTAGCAGGGAATTAATGTTGATGTTTCATTTCTGACTCCCCATTTAAAAAGACATCCGCTTGGTTGGCAGAAGTCAGTGTAAGGGTCATGTTCATTCTTAACTACTGCCAGTCAGACTGAAGTAGAGAGTGGGTCAGTTAGAGGGAGATAGAGGGGAAAAAAGCAGGATATAGCTGTCTGGGAGTCCAGGATGTTACTATATGCACCTGAGGGTATTTAAGTCCTAAAGGAAGCACTACACGCACAGGTGCAATGGCAGCGCAAGAGTCAGTGTGTGAAACGCTGCAGATATTTTAGGATAGCCCCATTAGGAATTTCATTCATAGTGAGGAGGAAAGCGTGGATGTTTGAGGACACTCTTATGGATATCCTTTGCATCGGAACTTTACGTTTGCCCCAATTTGGAAACTGATGCCAAATTTAGGTTTTCCTTCCTCATTTAACGTTGACATATTTTTAGTTCCTTTTTTTTCTAACACTGTCCTACTAAGGCTGTGTACTTTCTCACTACTCTACTTTCTTCTTTCGTAGCTTCATATAGTGAAAAAATTTTAATGAGCAAGAGATAACGAAAAGGAATACGACTTTATAAAAAAAAAAAAGCGCAAAGAAATGAAGATTATGTGATTTTTTTAATAAATTATTTATCTATTCTGTCTATTTTTGTCAGTGGACTGTGAAGTGTGTGGGTGTGGTTGAAAAGGCGGCAATGGATATCTGTAGGCTCTTTCCTGTCGGTTCCTGGCATATCTAACTAACGAGTTTCACTGTTGATATTGTTCGACTGGGTAATAATAACATTAGTCAGCCCACATTTTACGTTGTTCAAGAATGGAGTCGTGCATGTGGATATGCCTTCCTGGCTGGTAGTTCACACCTTGTAATGACTTAGCCGAGAAATACATAGGGTCAGGAAGTATGACGACCAGAGAATCAGCTTGTGCTGGGTGTTACCCTGGTGGCATCAGACGATAATGAACAGTGAAAAGCGAATCTGCTGACTAGTGGTTGTCAGCTGTAATTACTTCAGAACCTGCAAAAAATTCCTGGGTCTCTAAAAAATGCTTCTAGTAGTGGGATCTCATTATTGGAGACAATTAGAAGTAATGTACATGAAGAATATTACGAGTGGGGAGAGCTCTCTGAGGCAGATCTTTTTTCATTAACACCACCAATGATTGTATCTGTTTCAGCCAAATGGATGCATGCCTCCTGAATTTGTAATGCAGCACCACATAGCCGGTAAACAGAACAACAGGCTATTTCACAGTGTCTGTCCTTTCCTTTGACCAGAACAAATAGATGATAATGAGGTTGCTGTTTGGAATTACAATTTGATGGTTTGGTTTTTCTTTATTTTATTATTAATTTAATCGCTTTTAGCTCCAGACTCACATTTGGCCTCTGATTTTTCTTTAGCGACAACAAAATACCTCAGTGGAATCTATTTTCCCATTGCTTTTGGTAGTCATTCTGCAGCAGTGGTCACACCACAAAGTAATGAGAGGGCGGTTATAACTATTAAATAAATTGGGCAAAGATCGCATGCGGAAATGTAATGACATTCCAAATGAAATCATCTTTCTATTGCAATCTCAACGGTCTAATTACACGGGTAAAGGGCATGGTAGGATGACATTATGGGCTGGTTCGCCATGATGCATGGTCCTGTCTCCTGGCGTATCAGGATTTGACAATATCCTCTTCTTTTTTGTTGTTGTTGTTTCTCAGGAGAAGGCCAGCTTTTTCGTTTTCACGCTTTTTTTCTCCCCTTCTGCTTAAAGTGTCTTGAGTACAAAGGCAGAAAGGTTTCTACAATATAGAAGTAGTTGAGCTCAAAAATGGACACTATCTGCCAGTTCTGGTGAGTGAGTGGAGGGAATTTTCAGAAAACAAATAGGCATGTTCACTAAACACCCCGCTGTTTAGATGTCTTCTGGGAGTAACTGTGTTGTATAGTGCACCTCTCCTGCCAGCAAAAGCACAAAACATGTTGAGAGACTACAATTGCCAAAGGACAACAACACGCACAAGCTGAGGAGAGAAGAAGCTTGTTTTTTGTGTGTTTTTTATTGTTCTGTTTTCTTGTGTTGATAAGCGCTGAGAACAAAAGGAAGGGAGGTAGGGTTAAACTCTCGGGCTTTTACAGTGCAAATGTTTACTATTCCCAGTGTCATGTAAAGATGTTGTTTGCCCAGGAGACAATCTGTTACGGTTACACAACGGCCCTGCATCCATGTCATCTTGTTGACTTTCATGCGGGAATCCATTCGCGTGATGAGATTCAGCTGCTAACTAGCCCGGCACCATATCAACGCGGGCATTTTCCCCACCTAAAGCAATTTAGGAGTTTCATATTTGGCTTTTGTCCATCTGTTGTATGCCTTTTTTGTCAGTAATGCCTTTTCAACAACATTATTCATTGTTCCTGCACGAGCAAATACCAAGGTAACTTTGAGCAAAGTGCTTGTGAAGAGACTTTCGACTTAAATCTGAGTGAATTTGCTGAATCGCTGCCAAGAATCTAAAAAGACGTGTGTATGTACTCTTTTTGAAAACCTGACCTTAACTATCCTCACCCAGTGGATTAGATTAAGGAAGTATCTGAAGAACAAATGACATTAAATCTCTTAAAATCTATAAAGGAAGAGATATCTTTAACATGTAATGGCCCCCCTCGTATCTGCCAACAGAATAGAAATGAATGATATCGCTGCAACTATAAATTGAGAAGAGCAGCTATATAAAATGAATTCTTCGTTATCTTTATAGGCATGTCTGTGAAGTTGGGGGGATTTGGTTGAAATGTGCGACATGCTAGCTTTAGCTCTGTAGAACTATTAGTGTCAAGGGAGAAGCAAAGGAGACGACTCTAAAGGAGCTGTGACAAAGGGGGCTTAATCAATTTTTTTGACATCCTTTGATTGTCATAGCTCACATTTTAATTCACATGGATATGGATGAGCCGTGGATTTCAAGGATTAAGATTCATGTAACGCTAAATCGCTCGAGTTATCTCTGCGGGGGGGAATGGTGGGGGCACGATGTCATTTTACAGTGTCCGATCTGTGGCTTTAGATTTTTGTGATCTCACTTTTGGAATTGTATCCAGGTCAACGTGTAAGTGTTCTTCAAATAAAATCACTTTCTCTTGGCTTATTAAACTCAAAGGGATCTAAGACTGCTCAATTAGCCAGAGCAGGGAACAGGCCTCTTTTATTTCTGACATATTCCTTGGCCTCCACCTCCAGAGAATATCTCTCATCTATCTGTTAGCTCCCTGTGGGGGTGTGCCTGAAGCTGGAACCCAGGAATGGAAGCCCCCTCCGTGGGCTGCAAAATTCTCCGTATTCCCTTCTTCCATCAGCAGATCCACAGGGTTTCACTGTTCCTAATTGATTTTCTTTCGCTTTTTCTCTCTCCCTCCATATGTCTCTCCATCTTTATTTTCTCTTCTGTTTCCATCTACTGACTGCAAACATCTCCAGCCCACATCTCCCAACTTTGTGCCAGTCAAGCAGTTCCCTTTCCCTGTTGAATTAAAGAAAGAGTAAAGGCATCTCACATGTTCCTGCTGCAAACTTGCCCTAAATTCACCACGGGAACATTTCTAGTTTGCAGTTCTCTGATCTACTAACGAAAATGCTGACAGGTGTCAGAATCAGGAAGGCAACAGGAACAGGGCTGTGCTGACAACACGAGAAGGGGAGAGCGAGCCAGAGTCTGTGTGTGAGGGAGACAGAGATTGAGAGATGAGCTGAGAGTCTAGTAAGCAGTCTTAGCGAGAGAAAATAAAAAGAGGAAAAGAAGAAACAATCTCTGTGACAGGTGGGAATGATTTTTTTCCCTTTCTCTCACTCAGAGGTAACGTGCTAGAGGGTTTGACTGATTCTCAAACAACATTTGATTGAATTAAGCATCAAAATCCTTGTTGTAATTCAGGCTGGCAATGACACGTGTTGCGTTATGATACTTTACGATCAGATTAACATATAAACTCTATACTGGGACCATCCATTTTGATTTGGATTTGTCTAATCTAATGTGGAACCAGTGGAGGTAAAATGGCTGACAGTGACAAAGAGCTCAGAGCATTACAAGCATTAAGGAAGATAGAGTACAAACACACTGCATGCTCAAGCACACCAGAGAGTGCTTGCAAGCAGGTGTAGTGAACTCTGTAATGAACAACCTGGATGTAGATTTTTGCCTCCGAGCTGCGGAGAATTAAAGAAAAAAGATGTAATTTCATGCTGTGTCCGTCTGGGCTTAAATTTCTTTCTATTTTTTTTTAAATCTTGTTTACGTCGCCGAATAAAATTCGGTGACTGTGAAGTCTTGGCTCTGTCACATTGAAATTACACCTAATAATGTAAAACAGCTGCCTAATTTTTGCGTGTTGTTAAAAAAAGGTCTGAGGATTTTCTTTCTGTGTCACACTGTGAAGAAGAGTCTAAATCTGTACTGAAAACACTGCTCTTATTTGTCCTCTAATTTAAAAGAAATCCTGAGGCCTAAACCACTCCAACAATTTATATACAAACAGCAAAGACACCCAAAGAGGAATTTAAGAAAACGTGGTGCTTTTTGTTAAATTTCTGCGAGCAACATTACCTCTAGCTGCTCTTTCTCAGCTACTGCAGACACACACAAAAAGGGCATGCAAAGGATCTTAATTTCCACCATCAACTGCAAACATATAGTAATGTTATAATTCTATAATGGCATCCCCTGAACCTACACTCTGCCAAAGCTCTCCTGAATATACCCAGTGTATTTAATCAGCTCAAGAGGGGACTGCTTATCTCTTTGCACTTGTCATGGATAGCGTATTGAACATATCAGAGAGAGAAATGGGAATAGTTCATTATTTTCTAGGGCTCACAATGAGCCTGATGTATCTCATTGCAGGCCCTCCACTGACAGCTCATTTTCTAGACAATCCTGGCATTCAGTTCACAACGCGGCAGGGCAAGAGAGAGAGGGGGGAGAGAGAGGGAGGAAACACAGAGGCAGAGAGAAAATAGAGCTCCGGATCTCCATTGCTTATTCATGATGCTGTGGCATGCTAGGTGTGTTAATAATCTCCGCAGAAACCAAGTTTGTTGAACACCTAGCAAAGCTGGGCCCCAATCGACAGCAGATGGGAAAACAGGGGGATCAGGATGATCCCAGACAGAGGGAGGGAGATTAAGAACAGGTAATGTGCAGAAGTTGATGGGGGCCGAGTGTGTAATAAAGAGAGAGGAGCGAGTACCTGAATTTTAAACCTGTTCGAGAGTGTGTGCACAGCGTGTTGAGTGTGTGTGAGGCTGCAAGTGTGTGTCTTTAAAGGTTAATCAGGGAAAGAATGGGAACGAGAGAGAGGGAGAGGAGGGAGAAAGATAAAGAGATGGCACAAGAGTGAAATACTAGAAGTTTGGGGGAAATAGAGTGAATTGCAAGATGCCGAGCTGTGGTGTGCGTGTCTCCAGTCTACCTGCTTTTTTGTGGCTCTGACTGATTCTGGTCCTCGTTTGAGGAACCGAGGCAGCAGCCATTTTTACAGCCGCGATATTGTCCTTATAATTCTCTGAGATCACCACATGCCATAACCTTTCCTGCACCGCAAGCCATTTTAAACACGGTGTTAAAACAGGGGCTGTATGACTAAACAACTGCAGCCTCATTTGTGCTAAAATGAAATTGTAAAAAATCAATTGCCAATTGATCGATTTGATGTTATTAAGTACGATGAATCATTTTGTAATTATATAACTAGAATTAAAACATTTTACACCTTCGATCTTTCTGGAGGGTGACATCAGCACGCCGCTCATTACTTCACTTTTTGTTGTTTCTACGATGTAATAATGATATTAAAAATTAAGATAACACCCTTTTTTTCATTTATCTTTTTCAGTATCTTCAGAATTGAATTGAATCCTTCCTGGATTTAAAAAACATCCATTTGTGGTGCTCTTTGTAAGGGGCACATGAGCTAAAATAAAAAAACCCTCTAAGGCCTTGAGAATAAAGGCATTTAATTTTTACATAAAAACAGAGGGCTTTGGAGCTTTTTTGATGTTTTAGCTTATTGTTGTATCTTTATTTTGACACGTTTTTGTGATTTTCTCCCGAGGGGTTGGGAGATCACTATCTCACCTTATTTTCATGTAAAGTCGACTCAGCAAAACAAAGAGCCCTATTTGCACGTTTCACCCACAACCCCCGCCACAGTATAATGCAGCAAATGCAAAATGTAATTTCTCCTTGAAATGCACTCATTTACATCTCCTTTAAATGTACTCAGTTTCCAATTTCCATGGTTGCTGCGTGTTTTTGTTACCTGCAAAGTAAAAGTTATTGTCACTTCTTCACAAGGGCGACGGTGACATTTCAACAACTGACCGCGGACAAAGCTCTCGAGATGTTATGGAAATTTGTCAGGAAAATAAGCGATTTTATTTAGAGCAGCAAAATCTGTAGAGAGTAGAGCTGTTAATATCAATATTTAACAAAGAGGCCTTTTTTTAAAAAAATTCCAAAAGATTGTTGTGGTACACGTAAAGACATTACGACAAAGTGCCCCCCAGGGATTTCATGACTAAACCTCCCCTAGTAAAGTAAAGTAAAAGTTTATTTCTACAGCACCTTTCAAGACAAAGATCACAAAGAGCATCACAAAGAAATACCAAGGCATTTGTCACAAGTCACATTTTTGATTAACCAAGTCTTAATCATGGCGCTGTCATGTCATAAAATAGAAGTGGACCTCCGTTTATACCACTCATAGTATTACAGAGTATGTTTTATACTTAAGGGACTTTAAGCATTTTTAGTCTTTTGTTGTGATCACTGATGTTTTTTTCATTTACTTAAATGTAAGGACCTGTTGCACCGTGCTGTCCCACCTGCAACGATAAATTAATGGGACTAGCATACCATGTTTTAACACTTGATGCCCAGCACTGCGGTAAATATCCTTATTGTGAAATTTAGTGGAAATAAGGGCGGGGGATTACTGTGTTAACCCTACTGGCTGCTGGTCAGCTGAAAGGTTTATGTTGGGGGGGGATGCATTCCCAGCTGATTAGCCATTGTTGTGTGTTGTGTCGGGAATGCAGTTTGTTTGAGTAAGTTCGCCACCAGAAGCATTCTACACTTTGTTTAGAAAACAGCTGATACTATAATTCTGCAGCAGAGCCTGATCCTCTGTTGACAACATGAGGTCCTATCATGAGCCCACAAAAGTCCTTTGAAAGCATGACTTACCACAGCTTTGCTGCTGAAATTGTACGACTCCAGTCTGATACTTTGTTGAGTAAACAGCCTGATGAGGACATACTATACACATAGACAAACTCAAAGGAGCCTTGATGTGTGGCTGGAAGTGGGCAGGATAGTCACAGAGTGACTGCCAAAGCAAGGCTTGTATTACAGGGATCCCAGGATATCAGACACCAGGCGGCCTGTGCTCCCTCCAGGCAGGGCAGAGTCTGGCAGCTGGCCCACAGCCCAGATAGCTATAATCAGCTCCATTACCTGTAGCACTGACTTCCATTTAGGAGCCCTCATAGTGGAACTATGGCTTCACTGCGGGGATTAAGGATGCTGAGAAATTTAGGAAAAGTACAAACAGCATGCAGTTGCACATGCTATATCTACACCTGCTGCTGCAAACACGTATATTGTACACACAGGAACACATTCATAACTGCGCGCCACACAAACGTGTAGTGAATGGAGGGAGATTTCCTGGGCTTTAAGTGTCTTGGCACGAGGCCTTTCTTTTATCTTCTCCCCGTGTGAAAGGAAAGATTAAGAATATATTCTGCTCTGTTTAAGGGGAAAATCAGCTGTCTTTTGACAAGTACATTGTAGCCTGCAGTTTTCTGTCCAGAATACAAAGAGACATTTATCACTGCAGCTGGGGTAAGGGAGGAAGAGGGGGGGTCTCCTGTGCTGCAGCGATGTGCATTTCTTTTTTTAACCCCTATTACTTCCTTTCTGTGGGGAAAAAACACAGCACTCCCATCCTCCTTAATCCATTTGAGATTTCATTTGTTTTATTTTTCCTTTCATTTCACTGTCTACCCCCGATGCCTTTGTCTTCTCCATCCTGATTTTTATCTTAGTTCTCATCACCTTCTTTCTCCTGACAACATTATAGCTCAGATGGAATATGTAGCGGTAATATGTAAAGTTATGTCGTCCTTCTCCGTCGTGGCAACAAAAAGGTTACTACCTCAGGCAGAGTGCCATAATATTTCCATAGTTTGCTCTCCTCATGTATATTCAGCGAGAATGATTTATTCTGTAACATTTTACTTTTAGAAATGCAGGATTTCTCTTCTCGAGACTTTGCATATGCTGTAAAACAACACGGAAGCTTGTGCGCACTGGATTTGTACTCTAAAAGTAGTTAAGCAGAGGTTAAAGGGAAGTCATAGAAAACCAGCACTATCATTACTATCTTTCATTTACCAATTAGTGTCAGTGTTCCCCTCTCTGTCCCCGAGATGACCTTGCAGAGATGAGCTCAGTGTGTTGTAATTGAACATTTTGAGTCAGCCTCAACAGTGGTAGGTACTGTGCGGCTGCTAGTAGCCCAGAATATAAACTATTGATGAAAGAGGGAGATCAGAGTAATGGAGAGGGGGAAGCTGCTGAGATATGTGTGGATGCAGATAGCATCCCCCAGCCCGTTCTTGGCCACCAGGTTCCACAATGCCTTGCAGGCATTTTGTCTTTCGACACGTCTTCATAATCCTCTGTGCTCTGTTTATTTCTGACTTAGTGAATTAATGCGCACCTTAGTAATTTTAGTCGTTCAGATTAAAAAAGCATATATTACTGCTTATCTTAAAGGGGTCTTCTGCGCTGAGTGAGGATCAGATTTTAGAGCACATAACCTGAACATCACATTGAATTTAATCTGAGCTACTCTGGCATGCACACCCTGGATTCACTCTGCTTGGACTTAGTTCACTGGTGAGAAAGGTCAAGAACTGAACTGACTCAGAGCGGTGTTTCTCCGTTGTGGTGTATCTGGCGGTGGTGGATAATCAAATTAAGTAAATTTATCAGCATTAAAAAAAGAATATTCACAAAGGCCCTCTATTTTTGTATTATGCCGCTAATAAGATATTTGCTTAAGGCTACCACATATCTTTCTGGGCATTAACCTAATTATCATTTCACATTAGTATATTATGTAAAATCAGGTTAGCGCGAAACATGTAAATACTGGAGTAACTGTTAACATTAATCTGCTTAGTTTCAGAGATAGGGTTTATAATATAAAGAAAAATGCTTGTGATAAATTCCAGGAGGTTTTTTTATGTTGTTCCTTTTATGTATAATTGAACGAGAGAGAGAATTCGCTGCATCTTGGCAGCCAAATTTGAGTTTTTATACCACTCTGTACCCCACCTCTTTAAAGGGGAGGATAAAAGATAATGAGAGAGGTCGGTTGTTACGTTTAATGGCGGACAGGAATGTCCCAGAATGGCTTTTTTTAATGATGTGCCTCTTCTCGTGCAGTCCTCGTTAAGGATGAGTTCCAAATGCACGGAGAGGACAGCGAGGGGACCGCGGCCGTATCCTGCACGACCCCCCGAGATGCAGCGGGGGGTCTCAGGCTCCTTTGTGTGTTCTCCAGCTCATCTTAGAAATCCAGTGCTCGTCTGTATTCAGCTCACATCAGCATCAGAAAATAAATAAAGCAAGCAATCAGGCCATGACCTCTTATACCCACAGTGCTTAGAGACCCCCCACTAATACCACCCTTCCTCCCCCTCCTCCCCCTCTGTTCCACTTTACATAGGTTTAACTACCTTGGATTTGCAACTGAATGTCAAGCTTGTGTTTGGCTTTACCACAGGGCAAGTTGTTCCTCAGCTGTCTCTAGAGAAAAGGAACTCAAAGATGGAGAGGAGCAGGGGAATTGGATCTTTGACACCTGTCACTTCCACTCTGCTGCACCTTGCTCTCTTGCCACACATAAGGACTTTTCATGTTATCACGAGTGGGCACAGGGGCTGAGAAATCCAATTACTAGCACTGTGTCAGGCCCCTGCTATCATCCTTATGTATGCTATAGTCATGTTCCTTAAATCAGAAAAGATGTGCTTATTAGCTCTTTCTCTTTTCTTCAGGCCAGTCTTCCACCTCCATTTCGATCTGTGTCTTAGATACAAGCTGTAGCCTCACCAGTGTCACTCCTCTATACAGTGTAGCACTGGGTGGGTGGCTAATGCTACAGACATTGGTTCTGACTGTCTTATATTAAGTGGTATCATGGTGCAAAGCTCACTGCGGTGGATAATGGAGAACCTGGGAGAGGATCAGAATGCCTCCCAGATGCCAAACAGATTGGCCTTTGTGACAGAGAAATGGAAGAGCATTAGAAAGTGTTGGAAGGCCTCCTTCGTGCGTTTCTTCTACCCAGTAGGTGGAAATCTAATGCATCTCAACACAGTGGAGACCTTGCTGTGTTTGTCTGATTTCTTTTATTTGCTGCTAAGTGATGTTGACTATTCAGGTGGAGAAAACTGTGTAATTATTTTTTTCATTTGTTTTTTTTCCCAAGCCGTGACCCGCTTTTCTCCGTGGTGACCCACCTCCTCTTACTGTATTAATAACCTGCCCATAACACATACTGTCCTATTTTGCAAAATGTGTTTCTTTTCTTTCTTCCTTTTTTTTTTAAAGGAAGGAAAAATTTGAAAACACAAGAACACGAGAGAGCAGGAGTCATGCTGGTACTTCTATGACAAGATAAAATGGAATATAAAACAGTCCTGGCTAGCATAATGTGGCTTCACATTCAGTCAAGTTCACTTTATATTAATTATGGAAGGCCAGTCTTTTGAGGCAAAGCAGAAGCTCACAGAGGGAGAGGAAATCCAAGATATTGGTTTTCTGCCCGGTGTGCCATCCCCAGTTGTTTGGATACAAGTGTTGAAGGATAGTGGGCATTTCAGATGGCTAAAAGAAATAACACTTAAGAGGTGAAAAAGTAATCTTTTCTCACTGTGAGAAATGTTTGCACCAAGAATAAGAATAATAAATAAATAAAAATAGAGTTAGAATCCTTGATATTTGTGAATAAAGCAATGAATTGGACTTCCTATTCACTAAAAGCCCCATAGCACACAAAGCAATGTTTTCTGTGTTGCAGTGTGCTATTACCTTGACCTTAGCGCTTTATCTTTTCTCTTATGTGGAACCATTACTTTTTTATTAGACTTATATTTTGGTTTCCTTGAAGAATATTTAATTGTCAGCCATAGATCGCAGTGACATCTGTTTTTACCTTACAGATTGGACAAAATATAACAATAGTCCATAGTGCTTCTCTCCTTAAGCCGACTCTCCGGCTCTTTTTCTCTCCATCCCCACTCACCACGTACAGTAGCTTTCATCTATGCTCCAACCCCATTCATTGATGTAATTTAAGAGTGTGCCCCTTTGCTTCTCCCAGACTCAAGGGTTTAGGAGCAAATTAGCTCGCTAGCTCGGTCAAGCTTAAACACAGAAATGCTGCATTTGTTCCAGTGTATTTAAAGATGTCCTCTGCAGATGCATTGTAGGGGAAACGAGCCAAGCAGACAGAGGCAGGCAGGCAGGCGGTCTGGTTGGCTGGCATTGTGGAGTGGGCAGTTTGCAACAGGGACGCCGGCAGCCTGCTGTGCTGAGTTTGAGGGGCGTATTATATTGTTGTTGGGGGCATTCAGCGCCTGAGTACAGGTTAATTTGAAGCTCGTCATTAGAAGGGCAATTTAGCTGCTCAGACTTTACAAGGCCAAAATTCACCGTGCGATTTTTGCAAAGTGCATCACGTCATGGTAAAACACTCTATTTAAATGCATACACTTGCCGATGCAGTCGCTTTACAAAGAGATCTTTAAATCACTCATTGGGATTGTGTTGCTTCTTGTTTGTAGGTTAAAAAAAACCAAACGCAAATATTGTAATTCTGAAACATGCTACCTGCTTTTTGAAAGTCGGGATCCAAGAGAACTGAGAATAGTACACACTAACAATTCTTACAATTTGTCTTGATAATAGAAAAATATGGTAATAATAAAGCAAAGCTTTTTAAATGCTTTACAGTGCTTTTCCAATTAGGAAAACTGCAGTTTTGTTGCTGGCACCTTTGAAAGATTCCTTCATGCATGAGCTCCCCCCTGCCACCAAATGCTTTTTCAATTGGAAATACATCAAATTATGTGAATGAGATGAGCCCAAGTTTAAGATTAATTTCGACTTTAATTGCATATTATATATTTTAAAATAATCATCCATTTAAAACACTTCCAATCCAGGTAGCTCCATGACCTCCTGGGTTTTAATTGCACCTTAGAACACATATGCATCAACACTACAATGAGCGGGTGGAGGGAGGTTTGGAGTCTTCTCCCACCCCCATTCTCTGCGGCCTGCTGGAGCGGGAGGGCTAGTAGGAGGAGTTGGCCGTCCGACTGCGGTCTGGAGTGTGGGGCCTCCCTGCTGCTGCGGAGTCGGGGTGGTCTGCCTCTCCCCACCGCAGGGAAAAGGGTAACACCACCTGGGTCTGGGTGCAATTCCCCCCTCCAGGGGCAAGGGTACCTAGACCCGGTTTGTAGAGTACGCTTGGGGAGTGTGATCGTGTGTACAGCGTCTCTTTATGTCTGTCTCCACGTTGGTTGAGTGTGGAGTGAGTGCATATGAGAGCATGAGGGTGGGAATGGATGTTTGTGTCTGTGTGTGCCTGTATGTCTGTGTCTACATGTCAGGTTGGGTATCAGACGCCACCTCTCTGGGGACACCTCAGGCCCTCCAAGGTTTGGAGGCCTATCTCCACCCACCACCACTTCCCCTGCCGGTGGCGGACTCCCTCAGGTGTCGGTGTGTTGGTGGTTCTTTGTGTCTGGGGGTGGGCGTCCGGGTACACACCGGCTCACTCCTTGGCGGCCGCTTGTCGGGGCCTGGGGCCTGGGGCTCGCTCGGGCCCCTTTGGAGGTGGGGTGCCCCCGGCCTCTCGGCCTGGGGCTCGGTCACTCAGGCACAGCTGGGGGCCGGCGGAGCTCACGGGCGCGTCACTGCAACTCCCCCTGACTTCTGCTCCGCGGCTGCTGGGCGAGCCCTCATCTGGGACTCTCCTCAGCTCTTACTGGAACAGTGGCGCGGCTGCCCCTCTGTTGGTCTTCCATGGTCTCTTGTGTTCTGGGGGCCTCTGGATGTCTGGAGTTTTGATCTCCTCCATACCCGCTTCACACCCTGGAGGACGGGGCTGTGGCCCCCCCACACTCCCTAGCAGATCATTACATGGAGAAACCTTTGGAATGCAAGCATGCTGATCCACACAGGTATGCACACATGGGTATTCACAGACGCGGACTAAAGCTTTCTTGGCTGCTGCCTCAAAGCACACTGTGCGCTGTCTATCTTGCGTGCTGCACAATATCGTTTATTATTTAGTAAATATTGATATCTATGACTAGCTAGTTTATTGTGATGGTGCTTTGTTTTCTCTATTATTATGTTGCTCTTTGTTGTTTGCTGTCTCCTCTGTTTGTTTTTTTTGTTGTTTGTTTTTTTTTTTTTCTCCATACAGGTGACCCAGGAGTTCTTTTTTTTTTCTCTCTCTCTTCCCCCCCCTTCTCACCGTCTCTTCTCCCCTTTGGTTTTCTTTCTTTCTCTCCCCCTCTTTCTCTCATTCATTCCCCCTGTCCTATTTATTAAAAAAAAAAAAAAAAAAAAATGACAAAGGATGAACTGAAGCTCTGCCATCACGTAATGTCGCATACTGCTGTTTCTGATGTCATTTAGAAGGAAAAAAAAAAAAAAAAAAAAGAAGGGCAATTTAGCTGCTCAGACTTTACAAGGCCAAAATTCACCGTGCGATTTTTGCAAAGTGCATCACGTCATGGTAAAACACTCTATTTAAATGCATACACTTGCCGATGCAGTCGCTTTACAAAGAGATCTTTAAATCACTCATTGGGATTGTGTTGCTTCTTGTTTGTAGGTTAAAAAAACCAAACGCAAATATTGTAATTCTGAAACATGCTACCTGCTTTTTGAAAGTCGGGATCCAAGAGAACTGAGAATAGTACACACTAACAATTCTTACAATTTGTCTTGATAATAGAAAAATATGGTAATAATAAAGCAAAGCTTTTTAAATGCTTTACAGTGCTTTTCCAATTAGGAAAACTGCAGTTTTGTTGCTGGCACCTTTGAAAGATTCCTTCATGCATGAGCTCCCCCCTGCCACCAAATGCTTTTTCAATTGGAAATACATCAAATTATGTGAATGAGATGAGCCCAAGTTTAAGATTAATTTCGACTTTAATTGCATATTATATATTTTAAAATAATCATCCATTTAAAACACTTCCAATCCAGAGATGAAATTTATCTGATGAAATTCATCACCAAATTATATCCCTGATTAGTTTTTCTGTTTTTTTTCCTCAGGAAAGTTATATGTCCACAAAATTATCCAATTTAGTTCAGTAAAGTTATTAAGCTGATTTCTTTTTTCCTATGACAGTGTTGCGGTTGGCATCATTATCTCGCAGAAGAAGAACCACGTGTACAGTACAGATTTTTTTATCGTCTATTCACTGTACAGAATTAGGGAAATATATAATTAAAATCCAATCTGCTTTCAGTAACTTTTCAGTATCTGAAATGCAACTGGAATTTTAAAGTCCAAGTGCTGTATTTATTTATTTTTTTATATAGTTCTTTAACAATAATGCCAATTAGCCCTAAGGATGGTGGTTTGATTACAACAGCAAAACCTGAACAGAATAATTGTGGGATATGGATATCATAATGATATGAATTTTAGTGTCCACTTAGTGTCATCACATGTTGTATGAATTGGCACTGTGGCTGAAGCGTGGGGTACTTTTCTGCCAGACACGATCCTGGCCTTATTTTTATGGAATTCTGTGAACATGTAAGTGTATTGTTCTGGTGATGGAGCCTGTGTTAAGAACCTTTTTACTGCCTCTTTAACACAGTACAGCTGTGTACAACTGGGCTTAGCTCTTTATGCGCTTCTGTCTGGGTTAAATCTAGTCCAGAGTGCCTGTGGAGAGAGTTAAATGGTCACTGGCTGATGTACTATATGAAAACCAGGGCATAAATTCTGATGTCTGTTCTTTTTTTTTTTTTTTTTTTTTTCTTAAATGACATCAGAAACAGCAGTATGCGACATTACGTGATGGCAGAGCTTCAGTTCATCCTTTGTGATTTTTTTTTTTTTTTTTTTTTTTTTAATAAATAGGACAGGGGGAATGAATGAGAGAGCGAGGGGGAGAGAAAGAAAGAAAACCAAAGGGGAGAAGAGACGGTGAGAAGGGGGGGGAAGAGAGAGAAAAAAAAAAGAACTCCTGGGTCACCTGTATGGAGAAAAAAAAAAACAAACAAAAAAAAACAAACAGAGGAGACAGCAAACAACAAAGAGCAACATAATAATAGAGAAAACAAAGCACCATCACAATAAACTAGCTAGTCATAGATATCAGTATTTACTAAGTAATAAACGATATTGTGCAGCACGCAAGATAGACAGCGCACAGTGTGCTTTGAGGCAGCAGCCAAGAAAGCTTTAGTCCGCGTCTGTGAATACCCATGTGTGCATACCTGTGTGGATCAGCATGCTTGCATTCCAAAGGTTTCTCCATGTAATGATCTGCTAGGGAGTGTGGGGGGGGCCACAGCCCCGTCCTCCAGGGTGTGAAGCGGGTATGGAGGAGATCAAAACTCCAGACATCCAGAGGCCCCCAGAACACAAGAGACCATGGAAGACCAACAGAGGGGCAGCCGCGCCACTGTCCCAGTAAGAGCTGAGGAGAGTCCCAGATGAGGGCTCGCCCAGCAGCCGCGGAGCAGAAGTCAGGGGGAGTTGCAGTGACGCGCCCGTGAGCTCCGCCGGCCCCCAGCTGCGCCTGAGTGACCGAGCCCTAGGCCGAGAGGCCGGGGGCACCCCACCTCCAAAGGGGCCCGAGCGAGCCCCAGGCCCCAGGCCCCGACAAGCGGCCGCCAAGGAGTGAGCCGGTGTGCACCCGGACGCCCACCCCCAGACACAAAGAACCACCAACACACCGACACCTGAGGGAGTCCGCCACCGGCAGGGGAAGTGGTGGTGGGTGGAGATAGGCCTCCAAACCTTGGAGGGCCTGAGGTGTCCCCAGAGAGGTGGCGTCTGATACCCAGCCTGACATATAGACACAGACATACAGGCACACACAGACACAAACATCCATTCCCACCCTCATGCTCTCATATGCACTCACTCCACACTCAACCAACGTGGAGACAGACATAAAGAGACGCTGTACACACAATCACACTCCCCAAGCGTACTCTACAAACCGGGTCTAGGTACCCTTGCCCCTGGAGGGGGGAATTGCACCCAGACCCAGGTGGTGTTACCCTTTTCCCTGCGGTGGGGAGAGGCAGACCACCCCGACTCCGCAGCAGCAGGGAGGCCCCACACCCCAGACCGCAGTCGGACGGCCAACTCCTCCTACTAGCCCTCCCGCTCCAGCAGGCCGCAGAGAATGGGGGTGGGAGAAGACTCCAAACCTCCCTCCACCCGCTCATTGTAGTGTTGATGCATATGTGTTCTAAGGTGCAATTAAAACCCAGGAGGGCATGGAGCTACCTGCCAAGGAGCAGCAGGTAAGCGCATAGTCCCTCCTGCTAGCCCTCAATGACTAAGTGTATTTAAAATTGAGAGGTGGGCAACGACGTCAGGGGTGAGGTATACACCCTGATGTCTGTTCAAACAAGACCTGAACACTGTAAATCATGCCCCTTCAAATGTTCTTTATGTCATGACCCGAGCCGAGGGTAATACTTTTAGAGCCTTTAAAACTGTTCCTGAGACACTGCAACCTCTAGGAGCCAGCTATGGTAGGAGTAGGCCACAATAAGGTGAGACAATTCTCTCAGCAAGACAGCATGTGTTGCCAGGGCATGGAAACCAGCCCACCCACGTATGTCATAATGACAACCAGTTCACATCGTTTCCACTACATCAAGCAGTCCATTGGCTAGTGGTCCTGCTTTTGAACAAAACACTGCTCTGCGATGACATAGTGATTTATAAAACAGCATAGCGATCACTTTTTTCATCCCGCTGCTGTTACACAGCTGTTAAACAGATGCCGTTTGTACCAATTTAGAGGCAAGTGCATTGTTTGTCAACACCACTTTGGAAATTCATTCTTTATACCCAGACCCATTATAGAAAGCTCTAGCGTTGCTGGATGGGCCAGCAGCAAGGGAAGCGAGCATACGGTGGAAGTAAAAATTTGCAGAATTTGGCACGTACTGTTGCTAGCATTTAGAACAATTATTGACAAGCATTTCCAAAGAACAGAAAGCGTAAGACTGGCTCAAAATGAAGTTAACTTGCCATCTTACATCAGGTTTTCGGAAAGACATAAGTAGGCCTGGTAGTAGTGACAAGCTGTCAGACACTCAGTGCAGCGCGGGATGTATTAGGCAGTGAATGTGTTCTTGATAAATTGACTGCTACTAATGCTCAGAAATAGAACGACGGCCCTATGAACCCCCGGCTTTAACAGTCATAAGACAGTACTAACAAGGCCACACAGTGTGTCTAATTTTCTTGACAATTAATATTTGTGTGTCTAATTTTCTTGACAATTAATATTTGACCGGCAGAACTGAAGGAATTCTGAACAGATAGGCAGAAATTAGAGAAGGTTTTTGGGTGAAGGATTCATTTAATTACATCAACGTATATGAGACAGTAGAACTGATTAGATGAAAGAGCAAGACAAAAGGAGGGGACGCATAAAGGATGGCCTTGTGCAGGGAGCTGTGAGGGATGAATTAGACGTTTCGGGGGGTGGGGGGGATAGCTTGATGTGACTGAACCAGATGCTGTAGGGAGAAGGAGAGGACTCGATGCTGTGCAGAGAATGATGGCTTACGTGGCGCAGTAAGGGTGCCCCTCTACTGTTTGTAAAAACAAGACCATCACACTCCATCTTGCTGCTCCCGCAGGAGCCAAGCCTCAAGGCTGATTTATGGCCCACAGACTGAATTGGCTGGCTGGGATGACAGCAGTGCTTGGACTCTCCCTTGTGAGTAGTGTAGGAGGCTGCTTGGCCAAGCCTCAGCCTCAGCTGGCCGTAGAACTGTCCTTTGCTGTAGTTAGGACAGACTAGATGTTAAGCTCTATTTGTTGTGTTAGGATCGGAGAGGACCAAACCTGTTAGTTCTTGAGCATATTTTGAACTCTAACCAACCACAGACAGGCACCGTCTTTTCTGTTCGTGCAGTATTTTTTCTCTCCCTTGTGACGCTTTCATCAGCTTTTGCATTACAGGCTCCATCAAGACTCTGTAGTAACAATTTAGATTTAATCATGCTTTGCCATGTGACTGCCAGGATGGAAAATTAATATGGAGTAGCAATTAGAAAACAGCCCTCTCATTGTTAAAGATACTGTGGCATACCAAGATGAGACCAGAAAAGTGGACATTTTAGCTGCAAATGAAAAGCTTTAAATGAAAACACACACACACGACAAGAAATTTTGACTCCTTAGGCCTTCGATCGTGTTTATAACTTATGAGTCGATTTTTGGATTTTACACCTGTACTCCCAACCAATGAAAAGGGGCACGTAGCATAATGGCAGTGTTGTTGTGTGCTGTTTGATCTTTTCAGACTATTTGGTAGCGTTGTTACTGAATATTTAATGGGGATTAATATCAAAGACAATAAGGTAACAACAGAAAAACAAGCAAAAGAAATCAAAGGGAACTGGTAAAGTCTGTGGAGGCCATAAGTAAAGCATAGCGAGGTTTAAATTAGTCTACATTATTTCCTTTCATAACAGTTCCATCACAGGAAGCTGTGATGCTGTCTGGATGTCTGTTGAGTAGCATCTGTTTTCATAAGACCATCAGTTGAAATGCATTGTTTCTTCTGCATCAAAAATGTCACATATAGAGGAAGTACAAACAAAAGTAGTTTAAGCCACAAGTGGCACTCTTAGTAAGATGATTTATCATACCGTACTGCTGTTCCTGCACTGCTGTTCATAATTCTTTTTAGGGTTTATCATCCTGTAAAACCAAACTGACTGCATCGTGTCATACTGCAGTTCCCAGTTGTCTTGTGGTAGTCAAACTAAGACATACAGAATTATGATTTTGTCACCTGAATCTGGTTCATATCTACTCAACCCTGTCTCTGCCCCGCCAAACTGGTATTCTCTGTTTTGCCGCTGCTTACGCTGATTTTACAGGATTACATCATCATTTTCTACCTTCAGGCTGTGTGCGCTACTTTTGGAGGGATAAGCGTTTGCGTTTTCCGAGTCAGGCAAACAGGACGCAGAATAGCTGGCGAAAGCTCAGGGAATTATACGGGGAGGCGTCTCGCTCAGTGAACGCATCCCTTCCCTTTTGTGTCAGTGGATTTTAGTCTTTTTAGTCTTTAGTCTTTCTTCTTTTCTTGCTACATTAGCAACAAACAAATAGCACCTGCAGCTGCATAACATGAAGGGATCATTATACGCAGTGCACAAGGGTAAACTGAGCAACGAGCTTGTCAGGATGTGGGATTCCCTCGCTGAAACTGAAGATCTGTCTGCTGTAAGCTGAAGTTCAGACACCTTCATCTGATTGAGTCAAATAGACAGGACAGAATCGGCTGCCGGCAGGTAACAGATGCAAGATGAGATGGAAGGAAGCATGGGTTTTTCACCCTGTGTTGATGCAAATTGGTGCTATAACTACAAACAGAAAAAACATGGAGTCCTATCAGGAGACTTTAGCTTTTGCACATGTTTTATTTTTTTAATTTCATATTTTCAATCCTATATATAAAGTCCTTTCTACTACCTTGGAGTCAACATTAGAGTGCAGCATGTTTGATATAATAGTAGTGTTGTGATCTTGATACATGATTAGAGTTGTACTTTATTACCATTATATTGCACAATATTTTAAATGAACAAATCAGACACACACACACACAAAATCTGCAGCCCAGCCTGTACCTCCTGGTGGAGCTCCCTTCGTAATTAACTTTGTGGATCGGAAATGCTCCCAATGACATCCTTCTCTGTTCCGTACTCTAAATCTGTTCCTGGAGCTGATTGGCAAGCTTATTTTCCTGATAACTTTGAATACACATGCACAGCAGGAGGGCCTTTACTGTCTTCTATTCTGTACTTGTTGACTTCTAAATCTAAGCAGTGCTGTAAAAGCCTTTAATTCATCTCCTGCCTTACACAAGCTTGTTTTTCTCTTATCTTTTAATGGGAGGAGATTACGTTTTGTTAAAGGTCGATGGCCTGTCACTTTTTTCATTTAAATTTTGTCTCCTCCAGTTTTTGGGGCCTTTTAGAGCAACATCTGCGTTTTATGAAGCTGCAAGGAAAGGCAGGATGTGTGAGTGTTAATAGCACTTGGCTTTCATAACAATGTCATTTACAACCCAGTTGTTCGCTCATAGACCCCTAAAGGAAAGGAGAGAAATGGCATTCACTGCATTTGCACGCACGGCGCAGTAGAGAGCATACAACTTGTGTATGTTTCTTTGTGCCTCAAGGCTTTTCACGCCTTAGAAAGTGCTTTAGGCTATAGAAATAAGCCAAAGTGTTTAGAGGAAATTGAATTCATTACCGAGATGCTTGTAAATTTTTAATCAGTGCAGCAAAAGATCTACTTTGTCAAACATGCCAAACAAGAATTTTGGTGAGATTTCAGATTGCTAAATATAGAGCTCAACTTTTGAATGAATGTAAAACAAAAGTTTTCAATAAGAGCACTAAATGCTCATGTGAACAATTATCTTTACATTGCCTCTTCGAGTTTATATTTAAAAAAATGCGTTTTAAAGTGCTGTTACAGGTAAAGCAGTTACGCGGGGTTAAAAAGGCTTTGAAATTGTGCTTTTTTATGTTTATTTATTTTTCTATTCATCATCCTCTATTATGTTCTTGGTACCTGGAAAAAATTACTTTCTGTTGTGATTGCATTATTACATCCTGATTGGAAATGTTTAAACAAAACCCCCAACTCAATGCCTTTTGTCTCCCTGATTGCTGCCATTGCAGTTTCGTGGACCAATCAGCATTCATTGTCATTTCCATAGATGCAGGACTATAACTAGTGGGAAATATTCAGTTTTCACACATTATTGCTTCTTGGCCTCATCAAATGAGCTTAAATGTATGGTAATTAAATAAAGCAGCCTCGTTATGCCTGTTACGTATAATTTGGATAGTATTGGGTGATAATAATTCAAAAATGCATTTTACATATTATTAAATTGTGTGTACTTAAATTGTTACTGTGAAGTATAGTTCAGATGCTTCAAAGACAACGGGATTTCTTCATCCACATTCATTTGAGAGAGAATGTCATGTCAGTGCATGTCAGCCTGTGCACAATTAGACAGACATGATGAGAGAAATCCTCTTCTGTCATATGGACATTGGTAACTCATGGCTTGCGATTTCGGTGCCCATAGGCGATGATTCCTTCACAATTTTAAGACAGCTCGTGATATCCCTAACATACTCATTCAGTTATTCCATGACATGGTAACCGGCCATATCTGTCAGTCTCATCAGATTATACTTTATGAGAGACAACTCTGGCATATCTGCTCCTGAAAAGCCTGTCTCCAGTCTTTAGATATCGATCCCCGGGGCCTTAGCAGAGGTGCCTCTCATGAGTACAGAAAAGAAGAGAGAAAAACAGATCATTAGTGATTTTAATTAGGTGATCTGTCAAGCTGCGATTGCCAGATGTAAGTGTATGCATTTGGGTCGATCGCAATCCCTCTCACGATCCCTTCTTGTCACCTTGGGCCTCTGAAAAGTAGGATGGCTCTTGCTTAGAGTAAAACAAGCAGTAGGGGAGAAAAGAAATATGTCACTGTGCATGTGTGTGGCAGGTTTCTTCCTAAGAAGCAGGTGGGGGGTTCGGTTTCATATCGAGGTTTAGGAAAAATGAGTTTTGTTTGAAATTTTCCAAAAAATATCAACGTTCTGCTGCTAAAGCTAGAAATGTGACACCGTGAACATTTTCTAAATGAAATTGACAGAGGACAAACAAAATTATGTGTACATGAGATTTCTGAGTACTGCTCTTTGGACTGTTAAAGAACAAACAAGAATTAAAGCATTTGAGTTTGAGAGACTTCGGCTCCTTTTGTTGTTATAATGATGCAGAAATGTTCTTAAATGTTTTTCCCTCAACACAACAAAATGCAGAAGACGCAGTTATACAGACTCAGACAAATCTTTTTTTCACTTCAGCGTTAAACATCATTACATATTTATAACCCGGCGCCAGATGACAGAAACAAAGAGGGAGAGAGATATGAACCGTGCAGCGGCACCGCAACTCGTCTGGTGTCTTTGTGAGATATCTGATTGCAATGTTTAAACCTGCCTTTCATCTAATGTTGCTACAGAAAACTCAATTATACAACAGCTGCAAATGGACTTTTGATTTAACAATTCATAATTTAATTGGCATATTAGACGTGCCCCTAACATCCAGCCCTAGTTATCATGGAGTAGTGTTAAAGGGAGTGCAATATTGCGCTCATGTAGATTGCAAAAAAATCATTTAGTAATGCTTAACTGAGTTTTCATGTGTTTTTCAAGTCAATTCTGACATACTTAAATCGTGAGGGGATTATCAGAATAAAGACGAAAATCAATTAACTTTAAGAACAAATATAACAATTAGGTTGTCTCTTTATTTCCCCACAGATCCCAGTGAGGGCTTTCACTGCCAGGATGAGTGTCGGATCCTAGGCCACTCTGACCGCTGCTGGATGCCTCGCGTTACAGTCCCAGCACGCGCCAAGTCACCCGAGCACGCTCGCAACGTCATCGCTTTGTCTATCGAGGCCACCACGGTGGACGTGCCACACTATGAGGATGGCACAACAAAGAGGACTTTTGCCACCTTTGGCAAGGATGGGTCTGAAGATGTGGAACGAGGAGACATAAAGGGAAAGCGGACTCAGGAGTCTCAGGTGTGTAGCCCCAAGGCCAATGGAGGGGCTGTTCGTGAAGCTGGCAATGGGCGGGAGGCGGCCAGTCCCATCACTTCCCCTGTGCACCTGAAGAGCCCAATGTGCAAGCCGTCATCTGCCTACAACACGCTTAAATGCCGTGACGCAGAGCGAATCGCCAACCACAGCCTGCTGCGGCAGCCGGAGGGGAAGGACAGTGAGCCGGCTGTAAGGGAGATCAACACGCTTCTCCACGACGGCCGAGACAAGGAATCCCCCAGCAGCAAGCGCCTGAAGGACATTGTGCTTTAGCAAGCTTCTCTGTGACACACACCAACATGTATACACACATCCAGTGTAAACTCACATATATATACCCCGCAATAGCTGTGTATACACAGAAGAAAATCTGGCTGTGGCAGTAGAGAGACACACCCATTTGCAGTATACAAAATTGAAAAACCAGCCTGGGCTGAAGATAAACTGACGTATGCTGCAGCTAGTTGTGTGCTCAGGCCCAGGTAGTGGATGTGGCTTCGTTGTAGTCGCAGTACTTTTTCCTTGTTTGCTTTTTGTTCAGATTTCTTTCTATCAGCCTGCGATGAGTGGACAGGCAGGTTACTGCCGACTGCATGGACACGGCCAGTGGAGCTCTCCAGCCCTCGACCCAAAGCAGGACTTTACATGTTTGGACACCTGAGGTGCCAGTTCATACGTACAGTTATGCCTTTTGAACTACTTTTGTATCACGAACTGATATTTGCCTTCTTTGGTTTTGCAGTCTGTTTTAGCTGCCAAAATCGCTCTTTGTTCCTTTGTATAGAGTTCTGTCACTGTAATAAACAAAAACAAATACACACAGGATTCATCCAAAAATATCATCAATTTACTCCTTCAGAAGTTTGCAGTGCATTCAGGAGAAGGAAGGTGAGGCCTCCCGGTCTCATGTCTTCCTGTCCCTGACAAATAAGAGAAACTTTCTCTGCATGTCCCTGAGGACATCCTCGTGTCATCAGACTGTGAGGTCCTTACAGTATTTATATTTTATCACGGATGGAGCTGATTGAACTCTCGTTGTCTGCCAAGCCGCTCTGACTGCAGGAGGTGGGGACAGACAGATACTTGTGATCAAATTGCGTTGTATGAAACAAAAAAAAGACTTTCTGCTTTTGAAATCTCCTGTGCCCAACCTTGATTGTAGCCAGTGGAGCACAACTTAGAACTTTGTGCTTTGGTCTTGTACTTTTTTTGACTTTTGACTATGGGGCTAGGATAGAAGGGATCGTCACTCATGTCTTGCTATGTGAAACTCTGTATAGGGTTTACTATTATCATTTTTAATAACCTGTTGTTATGTGACAATCCCTTTAATGTTTTGTTTCAAGAGAAAAAAAATGAATAAACATTGGTGTTCAACTGAAGCTACAGTAGCGTTTGTTACACAAACACAAAAATAAAAAAAAAACATATATGCCAAAATATATTTTATAAATAATTTAAAATGTATAATGAGAATATTTAATGCTGTGTAGTTATTTTATCAGTAAGTTATACTTGAAATTAACTTGCTTTTCGTTCATTTGTCTTTTGCTTTTATATTGAACCGGATTTGTTTTGGGGTTTTTTTTTTTGTTGTTTATGTTCAAAACTTGGATTTTTTTTTTGTTTACTGTGTGATCCCTGGCAACTGTTGACTTGCAGTCTACCTTGTTGTAAAGAGTTTCTTATTGGTCAGTTCTTGTGCCATCCAGTTTCTGTGTGGGCTACCAGAAAATGTAAAAAGACAAAAAAAATTACATAAAACAACAACGACAAAAAAAAAAAGCGATTTCAGCACCAACATTAGTGTGTCAGTTCAATGAGCTTAGAGTGAGATAGCAAAAGAAACCAAAAAAGATGCAAACACAACCTTAATGATTGCAGGATGTTGCTTCATCTCAGTATCAAAGGAGGAAGAACAGCTTCCAGTGTTCTCCAGGCTGCAACGAGGTTCCACCTATTTTATCTGTGTAATAGGTTGGCTTTCCTATATGGCCCAATCACGTGGGGAAAAAAAGACTTTTCCAACTTCAGATGAGGGCATTGTGATGTGCAGATTAGCTTTACTCAGCACTGCTGTCACCCTGTAACATCTGTGTTCTCCTGATCTCAAAGCTAAGGTTGAGACCACAGTGGCATAAGCAGGGCTCTCCCTTACTATGAGCACCACACAACAGACTGGGTGGAATCATGCGAGAGGGAACTAAGGTCTTGGAAGAACCGTGTTGCACATCAGCAATGTGGTTTTATGTTGCTTTGCAGTAAACTATGTACAATGTGGAAAAATATGAATGAAAATGGACAAATTGCATACAACAAACTAGATCTCTGTAGCTGAATGTTTTGCTGGTCTCACCCATGGCTTCTGGCAACATGAAAATCGGAATAATCACTGAATGTATACAGCAGCTTATAATTAAACTATTAAATGTTCTCTGCTTTGTTTTCTTGTTTTTACTCGACACCGGTGAAATTTCGGGTTGAACTGAAATTTGAATCCACTGCTTCTTAACAACCATTGTGTCTTTGTGTACTGAAAGAAGTTCTCAGCTGAACTTTATCCATCACAGTGCTGCCTAAATAAGTATAGTACTGTGCAAAAGGATTGAGCCACTTCCCCTTTTTTATTTTGCTGAGCTTTCTCATTACTTCTTTAGGTCGTCTTTGGGAATAGTTTTTTCTTTTGTTTCCTTCTGTGTCAAGATTACACCATACCGCTTCAATAATGTTGAGGTCTAGGCTCTGAGGCCAGGCCGTGACTGATAGTGTTCCATTGTGTGTTTTTCTATCCAGGTATACATTCACTGCACTGGCAGCAGTGTGTTCAGTATCATTGTCATGCTGAAAAATGAAGCCACTGTCAATCAGAAACTTTCCAGGTGGTATTGCATGGTGGATCCAAATTTGACAGTACTTCTTTATGTTCAGAATTCCATCAATTTTGACAAGATCCCCAATACCATGACAGAGCTTCCACTGTACGTGTACCGCGCCCTGTTCTCCTGTTTCCCTTTCTTAAGAACGGCTTCTTGACAGCCGCGCTTCCACTGAGACCATTTCCGAGACCATCTGGCCCTTCTCGACTGAAGAGCCAGATGCATTTCTCAGGGCCTGTGTCACTCTCTCAGATACTGCTGTAGATACTTTTTAGCCCTGCTACTTCTTCTTTTGTCATCCACTTGCCCTGTTTCCCCAGTTGGTTTAAGGACACACTGGACATGCCAACATGTGCCAAGTTTTCAGCTAATAGCTTTTTGTAAAACTGTGATATTTTTGGCATTTTTCATAGATTCAGCTGAAGAAATGAGAAGAAATTCTGTTTTTGCAGTAGTTTTTGATAGAAACAAATGACCTAAAGAATCTATTTAAAATAGGTTCTTTGCTAGTTAGTCTGAAATGTGTGGACATACCACTGGTCGTCTTTTCTATTTAGGTTTCTTTTTTATGCTTGAATGATTCATATGTCAAACTGGTCAGTGTCCACAGAAAAACAAAATTCTTTTGGAAAGCCTGGAAAACTATTGCCCAAGATGACTTAAAAATTTCAAAGGAAGTCTGTGTCCTTGGAATCAAAATACAAACAAATGAGTGGTGGCGCAACACTTTTCTCACATTCAGACTGAAACAAAAAACGGAGACATGTGAAGATTTTTCTCAGCCAGGAATTGTTGTAATTTCAGTTCATC
Organism: Rhamphochromis sp. 'chilingali'; assembly: GCF_963969265.1. Lineage (NCBI taxonomy): Eukaryota > Metazoa > Chordata > Actinopteri > Cichliformes > Cichlidae > Rhamphochromis > Rhamphochromis sp. 'chilingali'. Next base: position 35,509,861 of record NC_137940.1, read on the forward strand.
CTTGACGCTGATGTTGTAAGCCGGTGTAGGAGGTGAGTGGAGAATGCAACAGGCTCTTTATTATGAGACAATTCAGTCTTTCCACAATACATTAACATTTTGTATTACAAAGTGAATTTCAGCACGCTGTTCTTGAAAACAGCACGATAACACATCAGCACATGTCCTTTCTGCTTGATATGTGATATCTGTTTGATATTAAGAGTTTTTGCTGAGGCTGGCTTAAAGCCTTCATTAATATTCCATGCATTCACTGTTGTTCTTTCCCATTATTTCCAAAGCAGACCTTTGGGAATCTTTCAGAAAGTGAGGCTAGTGTGTGTGTGTGTGTGTGTGTGTGTGTGTGCTAGTGTCTCTTTCAGACAGAGCGCCTTCATCCGCAACAGTGGGTCAAACATGCCACTTTTAGGAGATTTAACACTGTAAATGTCTCTCAAAAAAACTACAACGTAGACACTGATCAGGAGCACGAAGGCTGTCATCGAGACTCACATTCCACTGGTGGGTAATGTGCTTTCACAGCCAACAGTATGATGTCACTGAAACACTAGATCCCACTTGAAACATTGATTTATTAGTCGACTTTGAGTGGAAGGTTGTAAAAGCTATGAAATAAGTTGAAAAGCAAGACAAAGCTGGATTCTTTCTCAGCAAGTCTGAAACACTTTATATGAAATTTTCACTCAATAAAGGCTCCACTCTTCACCTCCCTCGCAGACAGCAGGTCTTTCTCACGAGTAAGGCGGTATGGATTGATAAAGGGAAGCAGAGATTAGATACAGAGCAGGACACTTTTTGCCACTGTAGCGACTGAACGAAGCAAACAAGCAAGAGGAAACACACATGCCACACAGCTGCCCTCTATGATAAGAAAAGAGGTTGGCTTCATTTCTATAATTAATTTGCCATTCCCTCTATACCCCCTGGTGGAGCCAACATGAAAGCTGGTCTGAAAGCACACTTGCTAACACATCCATTAGTCTATAAGGAGGATCTTGTTTCTTCCAGCTAAAGTCTCTCCTCATGGGCAAAACCACTATTCTAGCCCTGCCTCACTCATATGAATTACTCATGCCCTTTCAGCAGTGTTTAGACCCTTGGGTCCCCATAACAAACTTGCCTGAACCAAAGGTACAGTCCTGCCTCCAACTGAAGGGCAAAGTATGCATTTTAAAATCCATATTAGAGAACCCAGTCTCATTAGCATTAACCTGAAAAACAGACTCGGTGCCACAATACTGCAGTAATCCTTTTTTATTTTCTAACAAATACATGTAGCACGTTTGTCTCCTGCATCAATCCATTATCCCACTCAGTCAAACCTTATTTGCAATGCAGGAAATTCCCAAACTAGTGTTTTTCCATGCATATTTAATTACTCTTGATTCATGGTGGTCATGGAGAATATTCTCCATTAGGGTAAGATTTATATAAAAGGTTACTAGGACACACATCCTATTAACATCCTATTAATGTTTCAATTATCATTTAGCAAAATGGTGAGAGGGGGAATCTGAGATCAATTAAAATGATTTATTTTGAACACAGGCATCCGTTGAAAAAGAGCAGAAGGAGTGCCTGCAGCCTCACATTCCTTCAATACAAAATAGTTTGTCGCCGGTTCTTTTGAGTGAGACACACCCCTGACCAACCCCCATTCAGGCTCACTGATAGCTCACGCTCTAGTGACCGCATTTTATCAAAAGGGCTCGCAGCTGCTCTTGCCTCATTACGACCATCTATTCCATTCACTAACCTCTGGTGGAGGTTCACCATTGAAGTAGGTGACAGCCGACAACATTTTTGAGGTAACGTGCTAAATCTCATATTGAAACCTGTTGCAATCTTTAAACACCAGAAAATTGATGAAAAAAATATATATAGAAAGAAAACATTAATCAAATGTGATGTTTAATGCCTTAAAATGTAAACACTGGTGCCATTTGTTTGTTAGTTCAGTAACTTCATCCACAAATATTGTGTCTGCATATTAGAAAATCCACTCATTTTTGTCCACTGCAGTGTGCCAAGAGATTTCTAAATCAGGCATGTAACTAAAATTCACATCACAAGGTTAACATCTTTTCTCTAATGTTTCTACCACTGAAAAGCAGGTGAGCTGGTTAAGACTTTTTAGTCACAAGATAGAAAAAAAGCTTTTTCACCTTAATTTATGTAAAACTATTAATGGATAATAAGGAAAGTGCCACTTTTTTTATTAGTATTTAGGCATTTTCTCAATTGGGTATTTTTATATCCTCTCTAGGCCATTTGCCAAACAGATGATGGTTTGTTTCCCAGGTCCACACCTGAGCAAATTCATATCAGCACAGAGCCGAGTTCATCTAGCCTCATATGTGTCATCACACCAAGTCTGCACAACTTCCAACCTAGGCCTGGATGTAGATAAGAGGTCCTTGATGGATTCTGGCTTGCACTGCACTGTGGATCTAAAGTTCAGCCTTTGCCACCGTTAAGGATTGCTGCAGTCACAGTCATTTGAAAGTGGCAAGCTCCAAGAATGGGATATCAGCTCAGAGGCTATAGTGTGAGGCCAGAAAGTTTTTAGAAATTATAAGTAGTCTCAGAGACGTATTTTTCTAGTCAGAAGGTACTGCTATCTGCACAAAAAGAACAACCTCTTGCTATAGCTTCATATTGTATAGGAGAGGTTAGCCTTTGTCGTAATGGGCAGGGATAGCTCAGTAGGTAAAGTGATCGGAAGGTCGGCGGTTCGAATCCACTTAACGGCTACCCTGAGGTACCCCTGAGCAAGGTACCGTCCCTACACACTGCTCCCCGGGCGCCTGCTTAGTGGGCTGCCCACTGCTTCACTGAGTGAATGGGTCAAATGCAGAGAAAAACAAGTAATTTCCCCATGGGGATCAATAAAGTATCCATTAATGAGAAGCCGGCTGGTCATGGTATCAATAAGAAGACTCCCTCCCTCTCCATCTCCCCACCACAACCACATCTAACAGGGTTGGCCAGTGGCCATTTCCTTTTGTGGTAGTCACAACAAAACTCTGATCACCACTGAAATGAGCGGCTCAAACAATAGTCTACAGTCAGAGAGCGCTACTGAGCCCTCACTGACATGGGAAGCAGTGTCTGCCACATTCCCCCAGCAAGCTTTAATTGGAAGTGATGCTAGACAGATCATATCATAACCATTAGTGATGGCCTGATAAGACTGACCAAGGAGCTGCTCTATAAAGCTTCTTTGTCCCAAAAAAAAGGGTCCAATGAGCCCCTGGACCCGACAGCATGCCATCTCCAGCAGCAATCACAGCCTGACCTTAGTCACCTCTCTCAGCCCTTAATGCCCAGGATGTCGGCTCTAGGGCTGTGGAACTGGGGCAGTTGACCTCCCCCTCTCTAGAGGGTAAAATCCCTGATAGCAGGGACTAGAAATTAAAGACTGTGGCCTTTGAAAGCCTCTATTATTGTCAGAGGGAGCACAGCAATGAATCTCGCCAGCCTCTCCATGGACATGCATTATCAGAGGGGTGATTGTTTGACCTAAACTCTCTGCTTGGCAATGATTTATTTTACCCTGGCACAGGTACATTCTCTGACCTCTCTGTCCTCTTGGAGTGACAGAAAATGTCAGGTTTTTTGAATATTGGCTCATAAGCGGTATAAACACCGTACGCATTTTAAAAGAAGAACTGAGAATCCATTTCTTTAGTCCATCTCAATCTGTTTTCTGTCTCTGTGGAATGATGCTTTTTACAGGAATATACTGGGAACTAAAAAGACTGGATCAATTGTTCCGGTGCTGTAATTCAGAAAGATGGATTGCAGTCCAGCGTGAGACCAAAATGTGCTGTGAAAAGCTAAAACCAAAGGAGCATGTCACTTCAAATGTCAGCTCCCCTGGTTAAAACTATTCTCTTGTCTGCTTGCTTGCAGACAAGAGAATAGTTTTCAAATATATGCAATATCTTCAAAAACCTCTGCAGGAGTGAAAAGGTCTTTGTTATTTTACGTGCTGTGTTTGTGTTTCTTGTGATCTTTTGACAACAAACTACACAAAATATAAAATGAGTGTTTTCAGCACTTTCTTTTTATCTTGTTGTGACTCATATTGCAATGCTGTTCGAATTGTTTTATTGATAATTTACTAAATAGCTGATGGCATATTGATTTTATACTTTTTTTTCCCTGAGCAAATGCGCAACACAGCATATTAGACAAACAATGCATGGTTTTATCACTGGGGGAAACAGTGCATCCATTGTGTGCACATAAATCTTTGCGTCGGGCATGCCTGAAAAACTCTGTATTCTTTATCAGTCACCAAGCTAAAGGGGAATGACTATGAGAACGCACATTAGGTTTTGCAGTATACCCAACACTTTGAGTTGGAGCTCTTCTGACACCTTTCGGTTGGTTACAAAATGCAAACTAAAGTGTCAGGTGATGAGAAAGAGAGCTGAAAAGATCTTGAACATTCATTCAGTGTCATTTCTCTGTGTTTGTCCTTCTGCCTTTTCTTTTGTGTCGGTACAAGGAAAGAATTATTTTCTGAAAACCAGCCCAGTGGGAATTTCTTGACCATTTAGCTGACAGTTATTTCTTGAGCACAAGGCAAGAACGAACAGCTCCGCTTTTTCGAAGCGGAGCTGTTCGTTCATTTCTGTCTTTGACACTGTGAGTTTTTAATTGTGATTTACTCATTAGAGAGATTTCTTTTTATCAGCCAGGAGATAAACATGTTGTATATGCACATGTTGTGTACTAGACCCGTGCATCTTTGGGGATTAAATAAAGCTCTTAAAATTGGCCATTATCAAAATACATCAGTGCCCCAAGTTGAATAACTTTGGTCAAAGAAGTTTAATTTTGGAAGGTCTAGAAATTAACATAACATATATTTCAAGGCCTCCTCGGCGGTAAAATGAAAATCACTCTAAATGAATGGACACTGCATGGAATGCACTCTTATTTCTTTCATAACAAAACACTGGAGCTGCTTAATGGGGAATAAAATCTTTCAAGGATAAAGACAAATATTATATTTTATAATGCAGAACCTTTATTGTTTGTTGCTGTTGTTTCCTCTACTATAACCTTGTTTATCTCTTTTGTGAGCTACTATTCCTTTTGTACCAATTATATGCTTTTGAGAATTATAACAATTTTTGAATGGACGGATAGAAATGAAATTTCTCAGAATCAATCTGTACTTATTAACAATGGTAAATGGCCTGTATTTGTATAGCGCTTTTCTAGTCCCTAAGGACCCCAAAGCGCTTTACATATCCAGTCATCCACACACACAGGTGATGGCAAGCTACATTGTAGCCACAGCCACCCTGGGGCGCACTGACAGAGGCGAGGCTGCCGGACACTGGCGCCACCGGGCCCTCTGACCACCACCAGTAGGCAACGGGTGAAGTGTCTTGCCCAAGGACACAACGACCAAGACTGTCCAAGCCGGGGCTCGAACCAGCAACCTTCCGATTACAAGGCGAACTCCCAACTCTTGAGCCACGATCGCCCCAATGTAACAAAAACCTTTTCAAACCTCAGTACCATTGGCTGAAATGCAGTCTCAAACCATGTCGCTATTGTGCTTTACAGATGGGTGTAAGCACTCACTGTTGGACTACTCTCCTGACCTTCTCTGTACATATTGATGACGATTTGAACCAAAAATCTGGATACATCACTCTGTCAGACCTCGTGCCACATATTTTCAGTCCAGTTTATTTGTAATTTGCTGCTGTTGATAGCTTATTTAAAAGCAGCTACTTACTCTTTTCTCCTCCACTTGTCCAGTTTCCTCACATTTTTAAGGACACGCAGTACACCATGATGAGAAATGCCAAGTTTCTGGCTAATAAATAAATAAAGCGACATATTAAACAGCACTAAAGATAAATGCCTGGTAGCTGAAATTTAAGAACCACTGTTTTGCATTATATACCACCTGAATAATTCTGCTTTAACACACATTGTGACTTTTTTTTTCTTTCTGAGTTCCACTAAAGGATGAAAATATATCAAGTCTGATACACGAGTGACTCATTCTTTTTATTGCAAATATAGAATGTTGGACTTCTGGCTGATAATGCCGATAATGGTCTTTCTCACAACAACTAAAAGATTAAAGGAAATTATTAACAAATAAAAAACATGCACATGAATTACTATTACTATGCAAATGTTATGCATACAACATATATGCATAACATTTGCACAGGGCTTCTGCAAATAAATGCCATTAGGTAGTCAAAAAATGGCTGAATGGATCTCACCATTTTGAAGAGAAGAATGAGAGATTACTCCGAGAGCTGAAATTGGAACGGTGTGTAGAGTGCATGCTACTTATTGTTCTCTGTTTTACTTAAATCTCTCAACAAAAGTAAATGGATAGCTCGCAGCTTCAACGACAGACACGTGCAGCTTCCAGGCAGCTGCTGGAAGAAACTGGACCTTTTTTTTTTTTGCCTATTGTACATTTGTCTGATGCAGAATTGTCCTCAACATTAAAGAAGAAGAAGAATATAGGCTGGAATGAAATATTAAACTTGAAAAAGTGTGCTCTGATCTGGCCATTGTGGCTGTATCATCACAAATACATCTTCACAGATTTCTTGTGGGTGGTTTATGTAATTTGCTACTCGACACCAAGATAGTCAGCACAGCAGAGTGTATATCTCATGCTGTGATTGTATTGTATTGGTACAATTCTCTGGTAGCGCATACAATAACTGGAGCTTTATCAACACCTGTGATCCCTCTTTGGGTTTAATATTCTTGTAAGACTCGTTCATGTCCAGTATTATACTTGTTATATATTTGTTGTCAAACACCATGCTTAATGGCAGCATCATTTAAGTGTATGAGCTTCAGTTTTCACAGTTCAGTGTTCATTACACACTTTCCATTTTGGAAAATGCTATTCAACCTCATCTCACCAATGCAGCTCAATGCAATGCTTTTAGAAGTCACAGAAAACCCCAGGGAGTATGTGTCTTTGTTTAATGTGACCCCATGAAGAATAAGTAGCCTGTGTGAGTTTTTACCCCCAAAATGCTTCAACAATAGAAGGCCTGGGTGATAACACTGCAGGAGTGTGAGGGCAGTAAAGGCTTCCAGGGATTCAGTTTGACAAAGTGTGAGTATTAGAAATTCCACTCCTTAATATCTGGATCCTTTAGCCTCTCTCTCTAACTCACTTGGGAACTTGTTCTCAGACTCAACAGGATGGATTCTAATAAACCTGGACCCCAATTTCCAACGCAAACTAGCATTTTCATGGAACAATGTGCCACCATTATAAGAACTTCTAGTCTAAGAACTCCTTAAGGGATTAAGGGAAGTCTATATCACAGCTTAAGTGGTGCAGTTCATCAAGACTTTTGATCAGCAAAGTATATAAGAGAGCAGTGGAAGTGGGAATTAGGATATAGCTAATGTTTATTGAAACACAACCAAAGGTTAGGCCATTGTTCTTATACAAGGGTCTACATTCACTAACACAGACATTTTGAAGGAAATGGCCTATTGAATGTTTTTCAGTGCATTTAGAGACAGTAACTGTGGCAGGATTATAAGAAAGTCTTGCTCTTTCTGTCTCCTGACAACAAGTAAACCACCTTGTAGAGCAGCAATCAATCAAAATGCTCTCACAGAAACAAATGAATAATGAAATCTGCTGCATCACAAATGGCAATCACTATTGTTTTACCTGCATAACAATGACTGGCTGAACAAATAAATTAAACAAGAGATAAAAGGTCAAACATAATTTAAGGCAATGCTTTCTTTTATTATTCTCACACATTATTCCTCTCAACCAGCTTTAATAGGACACTTTATTTCTTACACAGTGGATATTGGTAAGCAATGGAATGACAGGGCTCCTGCTGTTGCATAACGCTGCCATAGAAATATGATTGTTGTCATGATTATAAATCAGAGACCAGTGTCTTTGTGCTGCAGTGATTTACATCAATACTGGGATAACAAAAAATCAGCTTTTTCCTATTTACAAAGAGCATGGTGGAAATAATAATTTAATTCAAACAAGCAGGTAATTGGCTATATTACAAACGCAATTTAACACAAGACAATTCAATGCTTTAGATCTTATTTATCTTTTTGTTTACCACTCTGGTCTTGCAAAATGGAAAAACAGGGTTCTTAAGAAAAATACTCGGGACTGGTTTAAAAAATACCTATCGGTAAAAAAAATGTATTAAAAAAAAGAATGAAGATTACAGACATTTTTTAATCTAACATTAAAATTTGCTTTGTGAGCAAATAAATGATATGAAAGTGGTTGACCAGGGTTGAAAATGCTATGTAAGAAAAACCAAAGTCATTATATTTTATAAAATCACATAAAATATATAAATGTAAAATCACATCTTGGTCCTGTTCCAGCAAAATAAAGTAAAGACTTTCCTCGGAAACAAAGAATGTTACTGGGTTTATGCAGGCATTCATTAAAACTGGTATTTGGCATGATTAATGATACTTGCAATTTGCAAGGAAAAGTGCAGGCTCTGTTGAGGTCTGAACAGAGAAATGTGTCTGCAGTGGGTAAAGGGGTGGGTGGTCCTTGCTCCTCTCTGTGAAACCCCACTTTCTCTGTGATGTTGTGCTGTGCTGCAATTCCTCTTAGGGATCAACGCTCTGCAACACAACGACTTGATTTCTTTCGACAAGTAGTCTCTTAATTTTTTTCTCTTTTTTTGGTGGGCCTGATCATTATTTCCTCATTTTGCATTCGTTTCATCAGAGATAATTTATCTCTGCCTGCTTTAATGAAGTGATAATTCCATGATAATTAACGTAATCCTGCACCAAAGCAAATTTGCCTAATGACTGTTGTTTTGATAGTCAGAGTTGCTGCATGGGAGAATGTCCACACTGGGATGAATCAAGGCTCTGTGCCAGGCAGAGGAAACGGGAGAAAGCCGAGCTGGCAGCCAAAGGACGGAGAAAAGTACAAGAGAATTTTACTTTATGACCTTAACTTAGCTGTGGGCTAAAGGACCCCAGCCCGTTTTATTCAGGAGTACAAACAATATGGTGCTAATAGGTGTGATCATTGAAAGAAAGCCTATTTAGAAAGTCCTCTTATACCTGACTAAAAATATAATGATGTGAGAATGATGGGCCAAGTGAGGAAAGGCTTGAGCTGAGGTATTGTCTCTGACATTTCATTTGATCAGGGGTACCAACTTTGACATTTCCTGTGTTTGATATTTGTTAGACCCACATCCCAGAAAATTTAACCTTTTCAAATCTTGGAATAAATGGCTTAAATACTCCTTCTCCAGTCTAAACACACACACACACACACACACACACACACACACACACACACACACACACACACACACACACACATACACACACACACACACACACACACACACACACATGAATTATGTTAATTAAGCTCACAATGTAGTTAGTAGCAGTGCATTATGCTTGGGTTTCTTTTTAAAATATATTTTGACATAAATACATCGCTGAGAGACAGCTAGGACACATACAACAAACAGAGGTTCACCCACATGGCCATACTCTGTCTCTAAATATACCTTGAATATATGTGGCTCTTGAACCCAGCTCTTCACAGCACTTTACATAAGTGAACAAGAATGGAGTTTGAGTGCATAACGCATACACATTTACACTTGTTAGGGATCCAGAATTGTAAATTCAAAACTGCAATTCATGGACATTACATGGTGTATATTGATTTGATTTGATTTGATTTAATCTATGTAATTACACACACTAAAATGTTTGGACACTGCCAAATTAACTAAAAAATAATTGAAAAACTGGAATATTATCATTATTATTACCATCAACAACTGCAAAGCAAAGGCATGAAGACTGGCCTGGATTAATAGCTTTAAAGGGAACGCAGAGTTGGAACATCCAGTTGGCTAGATCTATCCACTGGCTCACCCTAAATGTGGGGAAGACTGGCAGCCAACAAATCACCACCGTGTTTGTGTGTTTTACATGATTAAGCATATGGAAGGAGCATTAAATCAGCCTTACCTCACTTGACAAACTGGCATCTGCAAGACCCACTTCCTATCTCCATGCACATACTGACAGGGAGTGTTTCCATTAAAAAATTAATTAATTATCTGACATAAAAACATGACAATTACCACCGAGAGCAATAAATTAAACTTCTTTTAGCCAGTCTCAAGATTTAGAGTGCTGTGTTGACCAGCAGCTTTTATTGCTAAGTAATGATAGACTTGGTAGTTAGCATTAGCAAATGGATATAGCTTTTACCATTAAACGAACCACATAAATTACTTTATAATTGGTTTAAATTTAATCATATTGTATGCATTCACTTGTGCTGCAAATACTGAGATAAGTTTGAAAACTTATATCAATTACTCTTTGTGATTTGGATCCCAAAGTGGCAATTTGCTTCTCTTTGTTTAAAGGAGAGCATTAAAACGTTAAAGAAGCTAACTCCTGGGAGTCTGCTGGAAAGCTAATTGGGGTTAAATATAAAATATGTAGGAAAAAAACAGAACCAGGTACACTGTAATACTAACAGATATTCCTTTTGAATTTTCTTGACTGCTGAAATGCTTATATTGCGTGTACACAGGTAGCTAATATTCATATGTTGAATAGCGCTGTCCAGCCACTGCTAACGTGTAAACATCCTGTTTTTCCAAAATTACTTTTAGAGAAACTGTACAACTCTTATTTTGCTAAAATCGTAATGATGATGGAAAAGTAAGAAAACATAAACAGTATATGAACTGTATTTTCGTCGAGTTAAGATTCAAACTCGGCACAGCTGGGCTTCAACACAGCTCTATATTTGAACAAGGAGACCAGTGCAATTGCTTCTCTTACCAAAAATAAGAAATAAAATGCTGAATGCAAAGTTAACTCAGAAAGGCTAGAGAGTGAAAAAAAATGAATAAAATAATTAATACTGCAATCAATAATATACTCTTTAACAAATATAATTAGCTTTTTTTTTTTCAAGATAATTTCACAAAACATTACTGCGGAGTAGCAAAGTGCTGTTACTGATGCAAATGGTGTGTGAAAAGAACTACGAGGAAACTATAATTGAGAACTGATCTGGCACAGAAAGAAAACCTATTACTGCAGTTCATCTCATTTACTGAGGAAGCATAATGGAAGGTCTTCCAGACTCCAAAGTCCAGCTGTGGGTAGCTGTTCTGTAGACAATGTTGCAGAAACAGGGTGGTCGCTCATTAAAAACCTCCCATTTGCTGAAAGAACAATGAAAATAGGCCCAAAAGGCATCTGCAGTGCTGAGGACCTGCACACCCTTTCACAGCAGTGTCAGTGTTTGTGTGCGGGTATATCAATTAGGGAGGCTTGTTGGGTTCCTCTCTTCAAAGCACCTAAATAATTTAACCATCAGGGGTGAGATCCTATAAACCAGTTTGACACTGTTAGGTATTTTAGTACCATGGTAGCATTTACTGGATATTGTTTTATAGTGACATTATGCAGGAAAACTCTGTCATTCAATAAGGCCCCTTTGTTTTAGTTATTTTTCTCTTTGACCCAAGAATTGATGTGTGAGAATCACAGGCTGGTACAAGGTTGAAATACCACGGAGATCACTCCCTCAGCTACATTAGTTTCTTAATCTTTTAGACGCCTGTTGAAGGCCAAATGGTTTGTTTCAGACTTCACTAATGAAAGAACTCTTTGTTTTGTGCCTTGAAAATATGTCGCTGAGATAATCACAATTGTAGCTGAACTAATAAACTACACAAAGGATGCTTCTTCACCCAAGGGCAGGAAGACGCTCCCTTATCTTGGTCTGTACTGGTTTAAACTGATAATCTGCTGTCTCATGAATTTTACCCTCTATATAAACTGTTGTACTTGTGAATAAAGTTGAGTCAATTTGGGAAGACGACCTGAAGCAGTCTCTGTTTTCTTGTTCTCCCAAGCTGCTCCCGAGCTCGTACTAACACGCTGAATGGCATGCTTGAATATTACTTGAGAATATATTTGACTGTGTTACAGACTAAGGGACATTCTCTGCTGATAGGTGAAGGTACATTCTCTGCTGATAGACGTCCACGCCTCGAAGGAAGTCGATCCACGGATTAGGCCCTGGAAACCGTTTCCTTCAGACACCAGGTCTACACTGGCAGTTTTTATAGAGCTCCAAACTATTTAGAAAAGCTAAAGAGAATAAAGGTTAAGAAAGTTTGACACTACATGATGCAGCCTTCCACATTTGAAAGCTTGGAAGCAGTGTCGACCATATAACTACAAGTATCTGCTACTCACTGCTAAGGTGGAAGAAGCACAAATAGGCTCTACTGATGCTTTAACTGCTTCCATCAAACTAGATTAGGAAGGTGAGCTGGAAGACGGACCCCTGATGGTTAATTGAAGTTTTATTAATGCTACTGAAATTCAACTGGAAAAGCAGCCAATATGACCGCAGGGCTGGCAGGGAGCCTTCCACATTGCAGTGTTTTAAACCAATTACAGGTATTTTCCAATGTCTTTATCCTTATACATTTGGCAAAGAAACCTATTTTATTTGACCTTGGATGTCCCTCTGTGGTTGTCTGCTGTGAGGATACTGAGTAGCTCCCTGGTGAGAATTCTATGTATTCTATAATTAATAATTCATCAGATCATTGCTAACAGATAGCAGTCTACTGAGAGACTGACACATTAGTAGGTTGGGACAGTCTCTTCACTCTGCCTCAATGAGGTGTTTATAGTTGATTATGTAACAATACTATGTATATTCAGACTTTTTCTATTCTACTGCTGTCAGAATGATTCACAACTGTGATAAAAGACGATCCTCTCTTTTCAGATTAACTTTTTAATAATATTCGAATGCTTTTCACATAACAAATTTTATTCATCAGTAGATTTGAAGAATACATTGGTAATTTTGAGACTTCCTTAACTGATTAGTCAAAGGGACCTTTTACCCAAAACCAAAGGATTCCATTTTCTGAGTTCTACATTTACATTTTCAAATTCTGATCTGTTGAATTCAAAACAGTTAGGACATAAAACTTATATCAAGAAAACAAGGAAACAACTACTGTGTTTTATAAGTGTCATTTGTATAAATCTAATCAGCTATGTGATTGGCCATGCAAAAGTCTTAAGCTACATCTCATTCTTTACATTTTGCAGGAAAATTGGTGGAAAGATGAACTGAAACATGAAACAGCACAAAGGACAAAGTTTATACAGTACAGTTTTTATTAGTGAGCTCAAAAGTCACTAGTTCCTCAATATACAGCCTTAACCTGAACCTGAAAATCCTTAGGTAAGCTTTCTTTGAATTTTTTAAGTAGTCTTTAGGAATAATAATAATAATGGGGAGGCCAATGTATGACTGAGTATTCCACTGTATGCTTTTCTATCCAGGTATGCTTTTACTGCACTGGTAGCAGGTATAGTATCCCATTTTAAGTATTGGTTGACACTTTTCTTTTCTTAAGCATATGACTTTTAGATAAACCTAACATTTTTTTTTTTGTCCTACTGCTTCTAGGGATGGGTACCCGGTTCTGACATAAACGGTAGTAACCAGACTGAAAAGCAGCGCACATTTCTGTGCTTTATTTTGGTGCTGCTTTTCCTGAGATGTCATACACTTTGGATTCTAGCCAATCATTTTACGTTTCCGAGGATAGTAGGCGGGCCCAGGTACGTACGTTCTTTTAGAGCAGAGCTACAGATTAAAAATGCCCAAGGCGAAGCGGTCAAAGTCTGGCTGTACTTCACAGCAAAATATGCAAACTCAGCAGCAACAAGTGCTTTAAGCTGATACTGTGATACTGTGCAAAGGAGCTAACACCTCGAATCTGATGAAACACCTGGCGACGCATAGCGGGGGTTTTAAGCCGAGAAATGCGCCGTATTTGATAGCTTGCTGCAAGACCGAGCACATCTACTGCGGGTGTGGTGCCTGTTATCGGACCCGGAGTTAGCAACATCCCCCAAAAACCCGAAGAGGAGAGTCCTGGCCCCTAGCCCTGCCAGTGTAGCAGAAATGATGAGGATGATGCAGCAGCAGCCGTTCTTCTCTGCGTGAGTAGCTTCATGTTGTTCGAGTGTAATTTACGTTGAGTAGGCTAACCACGTTATTACATTAATGCATGTAAGGTGAACTAGCAAACATCATCATAGTTACATGCGGCTGTCTTCTTGTTTGATGGCAGATACTCCCTTCACCCTGGCCAAAAAGGCTAAAATGACCAAAGAAAAAGTGGAAAACAGTTAAACATGAGAGGTTTAGGACAAAGTTTGTGTTTTTTCCATTGTTTAAGCACTGCTTCCAGCCAAGAGTGATACCATATATGCCCCATAGCTGCAGAAAAGGCTAACATTGTTATCTTTTTACAAAAAACAGCTGAACATGAGAGATTTTTGGACAAGTTTGTGTTCTCTATTCTTTAAGCACCGGTTCAAACACCGTTTTAGCACCAGCACTGTTTCAAAAGTACCGGTTTGGTACTAGTATCGGATAAAACTTAAACGTTACCCATCCCTAAATGCTTCTTTGTCCTGCATTTGTCTAGTTTTCTGTATTTGTTTGTTAAACACACACTGATCACAATGCCAAGTTGCTTGATACCTCTTTAGCAATAACTTTGTTGCTGCAACAAAATACTATCTTATGCCTGAGAAACTATATTTTCTCTGGCATCGTTCATAGATTGAGCAAAATGAATGGGAACAAATCCTGTGTTTTTGTCACAGACTGCTAGTAACAAAGTGCCTGAAGATACAATTTTAAATTATTTGCTAAGTTGTCAGTTATGTAATGACACAACACAGGTTCATCTCTGAGTTGGGTGCCTTTATTCTTGAATAATTCAAAGATGATTGTTAAAAAAAAAAAAAAAAAGTACAAGAAAGTCTGGCTCCTTGGAAACAAAGTATAAATAAATGAGGGGTGGATTAAGACTTTTGCACAGTGCTTTATGTATACAGAGCCAAGCTTGTTAAGGAACAAAAGGAGTCTTCCCAGAATGAAAGAATAGGATCTATGCCCCTGCAAACATGTGCACATAATTTTGAAAGCTTTTTATTACAGATTCTACAATTTCTGATCAGATGTGTGTGCTCACAAGTTTGTCAGCTGCAGAAAGTGTGTATAATGCTGCTGTCTGTGGGTGTTTACTAATATCTGTGGATTAATTGATACGTCTGCTTGCTGGTGTTACTGGTGTCAAGTAAATTGAGAACAGGCAGTGGTAGCTGTCATAAATGTTAGGGTGGTGGTTCCACACGCTATTTGCAGCCTTTTCGGTTCAAGGTTTTGCTTCTCCTGCTGCCCATGTTTTGTCAGTTTAGAGTTTGTTCACTTTACTTTATTCTGCACCATGAATACAAGTAAATATTACAAATATTTGTTTTTAGATAATGGGAGTCCACTAATAATAGGAACATAAAACTATTTCTAGTGTCATTCATTTTAGATTTTGTGTTATTAATTATTTTCCATTTGTACCAGACGTTTCCTGTGCATTTATTAGTTGATTCCCTTTCCAGAAGAAAATAAGGGTTGGTTGTTGATCGAGCACGCAGTCCTGCAGGATCGGACCCTCTTGAATAGACCCCATTAAGTACACCTAGAAATCAGTAGTAACTGCCTTTTAGACTGACGACCCCTTCTACTAGTGAAGCTTCCAGTCTGTATAACATTAATATTCATGTTCTTGGTTTTAACGAAGCAGGCAACAAGCATGGGGTGCCTCGGGAGCACTGCGTTTAGCATTAATGGAGATACAGTCAAACAACCAAACACAGAGGGAGGAAGTTGGCTGTCTCCTTCCCCTGGGCTCCATATTAATGAGACAATGCCACACTGCAGCCAATTACAGCCACTCCCAGACAGATGCCTTTGGTCTTAGACAACCTCCCACTGTAGATTCAACCCCCACCCCGAGTCGCCATTCCTTTTCATGAGCATACATATGTCATTTCTCTCTGACAAAAATCCATTCAGGAAATGCATTCCACAACCTCTCAAGCTCATCAGGTTGGATGGTGCTCAGATCTGTACAGAGATGTTAGTTTGGGTTCAAGTTTAGGCTCTGGCTGGGTCAATTAAAAGCATTCACTGGGTGGTCCTGAAGCTATTCCTTTGTTATCTTGGCAATGTGCTCAGGGTTGTTGTTCTGTTGGAAGGTGAACCTTCACCCATTCTGAGGTCCAGAGCAGTTTGTAGCAGGTTATCATCAGGGATGTCTTTGTACATTGCTGTAATTCCTGCAGCTGAAAAACATCCTCACAGCATGATGCTGCCACCACTACGCTTCACTGCAGGGATGGTATTGACCATTTTGGAATAAGGCTATAGAGATTGACAGACCACGTGTCTTTCACGCATTGCATGCTGGGTACTCGTGGCAAAACAATCCAAGCAATGCATCAAACGCAAACATTTGCAGAACCGCAAAACGTTCATTCTCCGGTTCCAGTACCTTCTTGCTTTTTCTTTGCCCCCCAAAAAAGGTATGTACAAAACGAAGGAGAACAATGCCGGTCCGTACAAAGACAGACTTGATGAAAAGTCAAAGAAAAGATATGAGGAAAAAAATCACAGAATGAAAAGCTGTGAATACTTTCCTTATGCACTGTATATATAGTTCCAAAATATGTATATATCGCACAGGATTATCTGTGCCTTTAAAGTGAGTTTCCCACGACATTTGCACAAATGCACCCATTGCACTTACTGGTTTTTGAATTGTGCCCTCTCTGCTTAGACTGCTGCCCCCGCGACCTATCCATAGAGAGATGGACTGCTGAAACACTCTACTGCCAGTGTGATTTGTTCCTTGCACATTGTAATTTCTGAAGATTCTTTCTATTTTTTTCTGTTTTACATTGTGCTGAAATTCATCTTGGGCTTGATAAAAGTTCTAAACCACAACGTATTTTGAACACTGTAAGAAAATCCTAGTATTTTGACATTGTCTTATAATATGGAAATTAAAAAGGACTGAATCTGTCACAATCTGGCAGCCAAGAAGTGTGTGCAGACAAAAGACTGGCCCATTTCTAGAACGGATGCAGACAGATACCAATAGGGGCCTGGGGACCTGAAAATCGTTGGGCTTGGCTGGTATTCAGGGTGAATCAAGGCCAGTAGTGCAATGCATGGGCCTCATACAACTCAGGGGAGGGAGTGGCATGACTGGAATTAATTTTCTGTGATTGAGGCAATTGCCAAGGTTACTGCAGAGAATCAAACAGCTGAATGTCATAGGAAGTGTTGTTTTTAGAGTTACATCCTTAGTCACAGCTCATACAAAGAAGATGGTAATTACAGCTTCACGTTATATCTCCTGGAAAAAAATACTTAAGTTACATCATGTAGTGTTAACTTATGTAACACTTATGGTGTTACAGCACAAGAGACTTATATTAAACCAATCCAAATGATTCCTTGTGTGAACAATTATAAGATGCACACAAGGTGCACATAACAAACTGAGTGACAATAATTTATTTAAATTATTATTAATTTATTTATATGGCAAGGTAGCCATAGGTAATTGCACTGTAAGTATAAACGAAGCTAAAGAACTGAGACCGACTGAAAAGAGAAAATTTTGAACATGCTGAAAATATATAAATGAACAAATAACAAACAAATAAAAATAACAGATAAGTCCAAAGTTTTTGCTTGAGATTTCTCCAGATGGCAGAATGCCATTCAGTGGCGTATAATAAGGGCAGCCATCCTGGAAGACAACACTCAGACCAAAGGTGACTGGTGAAACAAACAAAACGCGCACACACACACACACACACACACACACACACACACACACACACACAGTGGAAGTTGAGAGAGTTTCTCAGTGCATTAATGATTTTATGCACCAAAGCCAAATTATGACATTAACCAGTTTGATCTCACACTTCAAATACTGTATGCAGAAGCTGAAAAATACTAGTAAGAGCCACCTGACAGCGGTCACTGTGAACCACAAAATCCAGCTGCTTTTTATACATATACAAGCTTATATATTAATTGAACTGTGCTTCTAAGATCTGTTGCAATTATCATTTAGAAACATGAATAAAGTGGCGATGTCCAGTTATGAGAAGAATGCTTGTGTTTTATATGAAAGGTAGAACATCAGTATCATTCTATTTCAATTTTAAAATAGAATGAATATAAAATCAATATTACATTTGTAAAGTGAAACTAAAAAGTGGGTCTTTTTGTCTAAAGGAGATGTGAAGGGTAAAAAAATAATTACCTCATTCACCTTTATTCACTGAGCAGTATCTTGTGCCCTCTAGAGAATTAATGGCATTTCTTGTGGAATTGCATTAACAAGAAGTTAACTCTTTTCCTTGATCTCGGTGGAAATGTCATAGGGTCAAGGAAAAACTTTAAGGAGGATTCATAAGCAGTAAGAAAATGCAAGCGCTAGGAGAATCCAACTGCACTTCTGCTAAGCTATATGTCTGTGAAGGTTCTCAGTTACCCAGGTCATTGTAGACTAAGGAGCTTGGAAAGAAAAGCATCTGGACTTCTTTAACGTTCCTTGAAGATGTTTCACCGCTCATCCATTCAGTGACCTGCATCTAAAGGTCAAAGGTCACTCTTTTGAGGATGCCAATGTTCACAATTTGGACAGAGAGGACAGACTGTTTGAAAGAGGAGTGAAAGAAGCCATCTATGTCCACTGTGAGCGACCATCTTCGAACAGAGGTGGTGGCTTACAACACCAACTGTCTGCCATCTATAATCCAGTTTTGAGATCCCTTCACAGATGCCGTTAACACCCACTCACATCCTGGGCCTTTGGCCTCAGTAAATCACATGATAGGGTGGGGCTAGGTTTCACAATGGGTTAACCCGAAACCTTGGCTGATTGTGCCCCAGGGATGATCTGATATCGTTGTGTTGGTGTTGTTCCTGGAACAACATAGTAAATGTTGTTCCAGGAACAACATTGCAAGTGACCAATCACATTGTTGTGACGTTATTCTTTGGCGCGCCAAGCCATTCGTGCATTTATGAAATTCCAATGTTGCAAGGACAATATCAATTCTGCTTAGCGTTTATTAAAGGGTTAGGGTCAGGGTCCATTGATCGGCAGACAGAGGCAGTTTCTCGCAGCTTAAGTACAGTTTTTTGTTTTACGGCGGTTTTTCCCAAAGTCGCAAAAGTATGACGTCACAACATTCTGATTGGTCACTTGCAATGTTGATCCTGGAACAACATTTACTATGTTGATGTGGGAACAACACCAACACGACAATATGAGATCGTGCGTGACCCAGACCCATTTTCACCACTTGGCTTGTGTGATTAGGTAGAGGATCAATAGGAGGTCCATGACCCTCTTGGGGACACTCCCATAGTGCTTAAAATCTGGGACTCTCCACCAATTGCTCTTAGAACTAAAGAAGCTTCCCAGATGAGAGGTGAAACGTCTTCAAGGAAACTTAAAGAACTCCAGACGCTTTTCTTTCCAAGCTCCTTAGACTTCTGCTAAGCTATTTAACTATACAATGGTGGATGCTGGTGACCTGACTCGGTATATGTGGAAAAATTGATCTAGAGAGCGATAATAGGTAATTTCACATCATTCTGTGGATTAAAATGAAAAATGAGTCCCAAACTTCAGCTTTTCAGTTAGAAACACTGCAGAGTAGTGAGAACTTCTGAAATCACATAATGAGCAACAGGTGCCATCATCAGTTAGTGTCGCTGCTAGCAATAGTCACAGTCAGGCATCTGTAGTAAAGATAGAGGTAGAGTTGAAGCAGACACATTAGTCCCACTGCCAGCATCAGGGCTATCATCAGCAATGGAAGTAGTGTTTGCTTGGCAAGGTTTGTAAACGACAGCTCTCGAGGGTCAGATAAAGCAAAAATCAGAGAATGGGCCAAGAGTCAGGACAAGCCACAAGACGAACTGTGCCAGCAGAAGCTGTTTGCACACAGTGATGGTGGAGTCTGGAGAAATGGTGATGGCATCTCATCAGTTCTAACCAAGGAAAAAAGACTCTGAAAAAAGGCCCTGCAGCCTTATAGCTGTTTGAGGAGCCATTTCATCTCTAACCTGTTGCAGGTTAGAGAAAGAAGGCTTTCTTTTTCTTTGTGTGTCTGTGTTTTTTTTTTTTTTTTTTTTTTTTTTTTTTTTTTCCCTAGTCTCATCTTTGACTCGCTCAGATTATATTAGCTCAGAACAAACTCTGCACTATCACGGTTTCAAACTGGTGTAAACATAATGACTTTGAAGACTGGATAGATATGTTTGCAAAAGGAAAAGGAATAAATACTTTTTAATTTTTGTGCTTTATTCAATGCTCAGCATAACTGGTTTCTGTGTGGTGTGCAATGGCAATGTCACAGATTATTTTTGTTGGTCTTTTTACTGGTGCTCTGAGGTTGCTTGACTTTTAATGAGCGGGTTATGAAATGTAAGATTTACCATTAATATGCTAGGCACTCTACTGCTACACCCATAACACACACATAGATGCGCACACACCTTCACATATCAGTACTGACTGTGGTAATTAGGGTTTTCTTTCTTTGTCTGACATGGAAACATAAGATTTGTGACCCTACCTACATAAACAGACCCTAGGAAATTGTCTCTCAACCACCAAAAGCAACAGTATAAAGAAAGAAAATAATAAAAGGCTTACCATGAGACCTCTACAAAAAATATATATTTGTCATTTGAAAATGCAAAGACATTGATGATTTTGTCACAGTCCAGGGGCAGTGTTTACTGCCAGCAGTGCTAGGTTACTGGTTCAAGAGTCCCCACTGCTCTTTTTCCAAGTAGTTTTTCAAATGGCACACTTACTGATGTGATAGGAAGTCTCAAACATGTTCTTTTCAATTCAGTACAAGCCTATAAATGCATCTTTGTAGGGCTTCATTAGGGAGAGCAACTCTTGAGGGCTGGTGATAGCATGTGCATGTTATTCTTTTTTTACGCAGCAGGTAGAGCTCTGCAAAATCTCATTTCCAGGTTTTAACTGAGGCATCATACATTATCCATTATGACACACGCACCTGCTAAACCAAAAAACTAAGTGGGCGTAGGTCAAAAATTCAACACCTATTACACCAGTTGGCCAATGGGTTAAATGAAATATTTTTGTGTTTTAGTCTAAATATTATTTTATTTTATTTTTTAATTATAGTATTCACACAATAAAAAAATGAGAATTATATTAATGAATCATGGAAAATCATTGGGGGTGCTACAGGGGTTTCATGACTTCCATACAGGTAGCTAGAGAATCCCAAAAGCCGTCCGTGGGGCTGCCTGTGCTGGGAAATCTGTGTTGCATATTTATATTGGTTGTTCTCAATGTGACATTGTTTCCACAAGACTGTCACGTCAGTCTGTTGTTGTGCTCAGTGATTCTGTGGTTGCTCTTTGAAAATCTTTTACCTTTGCTCGCATGAGTGAAGTAGCACTGCTTAGAGCTCAGGTGATTGTGAATTGCAGCAGTCTTTCAGACAGACTCTCTTTAATTATGCTGTAAGTAAGATATGCTTGGTTTCCCTCTTTGTCTGTTGGCTGTCAAACCTAGAAAGATTCTGTGATGTGACTACACATATAACTAAAATGCAGTTCCAGCAGAATACGTTACAATATGCATAATGTCAACCATAGTAGTTAGCACACACAGCAAGTATGGGATAGTATATATATTTTACTGTAAGTATCCAGTAAACTGGACAGGACAAAACTTACTACATTCATAAAAAACTCTAAACTGTTACATTTAATTTTCTATTTCTACCATTTAGTTTTTATTTTTGATATTTATGTCTCCAGTTATCATCTGATTAAACAGTGGGGTATTTATGAATCTGAAATACTGAAAAATCAAAATATTTTGTGGAGGGGAATTTAACCAAATATACAGAGGATTCAGGTCGAGGGTCGAGTTGAACACATGTAACTTTTTTTTCAACAAGTGTGTGTAATGTTGCACAAAAGATTATTTTCGCTACTGAAAAAGTATTTTTCTGTACTTGATCAACTTTGTGTAATTACATAAAGCCAAATTACTTCCTAATATTGCTTAAGTGTGTACCTTGTTCCCAGTGTATTGATGGAGTAAAGCTATCTGGGGTTTCCATTAACATGATGCTACTTTTTTCTGAGATTTTGTGCAGGAATTTGTGGTAATACCACACTAGCTTTTTCAACTTGATTTCTTTCAGCAGCAGAAGGTGCCATCCTTAGGTTTCTTTTATGTGCAGGTAGAGCTGGGCGATATGAGATTTTTTCATATCACGATATGTTTTTTTCATTTCAGGCGATAATGATATCTATCACGATATAAGCCAAATAACTATATTTGTAAGATTTAAATGTGCCGTTGCTCACAAGTAAAATGTGAAATAATCAGCAGCTTGTTTTTAAATATTTATTTCCCATAATAAGTTCAACAGGGTAGATGTACTTAAGGAACATGAGACTTTTTCAGATAAATAAAGGCAAATATTGCAAACTACACAAAAGGCAGCCGCTAAAGCGTTTAAGTTTCAAAATAGAACAAACGAAACAGACTACTAAATTGTCAATTCCACTTAGAAACAAAATATTAATTCTAAAAATAAATCTTAGTTTGTTTTACAGAAGAACAGACAAAACTGACTAACTTTTGTCAATATCAAATAAACTGAGAACTAAAAGGAAATTCTCAATCTCTCCTTGTTGTATAGCTGAGCTTTTCAAACAGTTTAACAGTTACTTTAGTCTGACAAAAGCTGAATGACGAATTAGCGCTTCCAGTCAGAGACTGAGGCTACGTCCACACGTACACGGGTATTTTTGAAAACGGAGATTTTCCGTTTTCGTTTTAAAAAATAATCTCGTCCACACATAAAGGCAGAAATGAAGGAAAACGCTGCTATGAACATGCCAAAGCAGCAGGTGGCGCTAGATTCCTAACCGTGCAGAAATGTTGGCCAATCAGAAGTCTAGAAGCCTCGGTGGGAAAAAGTAAACAAAGCTGGGGCATAGAAGCAGAACCGAGTCGTATGTGTGGAGGGACAGTAACTGTGTGTATATGTAAGCATTTAAACACTGCAGAGAGTAGAATTAACAGTATTGTAGAAATTCATTTCACCGAAACAATAACGTGGCGCACAGTGTGACGCATGCACCAGTTTATTGTATTTCCAGACTTGCTTTCGGCACAATTTACAGTGCACGCTACTCTGTTTTTTGTCAGACTTGAAATAGCCGAAATACCTTCACCCTACGGAACTTCTATGGCTCTTCCGTTCGACAATCTCTCCGGCATTGGAACCATCATCTGTTTTCTCTTCGGTCACGCTCGGTTGATTTTTCTAGTCGGCACACTCATTTCCTCCATTACGCGCTGGCTGCTTCCCAAACAAACACACGTGCGGCTTGGCACTTGTGCTGTATGTAACAAGTCACGCGACGTGACGCTGCGGCTGTGATTGGTTCGGCTCTGCGCTACTGAATTTGGATTGGCTGACCTTTTTTTTTTTTTCTTTTCTTTAAAGAGGACAAGAGCGGCGAGGTCTATCGCGATAGCTTAATTTCTCTAGGTTTGGAGGCCTATCTCCCCCTACCACCACTTCCCCTGCCAGTGGCGGACCCCCTCAGACATCGGTGCGTTGGTGGTTCTTTGTGTCCGGGGATGGGCGTCCAGGTACACACCGGCTCACTCCTTGGCGGCCGCTTATCGGGGCCTGGAGCCTGGGGCTCGCTCGGGCCACTTCGGAGGTGGGGTGCCCCCGGCCTCTCGGCCTGGGGCTCGGTCACTCAGGCGCAGCTGGCTGCCGGCGGAGCTCACGGGCGCGTCACTGCAACTCCCCCTGGCTTCTGCTCCGCGGCTGCTGAGTGAGCCCTCATCTGGGACTCTCCTCAGCTCTTTCCGGGACAGTGGCGCAGCTGCCCCTCTGTTGGTCTTCCATGGTCTCTTGTGTTCTGGGGGCCTCTGGATGTCTGGAGTTTTGATCTCCTCCACACCTGCTTCACGCCCTGGAGGATGGGGCTGTGGCCCCCCCCACACCCTCTAGCAGATTATTACATGAAGGAACCTTTTAAAAAAACAAAAAACAAGCGCGTCCATGCTCACAGGTGTACACACGGGTGATCACACCCACAAACTACACCCTTTTTGGCTCCTACCTCAAAGCACACTGTGTTCTGTTGATCTTATGTGCTGCACAATAATGTTTAACATTTAGTATTTACTGTCATATTCCCATATATCATTGTGATGTTGTTTATTCTATTACTCTTGTTCTCTTCTGCTTGCTTTCTTTTTTCTTTCTCAGCAGGTGATCCAGGTGATTGATATATGCATTTTTTTTTCTCTGCCCGTTCTGTTGGTTTTTGTCTTTTGCCCTTCTCCCCCGTCCCTCTTCTCAGCTGTTTCTCTTTCCCTCTTTCTTTCTCCCCTTCTTTCCCCCAGTCAAGTCTGTCCCGTATTCAGTAAGTGAAAATAAAATAAACAATAAAAGGTGAATCAAATGGACCATTACGGCAAGGCTGGGATGGTCAGTTTGGTAAAGTAAATCCGTTGGGCATCTTTCTTTGCCTTTAGACAACAATTCTGATGCAAAAGAGCCAAACGGGACAGGCCAAAAAAAAAAAAAAAAAAGAAAAAAAAAAAAGCTTAATTTCTCTATCGAGTAAAAGTTATATCGCGATACATATCGTTATCGTTCTATCGCCCAGCTCTATGTGCAGGTATGAATGTCATGTGAAAAAAAGAGCATTCTTCATTCTTTATATTTCTTCAGTCAAGTTTCAGGATATCATGAGATCACTGTAAGACTCAGCTACTTTTCTTTTGTGGGTGCTTGACTTGTTGAAAATGAAACTGCAAGAATAATGGGAGTGGACATTACTCCTCCATGAGAAATTAATTTGTTGTAGTAAAATATACAGTGCATCAAAATCTGACATTAACTAATTGGCATGATTAAATGTCATTTTAAGATAATTGACTGCAAATTGTCTAACAAGGCCACTGCACATAATTGTGTTAAATATTTTTTTAATTTTCGCTATTTTGTCTTCATTTTGCTGTACTTTATCAAATGCAAAATAAAGTAAATAGCAACATGATAGTGCTGTTAAAATAATTACTCCTGGGTCACTGAAACTCCCATTACAATTGACCAGTAGTTAGAAAAGTCCCAGGAGGTCTCCAATCTACTTTTTTTCCCTAATTGTGTCACAGGCCTTGTAATGTGATGACCTTGTAATGCGTACTGCGCAACAGTACACGTTACAAGCTCCACAAAGATCTGTAGAACATACTAGTTAAAATTCTATTGCATCAATAATCAGATACACTTCAGATAGACTATAATTATAGTTCTGGATCTGCAATAAAATCTGTCTTTTGCATGAAAAATAATTGCAAAATAAAACAATGAAGTAAATATACTTTTACAACAAATATGGTCCTAGGACTCTCAAATCCAAATGAGGTTTAGTCATATGGAATGGTGATAAGACCTTGAAAAGTGAGAATGGTAATTACTATAGTCAGTAATAAAATGTAACAAATATGCACAAGTTAAACCAAAATTCTTGCTTGGAGTTTTTCTGACCTGTAAGAACATGCAGTACAGTATAAAAAGAACTAGGGCTGTGCTTTATCCACTGAAAACCAGACCACAAACTATGCCACTGGAATCAACCCCATTGGCAAGGACTGTCCAGCCTTGGAGAGCTTGTGTTTGGCTTTGTCCCTGAAACATCTCTTTGCAGCTGAGGTGTGTTCCATGGTGACAATTTGCTATTAGGTCTTAGTAATGCTATGTGGGCAGACAGAGGTGACCTTTGCCCTCCCACTTGCTTTCCACAAGGCAAAGAGAGGCTCCTGTCTTGTCTGGGTCAACTTCCCTTTCAAGCAGACAGGTCTTCAAACTGTAGGGACTGCAGTCACCTCTGAGTCAACTATGTGCCTCACTGAGAGCCTTGGCCCTCTCACCTTTTGCAATTACATCCTAGAACACTGTGCTGCTGTTGCATCTGCAGGAGCTGAAAAAGTGAGTAAGTGTAAACAAAGAGCTGGTTTAGATGTACCACTGACACTTTTGGCCAATTACTCATGTCTGTGGTCTACAATTGGCTGTCTGGAAAGAGAAAATGGGTCTGAAGTGAAACATCATCGAGGTCCAACCACAATAAATATAATTTTGTTTTGTTTTCCTCCATGCCTTTAGTGCATACAAACAATTGTTCAAGATTTTATAGTATAAACCTGGAATTGAAGATTATTTTTAGATAAATGGTTGATATGTCCCTCTGTGGAATACCATAAAACACTAAAAACAAACAAACATGTGCCTTTTGAAAGTGACAACGCCTGTACTGTCATCAAGATTTGCACTAGCTTCTTTGTGTTTTGGTTTTGTTTGTTTTTTAGATTGACTTTTGCCTATTAAGTCTCTTAAAAAGCATTGCTGTGTACAGGTAGCAGCACTCTTTGGCCAGGTTTGCATCCATGTTTTTTACAGTAAAACATAAGCCTAAGCAGAACTGCACAGTCGACACTGGCTAGTATGAGAGAGGTATTAGAAGAGATGTGCATTTGAGTGAATTTTTTGATTGTGATGCTGCACAGAACTGGAAAGAGTCATTTTTTCAGCTTAGATGCGTTATAGCCAGCTGCCCTCATGGTGAATTGAGGCTTCAAAATTGTAACTTACATTTAAATAGAATAGAATGGACTCACTGATGGTAGTTCGTTTGTATGGCAGCTAGTATGTTGTACAAGCCTCTGTTGTTGACACATTTTTTCCTAACATATTTGTAACACATATAGAGTTGATTTACTGTTTATAAAGTTGTAATGTTTAAAATATTCTTATGTAAACAAACGTAGCAGACATCAGTAAAGATTTAGATTTACCAATCAGCAAAATTATCTCCAAATACCACGGATCCATGGTATCACCTTGCACATTTGGCCAAACCTGAACCATGCAAAAAGGAAATGTTCATCATCCTTCACATAACATAAAAAAACTGACTTCCAGCAGCCAGTGTTGGGAAGGTTACCTTTAAAATGTATTCCATTACAGATTACAGATTACATGCCCCAAAATGTAGTCTGTAATGTATTCCGTTACGTTACTCTCAGTAACGTAACGGAATACTTAATATATTATCATGCTTTTTACAACTACGTGAATGTACTATTGCTGTGTGATTTATTACTATTACTGAAGGTCCGCGGCTCCGAACTGTAGTAAAGGGACCTCTGACTAATACGGCGGGGTCCCTGTCGGCTCGTAGCTGAAAAATAGCTTTACTTTGTTGTCTGGGTCAACTTTGCTAGCAAGAGACAGAGAGAGGTGTTGAAAGACTGCTCCAACGGAACTTATTGTTTCGGAGGAAAACACGAACACGGTGTACAGTCGAGTCTTAATAGCTTACTTACAACTGGGCTCGTCAGGCACTCTTCTTGGCTGAAGTGGTTATTATTATATTTACATGCTTCCAGCTCCCGTTTCTGCTCGATGACAACTCGTACTTTTCCTTTTTCTCCCTCCCTCGCTCACAGACACATAACGTGTATGGCAGTCCATTCTCCCTGCAGCACGGACTACACTGCCCATGATGCTACATTCTTTAGAGCTATGCCTGTAGCATTCTGCCTGTTAGCTTAGCACAACAACAACAACAAAAAGGCCTCTCTCACCCAGGAAACACGCAGAGAGAGAGCGTCACCCTGTAACCATGGCAACCGTAACGCTGCCGCCTGGAACAACAGAACGTAGCTGTCAAACAAACCCAAACAGTCCTGACCCGCCACAATATGAAACAGGGAAGTACCACCGTGTAATCCATTTATTTCAACAAAGTAACTGTATTCTAAATACCACCTTTTTAAACGGTAACTGTAACGGAATACAGTTACTCATATTTTGTATTTTAAATACGTAACGGCGGTACATGTATTCCGTTACTCGCCAACACTGGCAGCAGCATACTGTAAATTCCATTTTTTGTAAGAAAGCATAATGTCATCACAATGATTCGATTCAACAGATCCTACTACTCCTATCATATAACAATTAATTATAATGTGTCGGCGATATCTGTCAAAGC
The DNA here is from genome assembly GCF_963969265.1 of Rhamphochromis sp. 'chilingali'. Taxonomy (NCBI): domain Eukaryota; kingdom Metazoa; phylum Chordata; class Actinopteri; order Cichliformes; family Cichlidae; genus Rhamphochromis; species Rhamphochromis sp. 'chilingali'. The sequence goes on from NC_137940.1 coordinate 35,537,981, forward strand.
CATTTATGTAAGCAGAGAAACATCCAATATAAGTTCAAGTCCAACTTGATTAAGAATGAGAAGCTATAACTGTGGAATGTATGGAAAAATCCAGTAGCAAATCATCTGCTGATTTTCTGGTAACTGACCAGCTAATTGCTTTAGCTCTAGGGCCACATTAATGCAGGAAAAAAAGGAATGACACTTTTAGTAAGAGTCCCTCAAAATAGTTACAATTAACTGCAGAATCTATAGCTGTTTAACGATATGTGTGCATTGTGTAACCAAGTTTAGTCAAAAATATTTGTTTCAAGTTCGTTTTTAATCAGAATATGTATTCAGAACGTTAAATGAATGTTAAAGTAAAGCCAAAGAAACAAGAGAAAGGTTGACAAAGATAGAAAACCCATTACTTCCATCCTTCACGGTTTCTGCAATACCTCCTGTGTTCTTGTGAATTAACTTTCAAGGGCACAGAGTTTCAGCAAATATTTCATTTCCCAAGATGGCCATCACTCAAGCTATCACTTGAACAACTCAAATCCGTCTTTTGTGAAGAAAAAGGGGGGAAAGATAGAGGGTATATAGAAAGCGGAAGATGACTGAGATTACTTTTTGCTTTTTTTGAGTGTCAATATCTGGAGAAGTTGGAAAAGTAAGATTGGAACACTTCATATCTATTTGATGTCAGTGGACAATACATGTTTTTTTCTTAATATTCAAACTGTTCCTTTGCACATATTTTCAAAGGATTCATTTCTTGTAATTAAGATAAATGAACCTATTTTTAGGTCAGAAAAACTGCCAATGACACTGTGTTAAATGCTATTTTTTGCTTACTTCAAATGTATCTATTTTTAATTGATTTTGTCTGTTAAGTTGTCCATTAATCATTTGATGGCATGAGAAAAATCGCAGTTACCCAGCAGTGATGTAAATTGGCTTTCAAAGAGCAGGTTTTATTTTTAAAATCACAGAGCAAGCTGTTCTTATTCAAGTCGATTATATCTACGTTCAAAGGTTTAGTGAAAAGTGTTGGAGAACAAATACCACCATGTGGAATCGATGCATTCCATATAGGTGTGCTGGATTGTGATGGATTCTTTGTACCCAAAAGAGAGGGGCCTCTCGGGGCGCTTTGATTAATAATTTGCATGGTCTCCTTTACAACATCGGAATGTAGGCTATTTAAACATCATACTTTATTTAAATTGCCTTGTACTTTGTCATACAGGAATATCATCAGATTTTTTTGCATATACTTTGGTGACAACAATTCTCAAGTTTAAATTGCATGTTGAATGGGGGTGGGGGTTGGGACACTCAAGACAAGGCTCTAGAGGTCAGTGTCTTACCGCTGGTGCTTTCACCATCTTGGAACAACAGGCAGAAGGTCAGAGTATCCCCACCAGGATTTGAAAAGAAAAGGCAATGCATTAGCCGGGGCTTTGTTCCTTTAACATACATGGGCTTCTCCCACCGGTACTGCTGGTTCATTGTCCCCAGGCCGTCAATGGGTCACAAGCTTTTGGAATAGAAAGGACACGGGGTCGTCATACTGCTTTCTAAAGGTTGGTGGGTATGTCTGTCATAGCCCTAAGCCATCAATGGGAAACAACTGTTGCTCCTCTATCGCAATACAGGGTTATTAAACCTATTTATCTAGATGTCCTGCCTCTGCAAAGACAGCTGGGACAGACTCTGATGCATGCTTAATACACTAATCACAGTTTCTCCCTAGGACCCCTGTTGGCTACCCTAATCTGTTTCTCTCACTGTTTCTCTCTTTCTCATAACTTTGATAGTCTATGTCACACAAACAGAAACTGACAAGTAGTGCACTCATAAAACTGCTGGCATCCCCAAATACATCAGTGAGTGCTTGTGCTGGCTTATGCTGCCTTTTACACAGAAACAAACTCAGAATAAGTTGACACTGGTGTGCCTTTAGGGTACCTGTTTATTTTTTCAGATTCCTATGAGTCCCATCATCACTAGCTTCTCCTGCATGTACATCTCTGCTCAACATATAAAATCATGCGTGGTTGCTTCTACAATTAGTATATTTACCAAGAATGCTAATGTAATAGGCTTGATGCTATTGTGTCAAGCTTTTTATCTTTTAGAACTAAAACATAAAATATTAATCATTGAGAAACATGAAAAGTTTAGTATTTTACTTTAAAATGTTCTGTTAAAATGACCAATGACATGACAATAATTAAAAAAAATCATACTTGAAAATGTGGCCTGAAGCGTAATCAATTATCATTTGTATAATAATCTTTAATTATACTGTGCAATGAATTTTTACTCAAAAAGGTTTTAGCAGGGAATTATTTCTCAGCTTTATTTAGCAGAGCTACCTGAAGACGTGTTGATAGTAATAGTCTGTGAGGCTCTCTGGGAGAAGGCTATATCCTTAAACATCTCTCAATTGTACTTGATTGGACTGATGTTCTGTATGTAGTTAACAGCAGGCTGACGGATCAATTGCTGCAGCAATTTTCATCTGAAGCCGTTCATAGCGGCTGTTACAAATCGATGGCTTTTAACGACTGATGGGTGGGATTGTGTCTTCTCGGTTATTGTTGTCAGTGATCTTTTTCCCTCCTTGAAGACAAAAAAAAAAGAAACTGACACTCAGATGGTTGGGCGCTAACCAATTCCCATACTCGTTCCAAAACCAATTTTCTAGCTAATTTGACGTTTTAGAGTTAAATATCAATACTAAATAGTAGAAAGTGAACAATTTAACTTTTCGTAACTTCCTCAATCTGCAATTTACATGTAAGTCAATAGTCAGAGCACCGACACTGGAAACTGGAAATGCTTATTTTGTCTGTTAGCTTGAATGATTGTATGTCATACATATGTACCAGAAGCTATAGTGATCAGCTATTTCATACACTTATGTTAGTGGCATAGTTTGTCTTCATTAAAAAGTGTGAGCATTTTCTATATTAAAATGAATGACACTCATTCATAATGACTGCACTGGCAGTTTGAAGGAAATTACATTGTGTTTAAAAGCCCATCAAAGCTCTGGACATAAAAATTCACCTGCAATCGTATTAGAATAGCTGTTTGCTTTTATGTGAAGTGCAACCAAATACATGAAGCTGAAGTCTATTTCTAAGGGTTTTGCATTGCCACACTTCCACAATGTCTTATTGTACTCTAGGAAAATAAGGTTGTATTGCTCTTGGGTCATTGCTTTTTCCTACATTGCATTAACTTGGAGCTGTTCTTCTTTTTCCTTAAACCTACATCTTTTTTATGGATTTGACATGATTTACAAATACAAATTTTTATTTGTCACATACACAGTACAACATATATTGAACATGTAGTGAAATGCTTGAGTCCGAACTGCGGACAAGCTACAGACGTAGCCGTACCATAATGATTTGTCAATCATATCATATATTCTATTTAATTTCTGAATGTCTCTTGTCATTAACCCTGATCCAGTACACGGATGTTGTGCCGCATGTCTCTTAAAGGTGATTAGGTAAGCTTATATTGCAGTTAACCTCTGTTTCCAGTACTGGTGCTTTGCATTTGGCAGGCTGGGTGGGCAGAACGAGTGACAACATTTCTGCCTGCTACAGTAGTCCCGTAAAATGTAAAATATTGCGCTTACATAACTGGGCAACACAGCTGTCCCCGCATAGGTTTTCTGTTCACTATTTAACCTCTCTTCTTGGCTTTCTTGAACTCATTTAAAAAAAAAAAAAAAGGATAATTATGTAAGACCTTGTACTGAATGAATCAGTGTGTGTAAATATTTTTCTTTCCGACGTTCAGCCCCAAAGCCGAAAAAAGTGAGGCTGCTTTGGTAACAAAATCCCCTTTGTGTTATAGCCCGTTGTCTTTAGTTTCCAAATTATGGATAAGAAAGTTGCAGGTAATGTGTAGTTTCTGTTAAGAGTTTAAAATTTCAGATAAACATATTTTTAAATTCTCTGTCTTCAACATTTCAACAGATCAAGGCTATTATGTTTTTAATGCAATGTTAGGCAACATCTATGACTCAAACAGTGACAAAGTGTCCATGACACCCCTGTATAGTTTCATTCTGTGTGCTTTATCAGTAGCATGCTGTTTTGAATCACTTTTTTCAAACTGAAGGACGCTGAAGTCTTCCACAGAAATAAATATATTTAGAAATATACATACTGCAAAGAAGCATTAATGAATAAAGTAAGTAGAGATAGTGATTAGAGACAACACTACTGAGAGACAACTGAATGTCTTGATAACATTCCCCACCTTTTATACTTACTGAGGTCCAAAGTTACCAAGGCTGACATAGCTATTCATCACAGCTATAGCATATTTTCACTTGCTCACACTGGATTCTCAAAACCTCCTCTTACTGTATGTCCTATGTCCCCATGCACCACCAATTGAATAAGCCAGTGGCTTAAAAACTATTAACATCTTTTTTTTTTTTTTTCTTATTTAATCAGGGTTTGGTTGTGTGTGTAGTGTGTTGCACCAGTGAATAGGATAAATAAATAACCAAGGCAAAGATATTTAAAGTGAGTTTTATTTACTTTAAGAAGTTTTTTCAGGGTGTAATTTTACAACTCCAACTCCAAATAAGTTGAGATGCTGTGTAAAATTTAAATAAAAACTGAACTCAATAATTTCCAAATCTCATAAACCTGTATTTTATCCACAGTAGAACATAGAAAACATGTTAAATGTTTAAACTGAGAAAAATGTATGCTTTTAAGAAATTTGATGTCATCTCAAAAAAAGTTGGGACATGGACAAAGTAAGTATAATCACATTACATTTTTTCAGTAAAGCAGTAATGTAACATGTTACTGTACTAAATTCAGTAATTACGTTGCAGTTATAATTATGCCATTACTTGAGTTATCTGCACAACACAGAATGTAAAAAATCTGAGTAAACTTTTGTCTTCCTGCCTGCTTCCCATATAATCAGCCGATTATCGTTTATGTGCAGGGAGGAGGAAAATGATGGGGTAATCTACAGCGTTTGAGGAGTGAAGATATGGATATTATTGTTATCACATGAAAGGACAAGAGTACAATTTTGAAACTGCATCCAAGACAGGAAATATCTCATTATACTACAAATAGAACTTCTGTCAACAAGCATTTGTACTGACAGAATGCTAACACAAAGCTAGCCAAGAATTCAAAATGCTATTAGATCTGAGTGATTTACAACCTCAGCTTAGCAACCAGACTCTGAACTTCAACAGGTAACAAAGGCAGTGATGAGCAGTCAACCTTGCAGCATTGTAGTAGCCTCTGTTTCTGTACTTTTCCTACAGTAGCCTAACTGAGCCTGCTTTTCACCTTTGCTTTGTGTTGTTGGTTTTTGTGTTCATACCCTAAAATGAAATAGAAATTACTATGTGTGTCCTCACTAGAATAGGTATTTGTGTTGATGTGTGTAACTGGTAATTATGTGACAATGTGTTTCAGGTCAATTTCCGAAGTAACACGAATATGTTGTAGTAGTGTAACCACAGACCACAGAGAAACTAAGGACCAGAAACACATACTATAGGAGTAGAGAAAAAAAATATGAGCCAGTAGTGGCATTACTCCACTATATTTCACCAAAAGACTGAACATATGACACCAGTGTCAACTTATTCTGAGTTTGTCTAATACTTTTGTTGTAGTGATGTTGTTTTTGCTGTTATTTGCTGTCTATATAATGGTAGTTTCCATGTAATAGATAAGAAAAAGTAAACAGTCATAACAGAGAATGGAACAGGCTAATGTCAGAAATCGTTTTCAGAGAAAGCTTTTCTGAAAGGTAGCAAATAATTCCCTTGCCCGCTGAATGTTAAGCCACTTTCTTTCAGCACTACTATTGTCATTTTCTAACTATGAATTTGTACACCTTTCCATTACCTTGTAATATGTCTATCCAATTGAATGAAACATTGAACAATGCCATCTACCGCTACAGTGGTAGTGCATTATCAATATAACTAGGACAAGTTTTAAGATATAAGCAATAGATCTTCACTATCGTCCAGGTTTTGCTGCCAAAAGCTAATAGGTGACAAAGACTAGAAAGTGCTTTCTGCCATCAGGGGTAATTGTCTCTCATCAATATTAAATTACTTAGTTAACCAAAGTTTAATAATTAAATGCACTGCTTGCAATGTCTTTAGTTCTAAGATATAACAAAAGCTGTACACCTCTCCCAGTTTCTGCTGGAACACATATTGCTTTGAGTAATTCTGTTGTACTTTAGAGAAGACGTTCTTTAAAATTAACTGTACGGTAGACAAATCAACAGAAAAATGTCAGTTTTCCTTTTTTTCACAGTTCTCACAGTGAAATAATTGAAAAGTAAATCTGGTCTTTCTATTTGCTATAAAACATTTTTTTTTATTGCAGTGCCAATAATGTATATCTATAGATATATACAGATAGCTAACATTAAGTAATGGCATGGACATCTGTACCGCTGCAGCTGACTTTCAGCACAATGTTAAGAACCCACGAGGCTGGTTCCTAAAGGAATGCTTTTAGGGGGAGAGCACAGGGGTGTTTATGCACCACTAGAGAAGGGTAACAACAGCATGCCATAAGAAATTGATACAACACGAAAGAAACTGCCTCCAAGAAATGTTCCCTCTGGCTCTTTATGTTGAGGAAATGGCCTTTTTCAAAACACCGCTGGGCAAAAACATTTCCAGAATTATTTTACTTCACTGTTGTTGAAGCCAGCAAATCTGCCACGCCAGGCCAATTTTCTCAGCTCACCATACATTATGGCATGTAACAGAATGCAACTTTACTATACAGATAATAAAAAAAATTATTAATATTATCTATTCTAAATGGCCTTTTCAAATAGATTGTGCGTTACTTTCTTAACAGCTTTTTCTCATCATTAAGAATAACAAACACAGTATAATCAAATGGCAGTGATTGCATTTTATTTATTGATAAAAGTAAATCAAAGTATAACATCACCAAACAATTACAGTGCCAGTCTTAATGAGTGCCTCAATTTACACTGGTTGATTTCCAAAGAGAAAAACGTTGTGTTGCTGTGCTCTTCAATCGATCATTTTAATTAATTCCTAAAATGTGCAATAAACAAACAACAAACTCTGTTTATAATAATTTGCTAGCTATGCACCACTTTTGACACACTATGTGACCCAGTTCATTTAAATTAGTAGCAAGCATTTCCATATGTAAAACAACCAATAAATGACAGTTAAACAATGGTTAATTTGGCTTTAACAAAATAGGAAAGATGTTGTAGTTCAAATCATTTTAGTTGCGCTGATATAAAGAAATTTGCTGTAACTGGAGATGCAATATCATGCATCATCAGCTCGTCATATACTAAATTTGCTATTTACTGTGTCCCGCCTATTGCTGCAAAACCTTTGATACTAGAGCTATCAGTGAGCTCAACTCACCTACTGACTGCAGCTCAGCAAAGTGATTGCTCTCAGTATGATCACAGCAATAGCGCGAAGCTGAAAACATAGCTGCTTACAGCAGAATTCCTAAATTGGCAACTGCATCACTAGATTTAATAACTTTTTAGACATTCTCGGTGACTGTATTTCTTGAAAGCTGACAGTGACAAATTTTTCAGATTATCTGCAAAAATGGTGGAGTGTAGCCTACATTCTAATACATTTCCCTGTAATTGACATGTCTTTTCTAACCAAAGCAGTTTCCAGCCATTTGCCAGCCAGAGGCATAGCCCCAATCCTGTCATGAAAAAAAAGCTGTGCACGTGGGCTCTTGATCTCCAGTGACCTTGCCCCTGGTCTCAAGTGAGGTGAACATTTTTGCCACTGAGTGAGCAGCAGGCTTAGGGAGAGGAGAGCAGACCTGTCAGCAGCGGTCCATAAGTAAAACAGCAATACAAAAACTTAATTTGCCGAGGGGTAACTTAAGGAATAATGTTCAAAAAGGTATTCCACTGGAGGAAAATAATTACTAAACTCCTCTAATTCATAATGACTTTTCAATCCATTTTCACCTTTAAGTTTATTGTTCTATACAAAAACAAAAAAAAAACCAAACAGACCATTTAGAACGTTATCAACCATTTTTGATTGTAAGAAACTATAGTTGAATTATTAATGCAACATTGGCCAACATTGTTGTTGGTATAGTTACTAATAAGTGAATCATAAAGTTGCTTAAACAAACCTGACATCACGAGAAACTGGCATTGCTGGTTTATTTAAGGGGATTCAAATCATCAATATTCAATCAGGTGACCTTTTGCAGCTTAGGAGTGGCACTGTTTATGTGATTTCCTTGTAATGTTTTATTCCTGTCACAAGTCTTATCTGCAAGTATCATCGTTTGCTGTTTTTGAATGCACTCACTTTATCAGTTATAAGGTGTTTTTGGATACCATTGGAGAGTTTGATTTGAAGATACTGAATTGGAGAGCCAGCCATTTTTAGTAAGAACATTTTTTTTTTCATGTGGAGTAATCAGTTGACAGCAACAATTAGACTTGCCGTGTTAAAATAACATGTCAATAACCCCGATTTGTGGATGATTCATGAGTAAAATGCAGTACAGTTTGATAAATAGTTAATTAACTAAAACTGCAAAAACTGAGCCAGAAACTCTTATTACTTATCTTATTACAGTTTTTCTTGTCGTGTAAAGGCTTTTCCACTGAGATATCAGTCAAGTGGGATAAGGCCTGGATAACCGAAACTAAAGCTCACAGAAGAGGACTAGGTCCCCTGCAAGCTAATGGTAAATTGCAGTTTAGGACCCTTGTGACAGTAACACAGCTCTGGGATACAGGTAATAATGGAAAACTCTAAATGAGAAGAAGGAAACAACAAGACACACAGATGGTTAATGTTATATTACTAAATCCATCCATCTGTTTATATCCACTTATTCTGTTAAATAGCAAGGTGGACTAGAGCATATCCCAGCATGTACTCAGCAACACACAGGGTAGCGGCTCAGTGGGTTTTTAGTCTCTGACACTTAGACAGTTTATATTTTCCAGCCTACAAACTTGAACAAATTGTAACTTATAACTATTTTAAGCCAGCTAGATTCATGATTTCATTCTTTGAACGTGGTAATCTAATATGTTCCTGCCAATTAACCCAAGTATGTGTGTGTGTGTGTGTGTGTATATATATATATATATATATATATATATATATATATATATATATATATATATATATATATATATATATATATATATATATATATATATATATATATATAAAATATATGTTGTGCAGAGCACAGTTAAAGTCACGCATGTTTCTCTCAGTGTACAGGGATTCCTTCTCCTTTCTTTTCCTTCTGATCATGTACAGTGGTGTTATCAGTATCTACAAAAATAATAATGAGAAGAAAAATCCATTGCTGAATTTAATTTTGATTTGCTATATTTGACAAACAAACAAAAGAAGAATAAAACAAAAAAACAAGCAAAAAAACCCCCATTATATATCCAGACTATGCCACAGAATGTGTGTTTATGAAGAGTTTGCTGTTCCTGGCTTCAAATACAGCTACGTCCCTACTCCTTGTGTCTAACATATGGGTCCCATATTGCAAAAGCAAGAAAAATCCCCATACTAAAAATCTTTATTAATGTCTCCATCTTTGCCAGATTGGTGGCAAAATGGTTTATGTGTGATTATTGTGTTTCAATCCACAGATGGTCAAATTCCAAGTCAGGAAGAGGGCTGTTTCTAATCCTAATAAAGATTCTCCTATTACTTCACTGGACTGATAAAGTACCAGCCTGTGACACTCAATTTTCAAGACGCAAAGCCTATCAAGGAACTATCAGGTAGGATAGCTGCAGGATCATTAAGTGAATGTCTAATTAACTTATTATAAGGCATTTCTGTGCTGGCTATCAAATCCTTCCTCTAAGCCCCAATGCATCCATCTGACCTGGTTTGATTGCATAGTCACATTAATGAGCAGCGATGTCCCACATACAGCTTCACTTCACTTCTCAGCTGCAGCCAAACCCAAAGTGGTATTTAGAGCGGGGACTGATTATCTGTGGAAACACAACAATCCTAATATGTGTAGAATGTGAGCAACCAGCATTTAAATGCCCCTTCTGGAGTCTAAAGGTTAATTTGTTTCTTTCTGTGGATATATGGCTCTTCATTAAATTTGTGTCCAATGTAAGAATCTATTCAAAAACTCAGCTAATGCTGAATTCTGCCAAAAATACTGAAGTGTTATTGTGTGTCTGTATGAACTTGGTGGAGTTTTTAAATATGGGAAGGGAAGGATGCAGTTGAGGAGGAGAAGGAATGTGCGTTATCAAAGCTCATTTCCAATCTATGGGTGTCATGCGTCTATGCTGGGAGCAAAGAGAAGAAAGGAAGAATTTATTTTCATGCAAAAAGAAATAATTTGCATAACACCCGTGAAACTCATTTGCAACACTCCCTCCAAACTTTGCATTTAAACAACACGGAAAACAAGCGGACATAAGACGTTATGAGTCGATCATGCACTGAATGAACTTACTGTGTGAAATTTGGAGATAGTTAAATTTATTCACCTGATGCAACGTGTGTGTTTTAAACCTTTGGCACTGACTTTCACCTATTGATCAAGTTGCTTGTTTAACACATTGTAAAGTGTATGTGACTGTGAGTAAAACTGAAGGTCACTTTCTTTAGTCGAATGTGAAGGACAGTGGTGGGAGATTGTGTAAGGATTATGGTCTCTGTGTAAATAAGCCCAGGGTTTAAAGTTTCACTCATCCATCTACTGTTCTTTTTCTGAATCCCTCTGCTGGTTGAAGTTAGACAGGTCACAGCACTGCCCTCTCCTGTATGGGAACAACTGTGAATATAAATAGGTGAGCTTCTCATCGATCGAGATAGTATGGGAAATTATTTTATAATTCTATAATATGTACATCTGTGTATTTAAAAAATATTTTGGCTATAATGGCTGAGGTTTACTGGTAGCTATTAGTACATTTTAACACACTGATACAACATAATGGAAAATAGAGGGGTTATTTATGGATGCGCTAATTAGCATTTTTATTTCTAGTGTTGAAAAGCTTGAATACAAAGGAAATTAAGCGTTTTTCATTTTTCACTCCTGTTGTAGCTCATTCTAAACTTAATTGTACATGTACAATACGCATTATACTGATTTCATAACCTGCCCATACAACAGTCAAGTACATGGAAAATTCATGCACTAATAATTCAGGTTCAGTGTAATGCTTCTGCTACTAGCCTGACTATTCTTGTGATTTCCCCAATGTCACCATGGTATAAGGAAGATTTCCAAACTCCAAACTTGTGTTGTTACCATTCTCTTTATGGGATTCTTGTATTTTTTGAAACATATTATGTTTCCTATTTTTCTCTAATTAATGAAAATGTATTTTAAGAAACTAAATTGAATTCCTCTAAGTTGAAAGTTGGGGTTATACTCAGTTGCAGATATGGACAGGGACAGCTGGAGACCTGACAGTAGTCATTCCTATTATACTTCTGCTTGAAGTCCGCTCCCTGGGCACATGCATAGTTGGTGCATTGTAATGTAAATTCACTAGTCCACTCAGTCAAAAAAGAAGACAGGCATGCAAACATCCGCTTGAACCCTCGTGTTAACTGTCCGATGACGAAATATTTGTAACAGGGATCCAAGGCGATGCTTGAGGACCTGCAGACACAGAAAGTGTAAAATCCACTTAAATGTTTGATAATCAGGGTATTTATTTGTTTGGTAATCAGCCAATACATGTTTTGAAGCAGAAAAGTAATCTTTACGTTGTAGGCCTCTCCCCTTAGCATATTCTGCTTGCTATTTTCATGACAACACAATTTCTGTTAAAAGAATGTTAAAGAATGTTAAGTCAATTTTGTAAGTGGGCCACCAACATACCTGTCATGAAATAAATAAGCAAATATCAGCATTAATAGAAAGGGGAGGCAGTGAAAATATTCACTGACAAACAGGAAAAGACAATGGTACGGTTTTAGCAGAGAGGGCTATTAAAATTCCATTTGAATCATAGCGGTCTGCAATTGTGAAAAGCAGCAAAGCTGGGTAGTGCATGGAGCCTGATGCTGGGACTGTGTGACTCAGTCCTCCCTGGAATTCAAAAATGTCGCTCCTTCCTGTGATCAGTCAGCCCAGGGCGAAGCTGGCACTGCTGGACTGTGCCTGGGTGAGAGAGAGAGAAAGACAGAGTGAGAAAAAGGAAAGGAGAGAGTGAGAAGAGAGAGATGTAGGTGTGTGTATGAGAGTTGGGCTCTAGGCCATGATACCAAACATCCTTTGAACCAGGCAGCTATGGGCTAGAAGACTGATATAATATTTAATAAAATAATGCATATACAGAGAAAAATGCATTGGTTAGGCAGTGTACCTTTCATTCTGGGGATCTGCAAAAATACAGTACAAACAGACAAGATCTGGCTAGTTTCCCCATCCTTTTGTCCCCACCCTACCAGTATAACACATCATGCAACTCAACACTGACATTACAATTTGTGCACAAAGTTAGAATTTAAGATGTTGGTAATATGTGACTGCATTAATTTTATTAGTTTCTGCAGGCAAAGTCTCATTGTCAGCAGTCTTACATAGAGACCGTTAAATTTAGTGCATGCACTCACATTTAGAGCCTTCTAACAGAAAACATAACTATATTCACTTTACAAGTTGGCAACATATCATATGTAAAATAAACTGGATAAAGCCTCATCATTGCTAAGAAATCTAAAGGTGCTAAAAGATTCTTTTTTATATAAATAATACAAAATGTGGCAATATTCAAAAACAAATTTCCCCTTATTATCTAAAAGACAAATCTGAGTATTTTTTTTTAGTATGATACACATATTATTAGATAAAACACAATATATAATATCTACGTTTATTGAAAAGTGATGCAGCAATGGTGACCTTTTCTTTATTTCTTCAAAGAAAAGAGGAAGAAAAGAGGCGAGCCCAGCGATTAACACCTGTTTGGAAGCTTTTATTGCACTTAGGTAAAGAGTTGTCTTCAAAACAAAACTCGCTATGCAACAAAAAGAAGAGAAAAGAAACTAGATTCACTGTAAGAAGAGCAAGATGCAGCAGGGACTCAAATTGCACAAGCTAAAAAGACAAAACCAAAAAAACCCCACAAGGTAAATGCACCTTCTTTATGTTTCTTGTATTATTTGTGTTTGCACAAAGGTTACTTGAAACACTGCAGAAACATGCCAGTGACCATGCAAAAAAAATAATAAAAAAGAATTCAAAAAAGTTCATATCCGAAACATTGTATAATAGTTTTTATGTTCATTGTGTAGAATATTTGTCATAATATAAATAAAGTAGGTATTTAATTTGCCATAGATCTCAGGGCTCTTACAACTTTCAATATGATGTATGCTATGTGTCAATGCTCTCATCACTTCTGCTTACACCGCAACCTCTGCCAAGTGGTGCATATATCACATCTTTACAGAAACCCATAGCTCATCTTTCCTTGAGTAAACTACAAAACACTGCACACTTACCTGGGATTTCACATAAGATTAATCTCTTAAATCAGGAATGCCAGACAACTTAGAAGGCGCTGATGAATTTATGCTCCTTTAAAATGTGCCTTTTACCGTAGTTTCCACTTTTATATGGAGGCCAAATACTATCATGCGTCTTCAGATTTGAATGTATTTACGTTACCTGATCTTATGGAGTCTGAGGTGATCAATTTCAGACATTCTTGCAAGAATAAATAAAACCTCGCATTCTCTTTTTTTTTAAACACAGATGCAGCACCTTATCTGAAGTAGTATGATTACCAGTGATTTATACATATAATGGCCATATCCACAACAAGTTTATAAGGGATAGATGGTGTTGCCTAGCAACTGCTGAGTGCCATAACAGGGACTAGTACCTGCTCCTGGAGGCAGACTCCATCTTGAAGGTTTCTCTGTCTTCTAATTGGCCAGGTGGGTAAACACTGATCCCTTGCTGCTCCATCCTTCCATTTTCAGCCAGTGTCTTAAATGACAGAGAGCATCAACATTATGCTAACATGTAAGACGTGTGCACAAATGCTCCTAGCAACAACTGAATTAAAATGAAATAAAGGGGATATTTACCCCAAAACTGAGAAGCCCAGAATTCTTTGCCTAAAAGAATCCCAGATTTCAACAGCTGACGTGTGTTGTTCCTAGTTCCCAATCAGTTAAAAATAAGGATATTTGTAGCATGTAAGGGCTAGGTAGTAATTACTAAACACAGGAACCGAGCTGGATATGAAAAATGATGTTGGCCTTACGCCTTCTCCTACTTTTTAAAGATAGTCAAATTTACTATTGAGTAGTACTTCCACACACAAAAAACGTTGGCAAAGTAACTTTGTTACTGTGGTAGATCAGAAAATATCCAATAAGTCACTAAGGCAACGCCAGACTCAAAAGCACTTCATCCCTCCTTTTTCAAAAAAAACAAACAAAAAAAAAACGGAATAAGCAAAAAAATGTTGCACTTCAAGAATACACTAATTTGTAGCGTCAGCAACGTCCTCTCTTGAACCTGTAACCTGACCCACGATGCTATCAATGAAACATCCCAGAGTGCACATCTAAATCAATACATCAAAATGAGAAGCTGAATCCCCAGATGTCAGCAGAGACAGGACTTTAATTTTGTCTAAGATTTGCGTTCTCATTAGCTTCAGTGTTCGGGATAGGTATTTCACTCCAGATTATTTGTAAATCTTTTGCCCTAAATGACGTGACTCCACTCAAGAAATCTATACTTACGCTTGATTACACATACATACTCTGTGTGGTTGAGAGAGACAACTTGACTCTATGTAATCAACAACTTAGTTATTTTTTTCAGACAACACAGTTTCGCACTGAGTGATGACTCTACCAATCCATACAAAATATTGTTTAAGCTGACAGTACATGTTAATTCAGATCTGTAGATTGTAGCTCAATAGCAGCTTAGTAGCTTAAAACCTAGCACAGGCACGGAGTCAATAATTTCAGTGTAAGGACTAAAAGGAAGAAAAACACTCAGGGTGTCCTGGGCTACCTTTTACCAGGTTTTGGCAGCAGATGTTTTGGTGGGGTGGGGCATGTTTGGATCAGGCTCTTTTTGGCTGATTGTTTTTTTTTGTTTTTTTTACATTATTATGGTGTAGAATTTTATAGGTGCCATTAATTGTTCAGCTTGGATACATTAGACCCCCATCATCCTTGCTAAAGTTGCACTCAAATGACATGATATATGACACATCAAAATCTTTGTTTGTTTTCTAAAGTTGTAACATAGTCACAGATATGAGGTGTTTTGATATCTCTTTTTCTGCCTTGAAAATGTGTGTTACATCAATAGTCACATTGCTGCTAATTAGCCACAATTAAGTTTAGAATGAGCTACAAATAGGAGGAAAAAACAGAATGCTTAACTTTCTTTGCAGTCAAGCTTTTCAACACTAGAAATAAAAAGCTAATTAGCGCATTCATTAAAAAAACCTCCATTTTGCATTATGTTGTATCAATGTGTTAAAATATGCTAAAGGCTACCAGTATATAGCTACAGTATATATAATACAGTATAAGTAAATGCACATTGTAGGTGTAGCTTTAAGAATTAGCTATGTTTCCTCATGACTTCTTCATATGCATTTAATTAAAAGCTCAAAGTACTCATAAAAAAGTGCTTGAATCTCTCATTCAGATGTTAAGCTATTTATTGGTTTAAATTATAATCCAGTGTAACAGTGTCACAGTGTTAACAGAGTTTTGCCAAAAATGCATATATAGATGAGAAGGCACTCATAATTGGAATTTAATAAGCACACTCTTGCAAATGTGGAGAATACATATTAATTTAACTTATTTTCCGCAACATATTCCAGTGTTTGTAAATGCGCATGTTCCTCTATTTTTGGGTGTGTACAGAAAAATAGAGAAACATAACAACGCCTACATTGTCTATTTTGTTACTCTCTCATTTAACGAGCAAAACACAGTTACTGGCCAGTGCAGTATTGTCCTATGGCAAACACACGGCATTTACCCCTAATTAGTCTTCCTTAATGTCTGCAACACATGCACAAATGTAGTCACGTCTCACCATTTGTCATTTTCCCTGTGGCATGCATCAGAGTAAATTAGAAGAACTTACAGGATAAATATATCTCAAAAGACAAGCAGTTGGTGGCCATGTCTTCCTTACATTTCAGTTTCATCCTTGGTAATCAAATGATATTTTCAGAGGGTCGCTCACATTTATTTAGCGTGAACGAAATGACATGGTAAGCAAACCCTAAGTAACATGCTAGAGATGCAAATTTAGTGCTCTGTGGACATTTTTCTTTCACCTTGGGCTAACATATGTAGCACAATTGTGCAGCCTATTTTAAGTGCATTCAGATGGTTTGCCTTTTCTCACTTCCTCTTTAAATCTTTCCATGACCTCTTGATGGTTTCCATTACAAATCACTAAAACGCTAAACAAAAAAGACTATTCAGCCACAACCAGAGACTAGATAACTGTCCCTCTAGAAGAATATAGCAGAGAATAAGAAAGGAGGAGAAATGGAGTATGGAAAAATGGTGGCTGAGAAGGATGGAGGTGTGTATCCGAGCCCCCACCAGCAGCATGCACGCACTTAGCTGGGAGGTGAAAAGGAGAAAAAAGCCATGATAGAAGAGACATTCAATTCAGAACACCAAGGACCTAATCACCAAAAGAAGAGGATAAAAAAGAGATGAAGGATAGGGAGATAGAAGGGTCTGTAGCACCATCATCAGTAAGTTTTATTTATTTGACTGAAGGACGTATATTAGAAAATAGTCAAATTCAATTAAGTTTTGTCTGAGTGGAAGAAATATTTGAGAAAGAGTGAATTGTGCAAGACGAAGCCTAAGGAAGAGAGAAAAGGAAAAAAGAAAAGTAGAACTCGAGGAGCTAGTTGAATGCTTTGGGGATTAGCCTGTAGACATGTCATGAGTTGCAACATTGCCTCAGTTTCTCTGTTGCAACAAAGTGTGTTTGCATTTTAAATCAAATCCAGATGGAAATGGGGTTTTTAGCCTTCAGTGCTGTTAGCCACTCTGAGCAGCTTTAGTTCTTCACATTTGACTGCTTCTTCAGCAGCAACCAGGAAGAGGCTTTTCACAGCACTTTTATAACTAGCAGGAGATTACTATGCTTTTATTTTGGTCTTCATTGTCATTTTATCTTAGAATAGATCTGTGTTGGGATAAAGTTACTGCCATCAGGATGGTTTAAAAAAAAAAAAAAAAAAATTTAATGGCCACGTTTTTCTTCTGCTTATCCAATTTAGGATTTTGGGTGGGCTGGAGCGTACAGCAAAATAAAGGGAGTGAGGTCAAGCTCAAGACCTTTGCACATTACTGTACAGTTTGATTTTTGTTTGATTTAAAATCTGAAAATGACAAAAGTTAGCTGTCAGTTTGATATGTAATTTGAACATTTTAACTACTTTCAAGATGATCAAGCGTTTCCCTATTTTAACACCTTGTGTTTTCATGTGATGTAAATCTTTTTTAACATCACATCTGGCTACTTAGCTGCTTATGGGGAAAATGGCATATTTTAAGCTAGTGACTTACTGAAGCAATATGCTTAATTTCACTGTTGTTTAAAGTTAAGGCTCTTTACAAGCAGCTTGCTTGCTAGGCACTGTTCCTTTCCTCTGAACACTGTTCTGCCTTGAGAGGCAGAGATGAGTGATTGACAGATGAGGTCCAGACAGACTTGGATTTGATAAAACGTGCTGCCAGAATAAATATTAAGTTGTAAAAAAGGAACAGCACTGGTTTGCAGTCTCTCATGATCTATAAAAAAACATGAAAAAAACAAAACAATGCTTAGCATTTAAGAATTCATATTTGACCTTGTATTTCCCACACCTTGCAATTTGGAGGGGTAACCATTAAACAAGTAGGCTAAGGGCCACCAAGGCCCAAATGTAGTTATGCTTTGGCTATTATACTCACGCTGTTTTACTCATCCTATATATATGTGAGAGTGTAGCTCAGATGAGCTGAGTGAAGCAAAAGGCAACAATCAGAACTCAGAACTGGAATCTAAATGACGCTATTAGGCCACAGCATGATTTTATTTCAGACTGATTTAGTTCAGCACGCTTCCTGCATGCCACCTGTGACCTCCGAGTTAAGAAATGCAGGGTTATTGATTCTATGATGTGAGGTTCAATAGTTCTAAAGTGTAAGTGAAGTTGCTAACTATCTTGTAGCAGAACATACGTTTTTGAATGTAAATATAGTTTTTATGCATACACTAAACTAGTCTGGAGTGGATTTCATCTCTTATATATATGTGTCTTATTTATCTGTTATATCTGCAGCAAACAATGAAAAGATCAGAAAAAAAACTTGGCAAAGGTGGAACTAGGGTTGTTCTTTTTCCACACAACAGTTTGCCCTTTAATGAGGTTGTTTTGGCAGACTGAGTGAAGCCTGATGATTGTGTTTTTTGTAAATCACTTAGTGGCACTACTAGGCTCTTCGTGGGGTTTTTAAGGCCACTCTGAGATTGAGTTTTCAACTTTGTACACTAAGAAAAGTCAGATTCATATTTTGGTTTTATTTCCACAGTATCTTTAAAACTGGAAGCATCCTGTCTCAGAGTGATGCTGAGAAAATAGTTTGTGCGTTTATTACTTCTAGGCTGGACTATTGTAATATATTATCATCAGGTCGCTCTAAAAGCTCCCTGAAAAGCCTTCAGTTGATCCACAACGCGGCAGCGAGAGCACTAACTCGAACTGGAAAGACAGACCATATTTCTCCTATATTAGCTTCTCTTCAATGGCTCCCTGTTAAATTCAGAATTGAATTTAAAATCCATCATCTCACATACAGTACACAATCATGAATAATCAGTCCCCATCACATCTTAAAGACCTCATAGAACCATATTAGCCTAACAGAGCACTTCACTTTCAGACTGCAGGCCTGCTTACATTTCCTAAAGTTCTCAAGGCAGAGCCTTCAGCTACAGAGCCCTCTCTACTATGGAACCACCTCCCGGTTTGCATAACGGACACAAGGTAAAACCTTCATTTTTGATTAAGCTTATAATTAGAGTTGGATCAAGTGACCCTGACCCAACAGTAGTATGTTCCAGTAATGGTGGGTCATGGGATTGGTGGGATTTCTTAACCTCACAATACAAGGTGACTGTTGTTGTGAATTGGTGCTAACTACATTTAACTTAATTTAATTTACATTTTTTGTATAGTGCTATTATGACTGTGAGTTTAATAGGGAAGCTGGTTGGTTTGTTTTTTTTTTGTATTATTCATATTTATTTTTTTCATGGTTAATTAATAAATTGTTTTACCGATAACATTTCAAAATACAGTAAATTCTCCGAATAGATACAACATTATGCACAGCTGTATTGTAACCAAAAAAACAGCAAATAAGATTCTTGCAGACATTTTACCACTATTGTATATGTCAGGGAATGAGACAGAAATGCAGCTTTTCATTTGAAAAGTTATGCTGATTGTGCGCGTACATGTTTATTAACTTTTGTTAGGAAGGTCTGCACTACTGAATAGCAAAAAAGACTTCATTTGACCCATTGGTCATCCAGTTTGTAGTGGACAAACTATTGCTTTAAAATTGCTACATTATTAGGATGCAGTTTACCATCTACTGCCCACTCCATTTTATACTATTATTCAGAAAAACTTGTTTGCTGGAACACAGACGCATCTTTATAACTTATCTGTTAAAGCTGCGGCACACATTAAGTTTGAAAATAGAAAAAGAATTGTAACTGTTAGCATAATTTTGATTGGTCTGAATCAAGAAAAATAATTTGTAACCATCTAGTTAAGATTGTTTTTGTTCAGTCCACCCCAAAAGTAAAAAAAGTAATTTGAAGAGCAAAAGACATTTATTAAACTAAATCAGTGTCCTGCTGTTGGCAATACACATTGGTCACTGTCCTACCTGTATGTTCTGAGGGCCTTTACTCTGAAATTTGGGTGTTTTTAACTCAGTGAAACAGAAGCATGAACGGTCTCTGTCTCTCTGGGCAGTGAATGATTTATTTGCCTCCCACATGCCTTAACTATGACAACTTGTCAATTAAAGTCAAAATCATGGCTGCAGACACATGACACTTTTCATTCCATTCACTGCCATGCTGAGACACCTCTTTATATTTAATCACAGTCTTCCATGGAAACCTTGAAATGTGAGCGTCTGTGTGTGTTTGCGTGTTTAATTTCCCTGTGTTGTTCCATGGTCTGCCACATTGCCTTCTTCATTCAAACATCCTTGTTGAAGCCACAGTTTGATCAGGGTCTAAAGCCATCTGCCCTGGGTGAAGCTTTATGTGAGTTTTACTACAGCTCCCTTTTTAATCCAGTTATACTGAAACATGAAGAGGAAGCAATATAAGCCATTAACTACTTACTTGTCTCTGTCATCTTTTAGTGGTAATGGAGTTTTGCATATGTTTGCACTGACACAGGATATTATATGCATGCATATAAGACCAGAGAATTTTAAGTGATGCACATTATGAGATTTGAAACTCTTACATTTACAGATTGTCAGAGCAATAAGGTTATATTTGTTCTGCGCATATAACAATGCTCATCACTATAGATGAAATGTATCCAAACAAACAGTTAGTTCAAGCTAAAACATACCAGCAAAATTAGCAAAGGGATAGACAATGAAGCATTATAAATGTTCAGTCAGTCCATGGCAAAACTGTCCTGCTCTCAGCAAGGAAAAATAAAAATTGAGACTGACCCAATTGACCGCCAGTTTACACAGTGACAGAGGTCATTGTCAAGGCTAAACTCTGTCAACTACACCTACATTGAATTATGCAGGAAGTAGGCAGGGGATCATTATGTGACATCTGCAGTGCCACCAAGTGCTGGCAAAATTATAGCCTGGAGTACCATGTGATTGGCACTTAATGAGCAAATGTGACTGACAGTCAGCTCTAGCCTAGGGGCAACAACAGCATGGGGCTATGGTAGGTCATGAATCTGGAATAATGAAACAGTAAACGGTCTCCATCACTGGTATTGATTGTTCTTAGCCTTGGTCGACGTTTTATGTCCATGACCATCTAACAACATTGTAGCTACTAACATTTAAAGTAAGCTGCACTTATAGGCCCTGTGCATGTAGTAAAAAGAAGGACATGTATGGATGAATGACCCATTCTTGGAACCACTTAACCCATATTTCCTATTACGGTTGAACAGACTTTATTAAACTGTGCTCGTTTTATTTTTAGTCCTGTTTTTAAAGGATATGGGGCTTAAAAAGTCCTGATAGAGGTATTCTGGCATCACTTTTAAACAGGAAAGGGATAGCTTTGCAAAAATTATGCCTTTGCTGAGGACTTGCACTTGACTCCTCCTTCTCTTTTGTCTCATCAAGTCTTTCATTAGCATGTTGTTGGAGTGCCACATAAATGTAGCTGGTAATTCACAGGAAGCACCCCCACCTGCTGAGGCCTTCTCCTCCTAGTCCCCAGCCATTATGCAATTCCTCATGGTTGTGTGACTCTTCTCCACACCCACCTGTCTTCCAGCCTACCTCCCCACATATCAGTCTCTGTAAAACTTTCATCTAAAACAGCCTCCTCTCCCCACAGCTACTCTTATTTTTCAATTTATGTCTCCATTCAAAGATGGATGTTTACAGTAACAGTGCTGCCAGATTTTGATTTTATGTTTCATCATCAAATTAGTGTGTGTGACATTTGAATGATGCATTCCTTCACTGTGATGTTGTTAACAGGGTGATATGATATTCTCACCAATACATTAAGGTTGTGTATGCATCATTACTAAGCTTTGAATGGCTATAAAGGCAACTCCATGCTGGGGAAAGATGGAGCTATACTCTTGCTTTACATGCTTGCTTGATTCACTGACATGAAAAGAATCCAACAATTTAAGTGATTATACATCACTTTATTATTATGATATGACTTCAAGTTGTGAAATGGTGAGGACTAACAAACAGTTGGAGAAAGTTGGAGAAACATGGTGTCACTCATTAATTTTTTGCTCATTCTCTGATAGGTTTATGCAGGTTTTTCAGCGTAATGATTGCCTCCTTCACTTGCATCGACATCTCTTTGGACCTCATATTGAGAATTCCAGTGAAAAGTTACCAAACGCAAGTCCAGCTGAATATTTTCTTCATCATTATCACATCAGCCTTCTGCTTCTGTTATTTCCAAGTTCGTCTTCTTTCTCCGTGTCTTGTTTTTAACATGTTTTACAGCTGTAAAACCCTTTGAAACCTGCCTATGATATTGACTTGTCTGTGCAAACATAAAAGCAAAGTAAAAGATGAGGGGAAAATATCACAGCACAGGTAATGTGCCAAATGAAAAACTAAGGCATTATGACACTTTAGCCCAGCAGGAGCCATGGTCTCTACTGGTATGCTATTGTTATCCTTTGCACCCAGCACTACAACATGCAAACTGACCTTCTGTACTGCTTAGGAAGCCAAGCTGTTCCTCTCTGATAGCATTCCACAAATTTACTACATGTTTTTGCTTTTTTGTTGTTGTAATATGAGTAATATGTGTGTAATACGACATCTCAGATGCAAAATTCAATAATTTATGACCTTACAATTTTCAAAGGATGTTATTCAAGTTAAAATCCTGTCATGCTTTAGTTGGCATCTCAAAATTAATTTCTGAAATTGTACTCTTAACACTTTGAACAAAGTTTATAGTTATAAAATTTTATTCTGTACAGGACTGATTTGAATATTGCAAAAGCTCGTCCGTGATTTTTGTTTTTTCTCTTACCCTGTATTGCAGCCGTAATGTGTGTCTGGCACACATGTGGGTAGGGATGGGTACCGGTGTCCGGTGCCATGATGGCACCGGTTCTGACATAAACGGTAGTAACCAGACCGAAAAGCAGCGCACATTTCGGTGCTTTATTTCGGTGCTTTTTTTTCCCCTGAGCTGTGATACACTTCTAGCCAATCATTTTACGTTTCCCAGGATAGTAGGCGGGGCCAGGTACGTACGTTCAGTTAGAGCAGAGCTACAGATTAAAAATGCCCAAGGCGAAGCGGTCAAAGTCTGGCTGTACTTCACAGCAAAATATGCAAACTCAGCAGCAACAAGTGCTTTAAGCTGATACTGTGATACTGTCAAAGGAGGTAACACCAAGAATCTGATGAAACACCTGGCGACGCATAGCGTTTTTTTTAAAAGCCCAGAAATGCGCCGTATTTGATAGCTTGCTGCGAGACCTCACACTGTGCACGTTGGGTGGGTTGCCAGTTATCGGACCCGGAGCAACATCCCCCAAAAACCCGAAGAATAGAGTCCTGGCCCCTAGCCCTGCCAGTGTAGCAGAAATGATGAGGATGATGATGCAGCAGCAGCCGTTCTTCTCTGCGTGAGTAGCTTCATGTTGTTCGAGTGTAATTTACGTTGAGTAGGCTAACCACGTTATTACATTAATGCATGTAAGGTGAACTAGCAAACATCATCATAGCTACATGCGGCTGTCCTCTTGTTTGATGGCAGATGCTCCCTTCACCCTGGCCAAAAAGGCTAAAATGACCAAAGAAAAAGTGGAAAACAGTTAAACATGAGAGGTTTTTGGACAAAGTTTGTGTTTTTTTTTCATTGTTTAAGCACTGCTTCCAGCCAAGAGTGATACCATATATGCCCCATAGCTGCAGAAAAGGCTAACATTGTTATCTTTTTACAAAAACTAGCTGAACATGAGAGATTTTTGGACAAAGTTTGTGTTCTCCATTCTTTAAGCACCGGTTAAGCACCGGCACCGTTTCAAAAGTACCGATTTGGCACCGGTATCGGATAAAACCTAAACGATACCCATCCCTACATGTGGGTGATGAAATGTTCTGTGAATGAGACCATACTCAAACAACCCCTTAGGCTCCTAACTGGCAGAGTTCTTGAAAATAGGGGGCATGCCACTCCTTAATTTAGTTTTTGGACTGAGTAATAGTTCAGATGATCCCTAAATCATTAGCGCCTACTCACCATTCTGCACCTCAGACCATTCACTAATCAACTAATCAATACAGGCATCCTAACATCAAGTCCGTCCCTTCTTTTAGCTTGAAATTTCTTTTTGTTCCTAATTAAAAGATGCTCTCAGCATCTGTGTAGATAATTACGAATAGTAAACATGTCTTGTTTTGTATTATTTAAAAGAACTCCTAGTGTGAGGTATTTTGAAAATATGGTCCCATGCCAAGCAGTGATGTATGTGACTTACAGTAAAGCAAGAAAAATTAATGACCTCCGAAACAAATGGGCTACAATGAAACTTACAATTTCCTGATTTACCTATCTTTTCCTAAGCTAGCATGTAACAATGATGAGAAGAAGACGAAGAAGATTATTATTCTGTAACATTGTGAAATGTGATCGAAGGCCTTAGAAAGCCCTGTGAAGGTGAAACACTGGAAATCCAGAGTAAGTTAAATTCAAACAGTATTGTTCCAAACCTCTAATGACCTGCTGAGTACACAAAAATAAGAACGCTCTATGTCCAGATGAGCAGAATGAACTTTCTGGGATTTCATTACCTGGATGATTTAGTATGCATTAAGAGAAAAATAAAAACAGTTCTCTACTCTCAAGCAAAATGTTTAGCAGTAATACTTGCAGCTAGCTGGCCATCTAACTGACAAAACCCAAATTGCTACCAGGACCAGATCTATTTTACCACATGGGACAATATTTCTTTTGTGACTTTATTTCTTTGGTCCAGTTTTGATTTTGCTATTCCTCAGCAAGCTCTTTAACTGGAGGCTCTTCTCATCACTAAGATTTCCTGGAGTTCACTTGCAAGTATAATCTCTTGTACACTCAGCAAAGATAAGCATCCCAGACACCAAATGACTTTCAGTGATTTCACAGTTTTTAATTGGATCCTATGGATAAAACAATTTGTTATCTAAGAGTTGGGGGTGTTTGTGACTCTAGGCAAAGACTGAGTGATCTGATTTGAATAAGAGGAGCATTGTAGTGTTGGCACATTTTCCAGTCTTTTGTAGAAGACTGACATTTCATATACATACCTAAAAATTATAAACCCATTCCAAACTAAATTGCACAATCTGTTACATTTTGAGCAAACCATACTTTGTCTCCAAATAAAAAACTTACAAAAATGATTTTCATCACAGCTACTGTGCTTTGACTTGTCTGTGGATCACTTTTTTATCAACTGTTTTTACATTATTGTGCTTTCTAGTCATTTGTCCATGCCACTTTTTTAAATACACTATCTATTGACTTTCTTAAGGGGATTTCTTTAAGTGTAGACTAAATGCTCACTCACAGATTGCTTTACCTTTGACACCCAGTGTGGTTACAGGACAAGGTCACCGTAACCTCAGTTCCTTCTGATTCTAATGAATACATTATTTTCATGAAAACCTTCAGGCAAAGTAAAGCATTCAATAGTTTTAGAGTTTTTAAAACTAGCAGGAAAAAGTTGATCAAAAAAATAAGTGTCACATAAAACATAAATAGCTTGAATAATTTATCTATTTTTCCCTCAAAGTATTTAACAACATTAATGGCTGGCTTGGGACTGCTTAAGACAGCTGTTTAATTTTTATATTATGGCTCAGTGGTGTGAATTGTCACAGCTGAAGGTCTTTGTTTTTTTGAGTTAACGTGTAGGAAATCTACACACGGGCTTCCTCCAAACTAAAACAAAGTGCTTTAAGCTGGCCTATGGAGCTCCTCCCCTCACCTTCTCCGCTCATTTGCCTCTATTGGGGTGGTGTAACAAGATATGAGTTACTGTCCTTGGTTACGTCTAGCTTTCACACATGCAAAAATGGGCTTGTGTACATATATGGGCCCTGAGAGGGATCTAAATGCAGTGGTCTGTGAGACTGGGTAATGGAGGACAGTATGTGTCCTGGGATCATGGCGAATGGATCCTCCATTGCGAGGGCGATGAGACCTGAAGGGCGACAGAGAGATGGAGGCATTGAGGGAGAGAGCAGCCGCAGCCCAACGCTCTGTTAGGCACCTAATGGAGAGGCTGCAAGGAAGCAGCAAGCACTATAGGGCCCACTGCTCACAGAGGAACACAAACTCATAAACAGAGAAGAAAAGCCAAGCAGTATGGGGTGCTTGCAAGACTGGTGGAATTCTGATTGACAAAATCTCTTGCCTCCTGACAAAAGAGTTCTTTGAAAGTGCAACAGGATACCTGTGTGTAATAAGGTTCTGCTCTATGACACAACACAACCATCTTTTTTGGTACTGACAACAAATAAAATCTGAGGGTTTTTTTTTTTTATCATGAAGATTATATTTTTGTCTTAAAATTCACTCCAGGGCTCATCAAGCGTCAAGCTTTTAATTCATAGGAAATTGATACTTCTTTTTTTATTTTTAATCACATCACGAACTTTTCATTTTCTGGTTAGGACAACTGCACCTCGGATATATATAACTCATGGAAATCACTGACAATGGCTTTAAAAATATATACATTTGGTTTGGGTTTTTTTTTCTGGAATTATTGATGTTCCTGGATCAGCTTTTATGTTTCAGCTCAAAAAATATGCATTGCCTTTTCCAAAATATATGTCTTCCAAGATGGAAAAAGAACTTAACTATATTAAGACAGTGAGACTGCATATGTAAAATTTCCTTTGATCCTAGAGTCTGGGACAAATACAGATGGTGAGACCCATTTTTTCATTTTCCTCCATTTAAGAGAGAGACTGGGTTTCACATAGCAAATACATCTCTACCTTTACTCTACACATTATGGTTAATTGGATCAAAGTCTTGCATTGTAACAAAGCTTACAATTCTTCCTCAGTGGTGAAGCTATTTTAATGAGCTCCTTTTCAAACATTCTTACCTAGCAAGAAACTAATCTACATCAGTGCTATTTTCTGTACATAAAGAGAGCATGGAAAACCAGAGCTTCATAAAAAATATCATTTCTCTTTTAGTTTTGCATCACTTTGTTGTGTTTAAATCTTTAAAATCCAAGCACCTTGCTATAGTTTTCTCTGCTGATTTAATTCTAGTTTAACATGTTTCTGAATTGTTAAAGCGCAGCACACCTTCAAACAGATCTGAAAATCTGTGCCAAAGTTATGAACATGTATTTTTAAAGACCTTAGCCACGCAGAGCAAGTTACTGAGGAACAATTGAAATGAATAATTGAAATAAAGTACTACACCCAAACAACTGGATAGAGCATATTGGTTACAGAAAGGGCGTCGAGTAGGTTGTTCAACTGTCAGACCGCAGTAAAGTACCCTTCTTAGCATTTCATACGTACTATTGGGGGAGTATACACGGCACAAATTGATTGTAATATAACATCAAACCTCTGTTCTGCTTTCGCATACATGGCGCATTTAACATTGCTCTCAGCATGCTGCATGTCGAAGCCGTGATAGTCACTGCCACACCAATTAAGGCAACACACTAAGAAGAGAACTAAACAGCCAGCAACGTCTCCTTCTGTTTCAAAGTGCATTTGTTATGAAAAATATTTTATGACTGCAACCATGTCAACAAACATTGCTTCCCAATTACAGTTACCGTCATGCATCGGCGGTACACTAATGGGACTAAACAAGTCTTTAAAGACTAGTAAGAAAGTGTAAAAGTGTAGTCCTAATAATGATCGCTAGCTCCCTCCAATTAAAAAACAAAACAAAACTATAAAATATATATATGTACAATGTGATTTTTTTATAATAGGAATATAAGTATATATCCCTAACTTATAGTTACTCACCGGTGAGTTATTTAAAACAAGTATGGCATTTTATTGTCACTGAATGTATAAGGTGTAACTTGCACAACCTCCTACATGAAAAGATTATGAAAAGATTCACACTCAATTAGTCTCAGTCTCCTAAATCATTGGCCTTTCTGCTGCTTCTATGTAGGGAGAACATGTATTCACAAGTGGGAATGGGTTCATTGAAAAGACAGAGGGGGAACTAGGTTAGAGAGCCGAAGCCCCAGAAGGGCTCCACTACACTCCACTCAATAAGAAAAGCCCTAAACGGATTTCAGTGAGGGAACTGCTCAGGGAGAACTGAACAGATTGATGGATACACGTTCTGCATGCTATTGCTGGTGGGACAGCAACACCAAAAGCATCTCATCGACAATTACAGCAGAGAGAGCAGAGAGAGAGATAAGGCCAGGGGAGACGATGCATTTCAGGAAGATATTAGGTTTGGCTAGAAGAAAAATATATCCACACAGCCTTATTCACTCAGTTTCCAGTGCAGTGTGTCAAGAATGCTTGGCAGTAGTACATGAGTGTGTGCAATCCAAATCCTCTCATTGTATTTCTGCGGATTCAGTATGTTTCAAGGTCACTCATAGTCACCTGTAATTGATTATTATAAGCAAGCAGCCCTGATAAGCTCCTTTCACCATCTTAACGCTGAGCCTGTTTGAAAAAGACGGTATTCATCTCCAATGTTGACTGCCGACAAAGGCGGCGTAGCCCATTAATACCCTAAGCTCAAGCAATCTGATGATCTACAATGCAATCTCAAGTCACGTATAATGGGACAGATATGACCGTATAGGCATTTTTTCCCTTAACAAAACAATGCATTTGATAATAACAAGTAAGCTGCTCAATTGAGCATTTAATGCAGCATCTTTGCATTTAGCAGTATAGAAGAGAAATGAAGAAGGTGCTGTGAGTGCCATTAGAAAAGAACAACAGGTTTGATGTAACGTAGAAAAAAGTCTTACATGTCTTATATTCAAGGCAACAGCGAGAAAAAGGCGCTCTGTCATTCCTGCAAAACTGTAATCTAGCAGTGTGAGACACAATCACTATAGGAGAATAGGCATGAGATGAGCCACCTTACAATTCTAAAGGACATGAGGCTTCGACATCACATCACAGGTACTATCTAATACATATGCTGAAAAATAACATCAGCTTCTAAGGGGCTTTGATAAGATATCTCTCTTTCGCTCTCCTTTCCACCACTACTTTCTCGCACACAGCAGGATGCGTGTGGCTTGGCACAACTTTTGAAGTCTCACTTGGACACCCGGCAAAGGAAAGGGTTGCAGGTGTTGATTAGACGTCAGCTTCACTTTGGGAGATAAGTTGCTGTGTGAACAGGCCATACTTGATTTTCAAGGACACAGGATGCATTTGAGAGACTGCCAAAGGTCCACCTTCATGCTGCTATTCACAATGAAAACAACCAATGGGGGAATGACACTGAGAATGCACTGCAAAATGACTCTTTCAATCATTTTGTCTAATACTAATGCACAGAGTATTACGCAAAGGAGGTGAAAATCAGGCATTAAATTAGATGTGCTTATCAAATTAAATACCTATCACCAAATTAATGCATCTTAATCTCACAGATCGTATTCATCAATAATGCTTAAGGGCTGGATGACAAGAGGGTGTACAATTCACCCAAAATTTATAGCATCAATTAACCAGTTTCTCACAAATATCTATACATTTCTGCTCATTAAATTATCATTTTTATGCATTAGATATTCATTAATCAACTGCAGTGTATATAGAGATAGTACAGTTTATTGCATTTTGCTGAATGTTTGCTGAATGTTCCAGGCAGTTGTACATGCCGAAGACAATCACATGAACTTCAGCCTTCGCGTTTTAGATTTTACTGCAGGACTTGAACCCAGTAGTCATTCATCATGTTAAAACAATGTAGGTACTGATGATGTGGTTGCTAGGCAACACTAACTACTTGATGATTTATTGAATAAAAGGACATTCGTGTGTATGAGATGGGTGATTGTCTTAAATTACAGAAGTGAATTTTTGTGATGTTTTTTGCTACGTTCTGTGTCTTTGGGGCAAAACTGTGCACAGTACAGCAGATAAACATCACCTGCCGTAGAAGGAAAGTCTAGTGTATTGAACTTGTTGCTGCAGTAGACAAAGTAAAAAAAGTGTTTGCAAATAAAATGCAATGAAAGAAAAGCCATTGCATCCCATTTCTTCCATTACATCCCTGTAGTTCCTTTTCTGGAGGCTATAACATTATGAGACATTGCCCATGTGCTAAGTCCCTGCATTGCAACTGGTTTAGGAGAAATGTAGGTCATCATAGAAAACCCACCTCCAACCCCCCTCCAGCTCAAATCCAACTGACATCTTTGAGGCGAGAGAAGTCTTAGGCTGCACACTAATCCTTCCAGTCATACTGAATTTCAAATTCAATCTCGGTTTTCTCATTATTGGTTTTGGCCACACTGAGACCCCATATTGGTCAAGAGATAGTTCGGCTAATCTGATATGGCGCTGTAGTAAAGCCTGTATAAAGTAATGACTCCTGGATCCATCGGGTATCGATATTAACAGCACACCGTAGGTGAAAACGTAATCGTGAAGACGTTAAAACACAGCTTGGCAATTCTGCCATACCTGTTAGTTTAGTGCAATTTGTTTGGATGAAACAAAAATATTTACAGTTTACACCTTGTGAGATGGAAAATAATTTGCTCAATGGAATACAGAACTTCAAAAAGTAAACTTAGAGCTGGATCAGGTGACCCTGAAGGCTCCTTTAGTTATGCTGATATATGCTCCGTCTGCAGCAGCACTTCATGTGATACACTGAGCACCCCCCCACCCTTCTGATGAAGTTGCATAATTTTGTTTTCCCTCTCCTGATAATACAAGTGGCATGGATTTGTTTCATTCCTGTGAGATTGTCTCAAATGTTGAGGGAAACGCACTGTAATTGTATGTCTGTGTGACAAGAATCTAATTCCATCTCATAACAGACTGAAACCCTCCTCATTGGGGTGGGCAGTGAGATCAATATTGTTGACATGGTAGAAAACAGTTCAGGATGTGTCTGAGTCAAAGCAGCGCAGGGATTGCACATATCTAATACACAGTTGTTGTGTGAAACTCTATAGCAGCGCAACAAAATGGTCCTGAAAGTGGAATGTTTGGATAACCCAAAGCACATGACAGTGACTAATAAAATGTTGACAGGCACAAACCACTAGCTACACAGCACTGTATAATGTAATATGTCTGGGTAGTGTTAGTGATGTTAGGCAATCCACATTGCCTGGAAGTATGATGCTGATAGAAAATGTACTGCAGGTGTATTATATGTGGCAATTCTTTATATGTGTGATATGTATTCATTACTGTTTGTTTATATAACTACATATCACAAATAAAATATAAATTGTTATATTGTGCAATGATTCACATACACTAGAAGGATAAAGAAGTCAGCCACCTACACATAACACCTGCAGGAGCTCCTCGACCGTGAAAATCCAAGCCATGAAGCTCCCGGTGTGCAATTTTTGTGATGATGTTAACGCCAGAGGAGATTTAGAATTCAGCAGACTCAGCCACATTGTAGCTGAGTTGCTGTGGTTCTTAATCGTTTCCACAAATAATAACATAGTAACTTCATAATAATACCACTTAGTTTGTCGTGGAATAGCTACAAAGGAAGATGGAACTGTTGAGTCAACAACTTCCTGTTATAGTTCTACTCTCAAATTCATTGAGCGCTTTAGAGTAACCCATACTTTCACCAATGTTTGTAAAGACGGCTTTCATACAACTGTGGGAATGGGACTGATATCAGTTGAATTATAAGAATAAAAGGTGTGGTCCACTGCCTATGGATCCCAGATATCCTAAATTGTCAAATATTTAGTGTGTATGTTCAAGCAATACGTATATTTTAAATATACTTTTTATGCTTTCAATTAAATAAAACTCAAACAAACATACAGTCTGCCTGTTAGAGACTAGCCTGTTTGTCAGGCAACAGAAGCTCTCGTGCAGTGGGACGTTTCTTGTAAAATGCCTTTTTATTGGAGAATTAAAAATGACACAAAAGCTTGAAAATTGTTTTATTTTCTGTTCGCTTCTTCCATCACCCCCTTTTAAAAATCCTGGAATTACCCCTGATTCACACACATGTGAAAGAACAAACACACAAGCAGGGTAGTGGGAAAATAACATCGGAAAGATGGTCTGGAGCTTTTGTTGCACAACTGCTTAGCCTTTAACCATGCTCAATTTCATTTGTTCTTGGACACATTTAACAGTCTCTAAAGTGCCTTCCTTTGTAGTCTGTCTTTTTAGTATTCTCTGGGAGTATCAGGTTGATGGTTCTTTGAATGACTTATCTTTTCCTCTCCCTTTTCAAACTGTTTAAGACTCATATCCAACAGAGTTCTGACCCATTTAGAATGTTTTCATGGAGGCATATTTAGGAGGAGACATGATGCACATCAGTAGGATGTTGAGCATAGGGCTGACAGGCCAAGTTTCACCTGAAATAGAATGACAAGTAAAACATCTAGGATTAGGACTAAGTTGTGTCCCAGGCTGTGAGAAGCATAAAGTTGTGTATCACAGTTGGCAGTTTGGTACTGTACTATACCTTGCCGTGAACCTGTGTGGGCAGATGTGCTACTCTGATTTGGCCGTAGGCTCGCAGTAGTAATCCAGTCTGCAGGGTGGAGATTGAACATGGAAACAGATCAGAGCGCGTTCTGTGTACATCATGCAGATAATCGTGAGGGTCATATAAAATGTGAGAGCACAGTGAAATAATGATATATTCTGATAGCAGGGTATTTCTATAGCATTCTCACATTTTAACCTTTTCAACTTTCACTTAAAAATTGATACAGTGATGTTTGATACTCGGTTGATGATGTCGCAAGTTTTTAAAAGCAAAATGACAGAGTAGGAAAAATGGATATGTTCACTAACACTGCCTTGCTTCGGTTGCTTACATCTTAGAATTTATTTATATCACTTCTTCCAATCAGATGGTCTCAGTCTGTGGCACCAGAAATTATAATTACTCTAACTTGCATATGTTATTAATGTGATTCCTGAAATTATTTCACGTCTTGCACCATTTACTTATCTTGCATTGTTTTAGAAAGTACACAGATCCAGTATGTCTTTCCTTTAAGAAAGGTACAGTATTCCCCCCAATTAAGTAATAAATGTCCAAGTTGTCATACAAGAGTCTTATTCTGTTTGTGATGTTAAGTTAGTATCATTAAGGCCGACTTACCTAGAAGTCCCTTGGCTCACTGGTTAAAAATGTCTTTTACAGCAGTGCTATGCTGACATTCACCTGTACTGAAGGCTAATGCGCTGCCTGACTGAAAGTTGGGCTTTCTCCCCCTCACTCCCCAAAAACACACCGACACCACAACACACACAGTCACACAGAGGTCTGTAATGTAGACGCAGACCCTGAGCACACACTGATTAGCACGACGAGGCTACAAGCTTAGCACGCTCAAGTGCACAGCTATGGATTAGCAGTTAGGCTAGCAGGACTCCTTGATTATGCTCTTTGTGGTGACAACCTGAGCACAACTCCATTATAATTGACCTCCTGTTAAACCAAGCCTGCTCTTACTTTCCCATAATGGTTGCTCTGAATAAACCTTTAGGTTCTTTAGGTGATGCGTGGCCACAACTCACATGGCATTTCACTATGCAATTGTCACACAGAGGTAGACCTCCTGCTCCCCAGACTTTATTATCATGCCATGCTCTTTGGATCCCCCAAATGGCAATTATCTCACCATGTTCACAGGTGATTCAGCATGAGTTCCATTAGTCTCTTGGTAGAATGCTGTTACATTAGTTCATGGCCTCTGGTCTCCTGTTAGTTTCCAGGACACAGTAATGACAAACTGGAGCAGTCTCTGAATCAAATCTCTAGTAAAAGAAAAAAGAAAGACAGAAACATGATGTCATTTTCAATAAACATTTTATTTGAGTAGTTCTATAATGACATAATAGTACAAAGTCCCCTTCTTGTGTCTTGTGTGAGACACTCACACATAATTACATAACATTTTCAGTAAGATAAAAATCAGCAAGACTGGCAGGCTGGTTTCCAAATCTCATAAATTGTTCTCCATGACATAAATGCCTAAAGTCATTGCCTGCTCCTGCAAACTGGACGATGTCAAGACAATCACGGAGATATAGAAATATATAATGAAAACAACTGGGGATATTACAAATATCATCAATATGGGTATTTATAGAGGTCATGCTTTTGTAAATGTAACATTTTTTATTGTGTGTGTGTGTGTGTGTGTGTGTGTGTGTGCGCGTGCGTGCATGCCTGTTTTGATTTGATTTTTTAATTTTTTTTATGATTTGAACAGGCAGGGGTAATGAAGTGTCATTGGACTATAACTATAGTGCAATATCTTTAGCCCACATAAATCACAAAATGATTCCAATAAGTGGGAGCGATTGCTATTCACGGGAACTGGATCAGGACACAAGATTGGCAAATGTAATATTTCGGCTCTAATTTAATCTAGCTATGAGGCATTGTACAGGATGAAATTTAAAATGTCATGTCATGGTATATTCTGGAGGCATTCATGTTTATTGATAGGATTTCTGGGTTTAGACATGCTAGAACTAAGGTTTACCCAAAAGTTATTTTAGCAGGAAAATTGAACAATCGTGTTTCCTTTTGTGAACTGATTACAATCACAGAGTGATCCTCTGCGTAACAGTGTTAGTAAGAGAATTTAGATCGTTGGCCATAATTGGAGGGAGGTTCCCGTGTTGTGTTGCTCATCTATGTGACTGATGATGGGGCCTTGCTCTCTGTGGTCTCTGACAGGGCCTCAGTGGACTAGTCCTAGAGCAACTACTCAAATGTGACAAGCAGACCAAGCTGGCAGACAGTGGCCAAGGTGAGAGCAGGACAGATGGGAAGCCTCTCTCTAGAGTATCTTGCACAAAGCACAACCAAACAAACTGCTTAAGGATTCACTTTAGATTCCCTTCCCATCTTGCAGGCATGGTTTTCTTCTGGCCCCTACAACAAACCTTTATCATTTACATTTTGACACTTGTGTTCTTCACGCTTGCTTGCTGCACTCAGACCAAGGTCTTCAAGGGTAATCAGTTGAGTTGGTCGTTTAAGACAGGATGCATTTGTAATGTTATAGGATTGACCATAAATCACACTGAGATTGTTAGGGAAAGCAGGAATCCAGCCTCTCTCTATAATCAGGACCATGGACCTATAATGCATTTGGACAGACAACACTCTCCTGTGATTTCCTGTCAAATTTTACAAAAATGAAGAGCGGTGTGGGTTGAACTTGAGTGAGTCACCTGAGGCAATGGCAGTGCTCACACCACCAGTCCAACCAGACCCAGCTCCTCCTCTTCACGCCTGAATGCCATCCTAAACATGGCTGTGCTGACCTTGCGAGCAGCCATTAAACACCTGGAGGAATTCTTTCCATCTAATTACATTTGCCATCTAAAGCCCTCGTTTTCCGCTCAGTGTCTTTCTTTCCCAAAAGCACAGGCTTTTGAAAAATGCTGCTACAGAGCACAATGAAGTTTGTTGTTTAATGCATTCTGTGGCTTAACAGTGGCCACTTGAAAGCCGTGGTGAACTACACTCTCATGTGCCTTATAGATTTGTTTACTACTCAATGCAGCAATTTTTATAATAAAGTTGGTTGTTGAAAAAGAAATTTAAGTTCCATTCTTGGGTGCTGTTAGAAATATCACTTCTTACATACCTTACCAGAGTCCAACTGAATAACTCCAGACCCACATTAACCCTCCAGTATGCAGAGGTGCAACAAACTGGACTATGGAATAGTACATATTGTGTAGTGTTAGTATCACTTTAGTTAGATTGGTTTACAAACATTATTTTTTTAAAAGTAGCCATTTCTTGGACATTTGTGTTTTCCGTTCAGTGCTCCTCTGTTTGAGCAGCTTTCCAGTTGCCTCTTCTCCAGTACAGGAGCCAGCCTTAGCAACCAGATATTCAGACATCCTTGTATGGTGCTCGGACTGGTCCCACAGCCTTTCTACCAGATAGTGATACACAGCCGCCAGGTCAGCCACCATCCGGGCAAGCACCACTGCTGAATGGACCGTGGATCCGTCATGACTTTACTGGGTTTTGACACCAGTGTTGCACCACCTCTCCCCTGCAGCTGAGCTACAAACCAAACCGCAGCACGTACCAGGTACCGGGAGCCATCCTGCCCTGCCTACCCCCACCCCTGTGAGTGGGAAATCAGCTACAAACAACAGGCTGGAGAACCAGATACCACCAGGTGATCTGTTCATTGGCATCTTCAACCAGAGTGAAAGGGCAACCCAGAAGGTAACAAATAAATGGCCAGGCACTTTCTTTTAATTGCATTGTTTTTATCGTACTGTACCTGGCCCCAGATTTTGGTTTGTTTTGATTTGAATCTTAAAGAAAAAAAAGTACAAATAAATATATTTACAGTAACCAGTGTTGGGGGGAAAAAACATATTTTAATAGCAGTTTTTAATTTGTACTTTGTACTGACTGTTGTTTTCCCCAGTGGTTTATTATTTCAGCTGCAGCTAATTAATGTTAATTCTTTAACCACTAATTTAAACCTTTGTCTGTTGGTTAATGTGCTCTCTACAGACACCTGATTTTGTTCTTTCTATGACCACCAGTGAACTTTGTTTTTAACTTCAGCAGAGTTGTAATTTTCCTCTAGAGAAATTATCTAAGAAAACATGTACACAAATAAATAAGAGTTACAGCCATTAAATCTTTATTTTTTAACCTTACCAACCTCATAGCTCTAAATCAGGACTACGTAGGTAGTAGCTTGTGGAATAACTCATGTAACTGCTGATCATTCCAGTGTGCCAGAAAAATCAGCATCAATTTGTATCAAATGTTTTTATGATGCTCGCCTAATTTCTGATTTTAAAGGTTGTGAAAACAGAATATTTCTTGTGAGACTATGTTTACTCATGCAGGAATATCGTGCAGGGATGTCTTGCGGAGAAGCATAACAACAACATATTTATACTTCTGCTATATATCTACAGTTTGTCTACCAAAGCAGTCTATGTTTAGTCATTCATTCAGCTAAGAGAGAAGCAGCCTCTTCATCTATTATCTAATGAGAGTAAATTATTTAAGCAGGATCCTGTCTACCTGAAAGTCACTTTAAGGCCTTGGGTTACTCATGCTATAAACCAAAGAATCTGTTAATATAGATCAAATTTCTAACTACAACTAAAAACTGTAGCATTTCAGTATTCTTGTGTAAGAATCTTTCACCGCTGAAAGGGGTTTAGAGTCGTCAGTCAACTGAAATTTTGAGTTGTGGTTATTTATGACTAACTTCAAATGATGAAAGCCAGGCAGTGAAATTTCATAAGGGGTTCAAACATTTTTGCATTTGAGAATTTTATACCCAGCTTTTAAAGATCGAGGATAGTATTTATATGAATCAAACAACACTTCACAGGTATGTGTTTGATTATAAAATCAGAACACAAAATCACTGTTCATGCGGAGCCATGGTAAACAAACTGCACTGAGGTCTGACACTGGTGGGGCAAATAGGCCTCATGGTTGAATGAATGAAAAGCATTAGTAGCAGCACTTCACTGTAAATAGACATGATGCTGAGTGGTTTTTGATGGAACGGTGGTGGTATTTTGATATCGCTCAAAAACTCAGCCACGACTTCTCCAAGCAATTACTATGCTGTCATTTTTGAAAATGGGGTGTCAAATTCTGATCACTAAGAAGAGCGCAATTACACCCAGACCTGACCGGAATAACAATACTTTCTATTGTTAACATATGGTTTGACCAGTGCCTTATGCATGTCACAACATAGCCACAAAGAATTTGTCCAGACGACCAAAAACTCCCTACAGTGTTCAATTTTGTTACTACACAACAAAAGGAGGGTGAGAGAAATACAAACACTGCCAACAGAACAAAAGAATCAGTATAAATGTTCATATTTAAGAATTCATCTAAACTTTAAGCTGCCCTGTTAAACACCTTTTTGTGAGATAAGACTTTCCTCTCTCACCAAAGAGGGTAAAGAGTAGGTGGGGCATTCTGAGTATGTTGGTGATCGGAAGGTCATTCCGAGCACACAGGCTTAGGATATGTGATCCATTGCTGATTACCTTTTTCCACACCACGAGGCTCCACCACACATACATTTCTAGCATTAAGCACTTGAAGGAGCTGCCTTCACTAATCAGCAAAGCTTCAGTCAGGACTGGGGCATGCACTTGCAGATGTGACGTAGATGTGACAGGAAGGCAACGTTTTGAAATTGACTGACTTACTCCTTTAGGAAGGATGTCCTGATGGCCAGTCCAACTGCATGGTTCCTTGTTTAGTGTCTGCCTGTCCCTTATAGAAAAATATACAACCATGCAGTGGTTCACAAAATGATGCTTCTTCAGTGCATCTTACTGAGGGGAGCTTTACAGATATTGTACCATGCCTGTTCCCTGGGTATCAGGGCTGTTCTTCTCTCAGGTGTTACTGTCGAAACTATGACCTCCGGTAGTAACCTGTGCCTTTGGCTTGGCTCTCCACCTTTTGCTGCCCAAGAAAGCATTCATCAATGTTTTGTTTCCATACGTACTTCAGTACAGACATTGTAACATTCCCCTGATGCATTTCTCATCTAAATCTCATAACTCAACATAACAGTTTGTACTTCCGTCACTCATAACCGTAGATCCCTTATTTAAATACTGTCCAGCACTGCATTCGTACTTTCTGACAAATCACTTCAACTTGATTTAAGGCCAGTCACACATCGTCAATTGTAGTAGTGAAATTGTTCTCAGAATAAGTTTCGTTGAAACAATAGAAACAAATGCACTCTTGTATCACAGGTCATGGCACTGCGAACTACACAAAAGCATGGACTATACACAAGTTACATGTAGTGTGTGTGCAGCAGGCAGGAATGGAGGACCCAGTATGCAGACTGCAGGAGGCAAAAGGTAAACGCAAAACTCAGAAAACTAACTAAACTGTAAATACTCATGGATCCTAACAGGCAGGACACATAGTGGAGAACGAGGGAGAATGCAACACTGGATGGAAGACAACAAAAGGCTTAAATACACAAGGAATGACGAGTGAACACGAAACACACGTGGAACACAACTGTGGCTAATTGCACACAACGAGACAGAGGATGCAAAGCTGAACATCTCACATGAGACGAGGTTACCTTCAAAGTAAGAGAGGCAAAACAGAACATGGGCCACACAGACAGGAGACTACCAAAGTAGAATAGGAAGTAACAGGAACACACACACCGGGAAAGAACAGACATGGAAACGAGACACAAGAACACAGGAAAGGCACATCGCAAAACTAACAAAACTACACATCAGAAACACTAAATATAACTACATACATTACAATACTAAAATGCAAAGGGGAAACCTGAGAAAACACTAATATGAAACAGTGAATTTTTGCTACAGTAAGATCGAGTCAGATGATTTGAAGATATTCAACCTCTGCGTAGACGACCAAAGGGATATGACCAATTCACTTGCAATTTGCAGTTACTGATGCATTGATACAAAAGAAAGCATTTCCCTGAAGACAGACTTTCATCATATTCAAGCCACCGAAAAAGAATGAGTGATGATAAATGAGAATGAGGGCCCGTACCATTACTTGATCTTTCCCCATGACCATTTTGTATAGTAATAAATGTAACTTTCTACTGGATAACTGTTTTATTTCATGTTTAATGACAGTGTAAGCATCTTCTATTGCTGAGTTGAGTGGAAGCTGGAGAACACTGTTTATTGTTCCAGTGGTTGCTCAAATTGTTCATCCTTTTGATTATTGTCAAACTGTGGTTTGTTGTGCTTCTCCCCCAGTTGGGCTAAGACAATGCTACAAGCTTCTCAAGTTGTGAGGATGTAAACACTTCACTTGTTGACATGAGCCGAGCCATGTGGGATGTAAGTTCAGCTTACAGCTTTTGTCTTTTCTGCCAGTTCCACCACTTAATAGCATTTCATTTGAAAAAGCACTTTGATTCTTGAGTTGGTCTTACAGTTGCATACATTCTACTAAATTTTTAAGAAATAAAATAAAAACACTTAAAGTTTTTAAAAAAATGCAAAAGCCTTCAGGATACAAATTTATCTTACAAACCACATACTGGAGAGAAATAATGTCGGTGCCAGCTCATCCATTTATTCAAAATCTTGACCTTTAGTCAAACTGGAACAGTACAACTTGTTGACAGTAACCATCCCAAACATGAATTTATGCTTCAGCCATGAAAGCTGAAATGACTTAAAAAGTAACTGTTTCTTGGACACCTTGTGTTTTTGAGCGAAGGCTGATTGCCCTTCCAGGTGTCATAAAGACTGAATGGACCGGTGGCTTTGTGCAATGACATGGTAGCCATTTCATGGCACTCCCCAATGGTCAATGACTCTGCTGCATCATTGTTCCACACCATTGTGCAGCTCTTTATGATCGCAGCTGCCACCTGTCCTCTATACAGTGTTATCCAGAGTGGGAATGGCATTTTTGTACTGGTGGAACTTCAACTGACAAGCTTTGACAAGCCATTTGAAACCACTCCCATAACACAAATCTTTGGGCTATTCTACTTTAAGCTCTTTTGGGATAAATAAAGTATATCTTATCTTAAAATGGACATACAGTAGGACTCTACTCATAGGTACTGTGGACTTGCTATATTTGGAAAATCTGTTATACAAGAGGTTTTACAGCAGAACATCGGCAGTATTATACTTCTTGAGTAGTGTCCCTCCAGCTTGGCCATTAGCTTGCTGTTAATTTCATGCAGCGCTCAACACCCTCCCTGTGTGCAAGCACATAGTGCCTGCATATTAACTGCTGAGTCAAATCAGACATTTACAGAAAAGGGCAAGACATTTGTATTAATGGCTAATTGACATCACATTAGTTTTATGCAGAATACAACACTCGGCCAGTCAATAATCGTTTATCTGAGCAGAAGCTCAGGACTAAAATATGAAGGGTTTGATTTTTTTTATTCTCAAAAATTTGGAAATAGTAATGTGGTAAGTCTCCAGCATTACTGTTTGAGAGTGCTTTTGTGATTAGGATTTTTTTTTTTCTTGATTTCAGTGTAATGAGCAGCGTTGATCTAAACATTGGACTAATTTTCAAAACTTTATTATTTACTGAAATGCTGGATATATTTACTTTGAAATATATAATATATTTATTTTAAAAAACATGTTCTTACATTTTAAGAATCATTCTGGTGTTATCCAATTTGTAGTATCATGTCATGACATCTTATTTTTTTTGCAGTGTTTTCAATCAGATCTCTTTTTCAAAAAGTGGTAAGGCTGTCAGTGGTAGCAGTGAAATTGGCCTTCAATTGAAAGTAAATATAAACATATGTCTTAAGAAGTGGTTTACGTGAAACAAATACAATGCACTCACACAAACTATTGTCAACCTTTACTGGATCCATGTGAAATGTAGCTTCAGTTTCCTGTTCTTAGCTGACAGGAGTAGCAACCAGTGTGGTCTTCTGCTGCTGTATGCCTTTTGCATTAAGGTCCCACGTGTTGTGGGTTCCTTGATCGTAACGAATGGTTGATTGCGTTATTGTTTTCTTTCTATCAGGTTGAAGTATCCTGGGCGATCTTCTTTGACCTCTGACATCAACAAGCTATTTTCACTCACTGGGTGTGTTGTCTTTTTCAGACTGTTCTCTATAAACCGTAGAGGTGGCTGTGTGGAAAAATGTGAGTAGATCAGCAGCTTCTGAAATATTCAAATCAGTCTGTCTAGCCTCAACAACCTTGCCACATTCAATCACCTTAGAATCCCAAAAGTGTGTCACAGCAAATCAATACAAAGTCGTATTAAACCATATTTATGATGATTGTATCTTCCAGAATTACAATACTTCCATTAATTGGACATGAAGAGTCCCTGAAGGACTTCAGTTTTTAAAAAAACAAATCTTATCCTTTTAAACACACTGCTATTGTTTCTACACATGCTTCAGTGCTAAAGATATTTTTATTGTGTTGATGCAATTCTCACTTAAATCGCTCAACTCATCAAAACAGTTTGTACATTTGTCAGTCACATCTCTGGATATGTCCTTTAGCTGAATACTGTCTAGCATTGCGTTAGCGCTCTCAGTCAAATTACTTCCAACTTTTTTCTTTTTAAATATGTATGAAAGAGCAAATCCAGCAATACAATATCAGAGACTTACTTGCAAAAAGAAGAAATACATACTTGCAATCTTCCTGTTCTTAGCTTACAGGTGTGACCCTGGGTAAGGTCTTATTCTCTTGCTGTAGCACTTCTGCTTCAAGGTTAAATGTGCTTTCAGAGATGCTCTTCTGCATACCTTGTTTGTAATGAGTGACTTGAAGTAGTCTGGCCATCAACAAGGTATTTGATGTCAGGTTTATATTCATTCTCCACAGAATCTTTTGCAATGTCTTTTACACAGGTGAGTCTGTCTTATGACAAATGCCTTTTGAAAGCTGCACTGAGAATGAATGATATTTCTGCTGTGAGAATGGTGCCAAAGCGATTGAGAAAAACTTATTTCTCTCATTTTTAAAATTATTATTATTGCTATTATTATTATCATCATTGTTATTATTAGTAGTAGTAGTAGTATTGTCCTTTTCAAAGTCTTTAGACCATATTTATTTCGCGACTCCAGCAAATGTCTGTGCCGGATACAAATTAAGGGTAAATCAGTGTATGTTGAACGGAACACTTGAAACAAATGAAAGTGAAGAATGTGACATCACATTTACAGGAGGATGAAGAAGTGAACATGTATGGGAAAATCAAAAGAAATGGGATCTTAATAAATAAATGTATGCAAAGTTTCACTTATTAATTAGGGGATAGCATACAAACATATATACATACTCATGCATATTATATGGCAAACCAGAAAACAACTGTAATTCTGATCAAATCAAGTCATTTTAGCCTTCTTTTCTTTTAAACAATATAAAAATACAACACATTAAAAATGAATTCATGGCAATGCC
The DNA here is from genome assembly GCF_963969265.1 of Rhamphochromis sp. 'chilingali'. NCBI lineage: Eukaryota > Metazoa > Chordata > Actinopteri > Cichliformes > Cichlidae > Rhamphochromis > Rhamphochromis sp. 'chilingali'. Next base: position 35,580,936 of record NC_137940.1, read on the forward strand.
CACTTCAAAGTAACAGACGTTTCTCATCTGTGTGGAACTTCTCTGAAGAGTAGTTGCTTGCAATAGAATAATTTTAGTAAGACTATTCTTGAGTTTGGATTGAAATGTTTTAAGTTTTTTTTAAAGTTTAAAATGATGCTCTGCTTTGGTACAGGTACTGTGAAATAAAACACGGGTGTTGTGTTAACCTTTGGGTCCACCTGTACATTCACTGTCAAAAAGTTCATTCACAATTTGGAAACATCCCTCAGTAGACACGAACTGGTGTTGCATTCATCAGTTTAACAGCAGCAAACAAGCAATTACAACTTAAGTTAGCCCAGACTCTTTTAGCTCCATCAACTACTGTTATCTTCTCTTTAATAAACTACTGAGCTCAAGCCCTGTTCAGCGTCAGAATTTCTTATATTATCAGGTTATTATGGAGTCAGATGTTGGATTGGGCTGAAGCACCACTGAGTTACTTGCAGCATTAACTTACACAGAGTTTGTGTTTGAGTTCAAAACTAGCCTTTTATCAACCACTGCATACAGAGAAAGCTGCTAAGGCCCTTGTTGTCTGTAACCTTTTGACTCTTAAATTTTAAGATTGGGTGGACTGATGAGGCTTTCTGGAGAGTGTTCCTACACAGTTTCAACCTCCAATTGAAAGTTGGGCTTTTATGTCCTCCTTTAGCAAGTTAGTTTCCTACTGTATCAAAATTGATAACCTGTTGTGGGAACACAACAAGGAAAGTGCTACCAGGAATGGGCCTCCTAGCCAGTGATGCACCAAACATCTCCATCTCCAGCCCACAATTTGACCAACAGCCCATTTAGCTGGGGCATTTCAAGGAGGACCCTTGTGGACCATACGAGTGACTCTGTTGGGGTTTTGCTAGGCATTTGCTGGCAACTTCCCTGGTCAAGCCAAAAGAGAACACTCACCAGTAGCTGTAGGGGTTCCTGTGAGTTATTTAAACTCTAACTCCGTTTCTCATCTTCAGTTTCCAGCTTAATTAAATTCAGGCCAGGTAACTTATTCCCTCCAGGCTTTGGTGGACTCAAGAGCTGAAGAGGGCTTTCTGGATAGGAATCCCTATTTACAGTTTCCATCTTAGAAGTCTTAGTCTTGCGACAACTGCCTAAAACCAACATTGCTCATTGGGTGGAACCTGCATAGCTCATGAAATCACCATAAGTACCTGCAGTTCTTTGTATTTTCCTCTCCTCGAATACCAATAGTGAAAATTCATAATCCTGTAATTGATTGGCCTGAAGGTTGAAATGCCAGATGGAGTAATTATTGTCTGCCCACCTGTTTGCAACCGCCCACCCCCACCAAGACTGTGCCAGGAGAATATGAGTATGGGAGAGGTTCAGTAACAATAAAGCCTAATTCTTACCACCCATCACCCCTGTGACCTCCCTGGGGCCCCACTGCCACCTTGCCATCTCTGTAAACTGTCATGTGCTGAATGGGGGCGGGGCTATGGAAAAATACGTCAAGGATTAAGTGGCTGTGGGTATCATTAGTCTCTCTTCCTCTCCTCTTGGTTCTGTGTTTTCTTTGGAAAGATAAGACTTTACAGCCCTGCAGCCTTTATAGACTTGGTTAAAGAACATTACAATAAAAAACAAGTATCCTATCGTCTGAAAGCAGATACTTCTATGGAGGAGTTTTCTATGCTCCTGTTGGCCATTTTGAATACGTTGTTATGCCTTTTGGATTAAATCATGCAGCAGGACTCCTAAAGCTGAAGCTGCCTGTAAAGAACTCAAGGCTCAGTTTACTACTATCCCAGTTCTGAGTTAGCCTGACTTGTGTGTTTATTGTTGAGATTGACACTTCAGACACCCAGGTGGAAGTGCCCAAACAGGAAGCTGCATCCTTGTGCCTTCTTCTCATGTCATCTGTCTCCATCCAAGCAGAACGCTGGGAACTTGGAGCTTCTGGCTATAAAGCTGGCATTAGAAGAGTCTCTTTGTTGTCTCCTCAGTCTTCAGTTATTCACCAGGCAAATAGAGTAAAGTTGTTGTTGCCATCTGTGGGGGAGTAGAGCTGTCCCCCTTCCTCAAATATTTTTTCTGGTAGCCTGTTGGTCTGCACAATCTATGCCTACAGAAAAGCTTCACATAGAGCCCCTGCATGTGTTCCTCGCAGGTCAGGCATACTGTGACAGACATCGTTTAAGATCGCAGCCCTCATTTTATATCTCAGGTGTGGAAAACATTCTGTTAATCAATGCACCTCAGTCTATCATTGGAGTACAATCCTCAAAGCAATGGCCAGACTGAGCAGGATAACCAGGAATTAGAAGCAGCTTTCCACTGTGTCACTGTCTGTAATTCCACCTCCTGGAGTTCACTTCTCCCCTAGATGGAGTATGCCCAAAACACAATGTCTCAGCCACTGATCTAAACCCCTTATAGTGTTCTGTCAGGTATCAGCCACTTCTGTTCCCAAACATGATTTTGCAGTCCCCTCTAGTCCAGTATCATCTCCACCACTGCAGGAAGCTCTAGAAGGACAGTGAGGAGGCCTTACTGTGCAACACAAAAACAAATGGAAAGGACTGTCCATGCACCGTCACATGCTTCAGGTCAGAGACTTCCTCTAAAAACGTTCCACTAAAAACTGACTTTGAAAGCTCATTTACTAGTAGACTGATCTGACTAAAAGTCTTCATTTCCTTTCTCTTTAGGTAATCGCATTCAAATGCAGGACATCAGAGGTTGAGTAAAATCCAGAATTCTCATCTTTGATAAACGGCAATGAATATAAATAAGAGGCAAGCAAACGGCAAATAAATAAACCAAAAATATCCAAAAAACAGCCCGGCTTCATTAACGGTAAGGAGCTGCAGAGATCCCCTCATTTAGCCAAAGTTCACCTCAGCTGTGCATCCCATTGTCTTCAGTTTTGTCTTTGTCTTTGAGTGATGCCTTAAAGCATGTAACCTTACATATGAGGTAATATCCTCTTGAAAAATGTTGTTCCAAGCTCAAGTAACATAAGTGATGCTGAAACTGTTCTGGCAGTCACCTTACTAAAGCGAATATTCATTCAAATTCCTTTAAAGTCTATTTTATTTCACTTTTAGAAACACAACTGAATTATTTAGTCATTGAGAGTCATAAGATATTGCATGTTATGTGAGCGTATAGCAAGGTAAAACTCATCTAGCACTGGAATCCATGCTGCTTCAATAGTACTCCAGCAGTGCAAAATGACTACCTCTTTATATGCTTCATATCCTATGAGATTGGCATTAATGCAACCCAACTGCACTCTCACCCTCTCACTATTTGCTTGTGCCAGCAGGTGATTGTATTGCACTCATTATAACCTTTTTTTTTTTTCATTAACAGTCAGTTATAACAGTCTCACCTGCTGCTTTGATGCTCTTGCGTGGAAACGCAACACCACCATTTCCTTTTCCTCATTACTTTTGTACCGCTAGCATGTGCCTTTTGTTCAGGATTTAAAGGTGCAGTCACAGAAGCTTTATATTGCGGCTGTAATGATATGAAGATAGTTCAAGCTGAATCAATGCCCAGTTTAGATTTAAAATTAGCATTATTTTGCTTGCCTGCACTTACAGATTAAAAGATCCACAATGAACTTTATGGCACTGTTTACAAAGATCTATCACGATTGTAGGTTTAGCCTTTATAGTTGGGGACACGATGTGTGATTTTGCACTTGCAGGTTACATTTTTTTTTAATTAACCTGCGTGCAGGCCTGGAACCCGTGACTTCTCTGCTTAAACTGTCAGTGAAGCAGCTACAATGTGAAACTTTTGCTTAATGTAAGCATGGAAACTATAGTATTTTATTGCTTCATCTGAATTAAAATCCACTTTTCTTCACTCTTCTGCAATTTTTTATTTGTCATGTCAAAATAATATAAGCTACCTATAGCAACCAAAACTCAGTGTCTGTGGCCTGTGTAATGAAATTTGCAGCATCTAAGCTGTGTTTTGATAACAGGTTAATTAACCTTTTGCTCATTCTGGCACATTTAACAAATCAAAATTAACACCATACTTTAAATACATGAATGAGCATGTAACCCTCTGGGAATTTATCTGCACATTTCAAGTGAATATCTTGTGCATATTATGCTGCAATATGAAGCAGCAATGGCAAACTGTTCTTATGGGTAACTGATTAATGACACTGTCAACACTGATACTGTAGAATTGTATTAACTAGCAGTTTGTTATAAGCATTCAGTAGAGCCATGATGATATTATATCATCATGTCATTATATGAGTATGTAATGAGAAAAACAGAATTCAGATAAAGGCTTACATAAATTGTAATTAATTGATTGTAATTTGTGGGTACACAATGGGCACAAAACCAATCTGTGTGAGCCAGATTTTGGTTTGTAGGGGATCTAATTATTATTTCAATCAATGACATATAGATCAATTCATAAATTTTATGTAGTATGTTTTATTTTCCTAGATTGTTGTTTGATTTTGGTATCTTACAAAAGTGAAACTATTAACATTCAGCAGGGGCTGAACATATTATTTCCTCCACTGTATTAATATTGTCATAATAATTTCAACTTTGCAGTTTGTTCCATATGAACCCACAAGTTAGTTGGCTTTTTGTTGTCTCAATACATTGACATTCAACAGACATTCTCCCATCTATCGACTTGCACTTTTATTGTCCCTCGTCTTTGTAGGCTTTTGTGATTTTGTACAGGAGAAAACCCATTAGTCCACTGGTTTTTTTATCTTCTGTTTTTAAGATTAGTCGTGGATGTTTACATACCACAGACTTGGTTGATGTAGGTTTTAAAAGTCTTTAGAGTCTCTTTTTAAAGTCATAGTATAGGAGACTGTAAAAGCCTGACTTTCTTATAATGTTTTGCATCAAAAATGAGAACGGTCTCTTTCACGAAGTTCAGTAATTTTGGGGGGTTATTTTTTACATTTTTGTGGGCTTTTAGACTTTATTGAAATAGGATAGTGGAGTTACGATAAGAAAGCTTGGAGACAGAGCAAGGGAAGACTTGCAGTAAATGATGTTGGGGTGGATTCTAACCTGAGCCTCTCCAATAGCATCACAGCATATGGATCGCCTGCTCAACCTAAATAGCTACACCATCACCCAGGAATGGATTTCTTACTACACTAATAATTAATTCTTCAAGAACCTGATTAATATGTTCTAAAAAACAAAGAGTAGAAAATACAGCACATATTTTTAAAAAAGGTGCACAATGAATTTCCAACAGTGAAGTTGTTCTGCCCAGACCTCAGCGGGCCTTTTAGCTTGTTTAGATGACTGGTCCAGTGAAATGACCCAAATTAGGTCGTTAGAAGAATATCTTTTATGTGCCAAAGTGCCCCCAATGGAGATGCATGAGCTATTGTGCATGCACAGCTTTCAGTCTGGGCACAAGAAAGTTGTCCAATATTTCTTCTGGTCTATTAGATGTGCCAAAGGCTCAGACTGGGCTTAAACTCACTGCTCTGTAACAATTAAATGTGTACAGCGAAATATTGCATAAAACTATAGACTGCTTTGATAAAACCCGACAGCCATATCATGCATATTATATTTATTTTGAAGGTTTTGCAGGATCAGTGGTCACTGTGACGAACAGGTGTCAGCATCCTTATGTCTGTTCATGAAACATTTCTTTTTTTTTTTGTTCAAAGCAAATATGCCCCAAACTGCTGGACCCAAGTTGTCCCACACAAGGATGACAGCAGAGTGAAAGCACAAAACATTTTTCATTTCTATTGTTTTCTTTTTCTAATTACATTTCTGAAAGTTAAATCCCAGTTGAAGCTTTATCTAGTCTGACTCAAAATTATTTTTCACTAAATTAATTGCTTTACTCAAAGCAGAGTTATGGGAATACTCGGAGGCCCTGTCTTTACACAGACTCTGTCAAGACATGAACAATAAATGATGGAATCCACAAATAGAAAGACTAAGAAACCATAAAATGGAACTGAAGTACATAACTACTTTCATTAAATAACCACGTCACCATAACATGTCCACAGTTGCTGTAGCTGCATATGTTCTGTGAATTGTTTTAATTTGGAGTGTAATGAATGTGCCAATTACGTTTTCACTATGAAATTATGACTCTGTAATTTGAAGTTACTGGGAGAGTGTACTATATGGTTTACATGGGTTGGAACAGTAATAAGCCTCAAATGCTGACAGTGCATCAGCAGCAATGCACCATAGCCCTCAGAGAGCCATCAAGCAGAAAATGATAATTAATTAATCATGGAGTGTGAGGCAAACTCGGTTCTATTAGCCCTTTGGTAATTCTTCCCTCAGCCTTCCACTCTAACCATCGAGATCATGGCTCTCTAATAAGGCTTGTTTACTCAGCAGCAATTTGGTCAGTGCACTGATGACTGGTTGGAAAATGTTCCTGAACTCTAACATTTACATTATTTTGCAACAAAATTAAACAGTCTGCAGATTTGCTGGTTGCTTGTATACACAGCAGTGTGTTCTGTATTGCAGCATAACACACCAGAATGTCTCTTCACTGCTTCTCTCTGGTTTTGGTTTTTGTCCTTGTTGGTTTGTATTCCATCCTGTTCCAAAGCTGTCCTTTCACCACTGTGTTTACAGCACTCTTCTGCATGACTTGGTTTAAATATGATTCTCATACTTAGCAGTTAAGTGGATGGATGCTTTTGTTTGATGTCAAAGGTGGACATTGCTAAAGCATACGTCCTTTGTGTCTCAAAAACTGAGCTAATTCCATAAGTTTGTAGCATATACAGATATACACATAGATTTAGAGGCTAAGTAGTTTATGATAAAGACATTTTTAATCAATGCAAGTCGCATCACTGCACACTGTTTCTGTAATCTTATATAATACTGGTGCTAAACTATTTATTTCATTATTATAGCATTATACTTCATTAAAGTAAATGGAGGGTAAATACGATATAAGATCAGCTTAAAAAGTTTGATATAGCTTCATTAAGTCAAAGTCTCTACCTGGAATCATTACTCCCACAAACACACTGTCTATTAGAAAAAGAGATAAGGGACTGACTTTGATTTTCATGATGATAAATGGTTACAATTAATGTTCAATTAATTGCGATAATTAACAACTTAATATAGAGCCCAGCCAATTAAAGTTAAATCCCACTGTTTAAAAATACATAAGTGTGAGAATTCATATTTTGTTCTCATTAGTAAAGGTTGATATACTGAGATTTTTTAAAAAATGCCTCCAGGCAAAAGTCATCACTATACACATGTTCAAGGTAAAGATCCATAAATTGGTTTCTATGTAAAATTGAGTGCTGGAATTAGCAGTGTGCAAGTCCACACTGAGTATCACTCACTGCTGGACTGTATGAATTGTATGCCTATGTAATTACAAAGCAAGACCATAAATTTGTCACTGAATTGGTCTTAAATCATGTGGTAATGCATCAAATACTATCTCTCGCCATTCAGGGTGTTTACTGCATAGGTATGTAAAGGCTGTGCTTTTGGTGCCAAGTAGTTACAAGGAAAGAAGGTTCTTTAACTTCAAAATTGAAAGCTATATTTTGACAACTTGGACCCCTAATGTTTTACATTAGAGGTCCAGGTTGTTTGAAGGGAATGACAAAGAGACAGAAGACTACAGACAATCCCATAATGATGTTAACAAGCAGAAAAAAACACCATGAACACAACATCCTGTGATCTTACCTGTAAGCTATTCTGATTATTCTCCTGCATATGCTTCGTAAATGTTTTCCATAAATGCATGCTCCTAACTGGAAGTGTTACATGCGGGCATGCTGTAACGTAGTTTTGGCTTGCCTAAAGCTATGACTGATATAAAGTACAAATACACATTTCCACTCTTCAACACCTGAAAACCATTATCTCAGTTACTAAAAAAGGAGACAGCAGTATGTGCTTTTATTCTGACTCAATATCTCAAGAGGGCTATAAACACTGCCATGTTGCTACAGACCATCTCATTCATGCAGGTCTGTATATATGCGTATTTTATAGCCTGTGGTCTGGCAAGGACAGAGGAATTAGCCTGATCCACATTCATTAACCTCATTCTCATTCTCCAGAGCAACAGTGCTGTAGAACTGTCACCACAGCACAAAAATGATGAATTGGTAATCAGTTGAGAGCTGTCAAGAAAGCTCCAGGAATACAAAATTTACACACTTGTTTGCCCTTGCATTAACCGTTTGTAATCAAATCACTATTTATCGTTAGTACAGTTAGACATGTTTTATCACCCAGTGTTGTCATATATGTACAGGCAGGGAGACAATAGTGGCAGTTCTCATTAAACGCACTAAATATTGACTCTTGGTAGAGGTGGGGCTGGCTGTGTTTATTTCTTATAAGTAGGCCTCCCCCTAAAGCATACGATGCTTGTTGGTTGTGATTCATTTTTAATCATCCTCTTTAATTATTCATACATTTCATATTGAAAATAGAGTGCATGCAACAAATCAGTATGTTTAGCTGTTGTAATTTTTTAAGTAAGCTAGCAGGTAAGAAAATGTATTTTTAATTTGTACTTCCTTAATTTATTGCATATGTACAGAACAAGAATTATTGGTTACATTAAGCTTATGTGGAGCATCACTAAAAAAACAGTTTGACATCAACACCTAGTTATGCGCCCAAGGTGACCACTCTATGAGCAGAAGGATCCTGTGGAGAAATCAATACAGTGACAGCTGAGCTCCAGAAACTCCAAACTGTATCCTAATTAGGTGGTCGGTGTGTACCAAGAGTTTTCCTCACTTACCTAATTGTGCTTTAAAGTTCAGACACAGTGAAGAGTTGGAAAGGAGAAGGCTTGGGAGGCCAGTTGATGGGTAGTCTACCAACCTGTTGTTAATGGTTCTTGTTTTAAAAGTTAATGAGAGCTGGAGTTAAAAGCAGCATTAGCTAAAGGCTAGGTGGAGCTGAGTTATATGGATTAACTTTTCATTACCACCTCATTAGGTGGGCCTGGGGATTTGAGAGACCCTTGTATGAAATGTAGCATGAAAATATCCAAATGGGCTTCCATAAAGCTGGTTTAGAAGGGGGGAAAGTGGAGGAGTTAAAGATTGAGCTTTTAGCCCTCTCCTCATCTCTGAGATCACTCTACAGTTAAGCTGACATCATTTGCTCCCTATTAGCCAATAAGAAGGCAGGTTGTAGGAGCAGAAAAGCTACCTTTTCTTAAGGAGGTGACTTTAAAAACTAGACTGGGTCATTAAAAGCGGAATAAGAAGGCCATTATAATTCTAACACTGAAGTTGCCATTTATTTGCATTTGAAGTCCCTGGTGTAGTAGTTAAATGTCACTTGCCAACTTTAATGAGAGTAAAGTTAGAGAGTGTAGCCAGAGCTGATTAGTGTTTTCTGCAGCAATTTTATCCAATGCAGTGTCCAAAGGAATCAACACTTCACACTGAGAGCATACTGGGCAATGAGATTGTTCAGACCTCCCCACAGCTAGCCCAGCTATCACTAACACGTTAATTACCCTGAATCAGGAAACAGAAGTGCACAGGTCTTTAATACTTTCTGTTAGTTATGCATTATGTAGTGTGCCAATAGGATATGCTTTAAAATGTTTTTCCCTGCTTTCCCTGCTTGTGATTTCAAAATTGTTTGAAACAGGAACAGTTTCAGATGAACAGTTAGTCGACTAATGAGTTTGTAATTGCTTGAATCATATTTATTAATTACCCTAATTGTGATCCCTAAGGTTGAAGAAAGATATCTAGTAGTACAGAAGTGAACTGGGGGGGAAAATACCCTTGACTTTTCAAGGCACTGAACACTTTCCTGATGGGTTTATGAGCTTAGTTACATGTGAACACAAAATTAAGTCAATTTTTTGATTATTTTTAGTGTTTTTAAGGATTATCCAGGGTGTGTGTGCAGTTTGACTTTGAGAATCATCTGTTGCTCATCATATTTGGTTTCAAAATACCAAGACAGTGACAGTGCTCAGCTAGCATGGTCACAATAGGCCTTCATTAACCAGTGTGTGACATTATGAGACTATGTTGATGTTTTATGCTATTCACATGTATCATCAAGTCCAGCTGTTCCCAGCGTAGTTTAGGAGAACTGTGGTCCAATCTGGACTTTGGGCTTCAAACACAGTCAAACTTTGCATGACTTGCCTGGTGCAAGTTGGCTTGAACGTTTTACTTTTGTTTTATTTTTTATTTGTACCTGTCTCAGCTTTGGTTTGATGGTTTCTGCATTTTCATTAACAGCTGTGGAACCCAGTGAATTGGGACATACAGTTTCAGCTCTTATCAAGCGATACATTGTGATCACTGTAGTAGAAAATGTTGGTAAATCAGAAGACGGGATGTTTTATTGTTGGTGAAATGAAGACTCAACCGATTTTGATGCATATTAAGGTATCACGAGTCACAACCAAACCAAAATGTAGAACCAGAAATGCTCTAGAGATACTTGGCAATACCAGCAGTATAAAAAACATAATCCCCAGTAACCAGTGTGCAGGAAACAAATAGTAAGATGTCCAAGACATTGCAAATTAGCTAATGATATAATGTGGTGGCTGTGATGGACAGATGACCTGCCCAGGGTATAGATAGATATTGCTAAGAAAATGGGTGAATGGAAAAAAGTGACAAATAAAAATCAATAAGGAAAATTAAACATTTAGAGCAAAATAACTAAACAAATCAAACCTAAAGCAACCACGAGACAACCCTAAAACAGGAATGGTTTTATAGGTGGAGACAACTGACAATTTTTCCTTCCTCACTAGTTTTGCATTTTGCTAGGATGAGTGTCACTACTGATAGCATGAAGCATTACCTGGACCTTACAGAGGTTGCACAGGCAGTCCAGCTCCTCCAGAATGGCATTGTGATGCACTGTGTAAGGCAAGATTGATGACCCAAAATGCTGAGGCAAAACTAAACTCAAACCTCAGCTTTATTGGTGAAATCCAAAAGTACAAAAAGGAAACAGGAAAGCACACGAACTAAACAAGCAGGCAGAACACACAACAGGGAATGAGAGAGATCGCACAAGAAAAAAAATACATGAGGGATTCCGGGTAGAGAGAAAACACCTGGGAAACATGGCTGAACACAATCAACTGACGAGACGAGGGAAGCACAGCTGAACATAGAGACTGTCAAACTAAAACAGGAAATATGAGACACACGCACGGTGATGCAGACAGACGAAATCCGGAGAACAGAGGAAGGAGATAGCGAAGGACAAGAGACATAGCAAGGGAGTGAGGGGCGAGGGACCAGAGAAGGCGAGGAGCAAGAGACGAGAGAGGGTGAGAGAAACCAGACAGACACACAGAGACATGACTAGGGAAACAGGCAGAGAAAAATGAAGACAAGACTGACGTAACAAGGGGAGGCAAAGGAGCTTGCAAAGAAAAGCGTCTGGACTTCTTTGAGTTACTTGAAGACGTTTCACCTCTCATCCGAGAAGCTTCTTCAGTTCTAAGGTCAAATGGTGGAGAGTCCCAGATATAAACCTAGTGGGAGTTTCCCCCCACAGAGGGACAAAAGGACCCCTGATGATCCTCTAATCGCCTGAGCCAAGGTGTGAAACTGGGTGTGGGTCACAATCAGCTGGATGACTGAGAACCTTCACAGACGTAACAAGGGGAGAATACACAGAGGCAAAACCAAGACAAACAGGACATAAAAGGAAACAGACTAAATAACCAGGAACCTAAGAACTAGGAACACAAACTGTTGTGGAAGTTTTCCATTAAATAAAGCCTGCAGACGAGCGGTGAGCGGTAGCTAACACTCTTTAATCCAAACACACAAAGAACAGACAAACAAGTTGGTGGAGAGCCTGCATGACCGCGGGGCAGACGGTCAGCAGAGTCTCACTGAGCCTAGCATGGCTCTCAGTTAAATACCTTCTCCAGGAACAAAAGGCAGTACACAGCTGTTTCACACCTTAAAGTTCACACTCCCTTGTTACCTCCCAGAGTCCTCGAAGACACAAAAGACTCTTCCTGTGGAGTTCCTGTTTTCCCCCAACTTCCTTACTACACCCCCACCATTTGTCTTACTGTATGAGTGTGAGACATGTTCAAATCCAGTGGCACCAAAGTATCATACAATAAAATAATGTGATTAATACATAAGTAAAAGAAATTCCTATACAAAACGAAGAAACACAGAGGCACAAGAGAACTAAACTATACCAACCCAAGACTAAGAAGCAGATCATCACAACAATAGGATTGCTGTGAGCCTCAGCACAGTCTCAAGAGCACGGAGGAGATTCTAGGAGACCTGGACAGGGTCCTTAACCCATTAACAGGATGGGTATCTGCTCATTTGTGCAAGGAGGAATAGGATAAGGAGTGTCAGAACACTACGAAATGTCCTCAAGTAGGTCACTGGTGTGAATGTCTCTAACCAAAAACCAGACGCCAATTGTTTCATTAGGAGTATGCTCCAGCAGTCCAGACTAGCCTGCCAGATAATTTTTTCACTTTTGTTTTGGGGAATTGTGTGAGATCAGCCCTCTGTTGGTTGATAATTTTCATTTCCATCAAGCGATCCGGGATCCTTTTGTTCCTAACACATTACCCAGTCCATTATCAGTATAGATGTCGAACATGATTTTTATCCCTCTGAGATCTGACGAGTTTTCAAAATGTTCCTTTATTTTGAGCAGCGTATATTAGAAAATGATGTAACAGTCTACTGTAATAACAATCAGCAATAAATACCTCCAGCAATATATTGCGGGGAATTATGTTAAATGTGTGCACAATTGAACAGAAAGTCCCACAGAGTTTCTTTGTCCATCAGTGTGATCTATCAGAACAACAAGGGGAAAAAAGAAAACTATAACGTGTGAAAACAACTCTGAGAGGTGTGACTATAATTTGAATTAATGAGACCGTATCATATAAGAGGAACGGTCTTGGAGTGACTGTGGTTGAACTTGTATCATTTGGATAATTAAAGCAACTTACTTTGACATTTACCACACGTTTGTGAGATTCACACTAACGATAACTGACACTGAGGCTGGCCTCTCCAACTGTGTTTATGATAAAATGATTGTCCTAGTTTATTTCTGCTCTGATACTCTAATTCTGGTATTGACTGGAAGAGAGAGAAACTACTGACAGGAACAAAATATGCAGACCCATCATATCATTATGTTTATTATATTACTATCCTTGATGCTTAACCTGTGATAATGAGATGTTGGTAGGTGATTCATGGCATTCTCTTACCTTCTCTCTTACTGCCATCAATTAAGCTGCATAGTTTTTCCTAGAGTTAAGAAAAAAAACAGCTTTTTAAACATGTTGCTAATGCTGCCCCCTGACAACTTCCCATTACCATTTACTCGTTGGGGTAGCACACATTCACTGTGACACCATTTCCCATGATTTCCCTTGCTGGCCAATTAAGGAGCGGCACAAAGTAAGTTAGTTGTAGGCACGCTCATGCTTTCTTTCCCATTGTGGAATAAAATGATTACTCACAAGCTCACAGAACAAAATGACCATGTTCCCTGAAACAGTCTGTTTTGTGAGAATATGCACCCAGTAACATTAAAATAGTAATCCACGATGTGTCATTTCATATTACCATTAAGAGTAGGGATATATTCTGATATATGCTGGTGCTATCAAAGATTTTCAAGGTCCTGGAGCACGGACCAGCCACATGAACTCCTTGTGCTTGCAATTGAAACTCTTGCAGGGGGTATCATAGTTAATATACTGTAAAGGCCAATTATTGATCCTTTTGCATGTGAATATTTTTCATACATTGTAATCCCCAGGGTAATTAAATGCAAGTACTATGCTTATGATAGCCATCAACAGTTGCTTTGCCAGTGCGGTCAATCATTCTGTTAAAGGCCTTGCAGGAACTGAGTATGCTACAAGGCCAGTGGCAATGAATTGCCGCAGGCTAGCAGAACTAATTAGAAGTTTGCCCAATGGAATTCCATTACCACCATATCCAAGCCACCCAGCCCATTTCTGCTTTTCATCCCCATTTTCATCTTAATTTCAACATGCAGCATATCTCTGTTTCTCTCAATTCCCTCACCTCCCTCTCCAGGGCCATTAATTTACTTGATATGTAGACTGAAAAATGTGATGCCACAGTACAAATCAACAGGGAGCATTAGAAGTGAAGTTTGAAATTTCATGCTATTCTCACATGAGTTTATGAATACGACAAAATGTTTCATTTCTGCCAGTGTGAGACTTCTTGAGAAGATTTCCCACTACTGATAGAAATACCTTTAAAGTTGTCATCCTTGCTTCCACACATCATCACGTGTCTATTTTCATTTAGGGGGAAAAAACATCTCAGATTCTCTTTTAAACGGACCCTTTGCTTGATAAATGCAAACTGATAATCATGCCAGTTTGCAGTTCGTTTTCCATCTACGGACTGATTAATTGACCGATTGAGACACCTCTACTTTTAACTGTCTGTTACCTCACAACCATAAATTATCAGACAACCCACACCAAGTGAGGTTGACAGAAATATAATCACATGCGAACCTCGAGAACAAAGGTTTTTGAAAAACCATTCTCTAAGTTATTAAAATAAAGAAAATGATAAAAATTAAATGCTTTGAGATTTGCTAATGTATTACCTCTGTGTACACTGCAGTAGACCTTTTATTCACACTTTTCTCTGGGTGTTATTATTACAGTTATATTTAATAATTCTAAAATAGTCTAGAATGTCCATCGTTTAAGGAGGAATGTATGAATTCATTGTATGTATATGCACTTTAATATGACAGATCTTTTCATGTATTGTTAATACTATACTACAGCTTAAAATATATATTTTAATATTCCTTTAATCTTCTTGTAACCCGTCTAATTTTCATAAAGGGTTGCACTTTTTTCCATAACAATAGTGTTGTTCTTAAACTCACTTAAACTTGTTTACCTTACCTTTCGTGTAACTAACAGATAATAACTATAAGAAGTCTTATACTGGTTCTGGTATAAGACTGGTCCAGTCCCTTTTTCTTTAAGCCAGCTTAGTTCTGTTCAGCCGCCCATTACAAACAGACGTTTTGAACAGCAGGTGGGTGTTATGCCTGAGATGACCACATTATGGCTGTGTATGATTTCAGTGAGAGGCTGTTCTTATTGTGTTGATTCACAGGGCTTACTTGGATATACTCTGACCTCCTTATTTATTATTCACTTTCAGGCAGGCAAAGTACTCTGTAGTTGAAAAAGATGCTTCATCGTGCATTACAATAAATCATTTTAAAAGTGCTCAATGTAAATGTGCTTTCTATATGTTACACAGCTCTTTGCAAGTCTAATCTTACTTGAAAGAAAAAATACATTGGGAGTTACAGATGACCAAAACACACTTGTGAACAGATGCCCTCCTTTTCTTTCACATGCACATAAACTAGACACCTGCACATGTGTATCTTGATGAATGTTTGATCCACCCCCACGCTAGGGCCCAGCCAACCTTCAACTGTACACGATGAATTACTTTCTTCATTAGCCACATGTAAAATTAAAAACATTAAACACGGCTCTAGTAGTAATCACACCCAAGGGTTCATTCGAGCACAATGTTTGTTTGTTTGTTTTTTTTCATTTTCACCTGTGAATCACTGTATTCTGCACCTCAAAAGTTCTGTCATTTCATTGTTGTAATTTGCACTGCCTTATTGCCTCAGCATTTATGCTCCAAGTCTCCTGTCTATTAGAACCAAAACTGTTACACTACTTGTTTGCCTTTGATTTGAGAGATGTAAAAATGGACTGACAGATGTTGAAGCAGACAAACGTAATGACACAGACCGAATTAGAATGCTGACAGTGGCAAGAAGAAGCAAATATTTAAAAAAAATAAACTATATTTAGCACATGTGACATGAGTGGTTTCTGTCAGTGTGAGGACTCCAGGCATCCTCTGGGGTTTGGGATTTTTTCTATATACCACCAAAGATGGATAATTGGTTATTTTGAGTAATTTTATGAACAAAGCTCAGCTGCTGCAGCTCAACCTCAAGTAAACAACATACCTTGGGAATAGCCTCTGTTCAGCTTGCTTCTGTTTGTAGATTCCTGTCTGCATGCATTTTTTTCTCTGCCAGATGTAAAGAAGCCTAACGTTTTTAGCCTAGATGGAGCTATTTTGATTTCTTCTGATCATCTACACCAGAGGAAATCCAAATTAGTTGTACAGACATTTAGTGTGTTTATTATATTAGCAGGCAGTTTCCAATGATTTTGTTAGCAACTTTACATACTATAGACAAATAAACTGTACATTTGTGATTCTGTATAAAACGTGAATCATGAAGTAAATGATTAATTACAAGTGGAGTCTTGGAAAATCTTTATCAGTAATAAGGTTTATTTATCTGGACATAATAAAACTCAACTGGTCCTTAGCAGGTTCAACATTTGATACAACCTCATTTGTATAACAACAAGTCAAAATGCAGTGTGTCAAAAACTAACTATACCCTTATTAGAATTAAGAGGGTAAATTGTAGCCACATGCTGATACTATACTTAATCAATTATCAACAAGCATAAGCGCCTCTATAAAAGCAGATGTTTTCGCAGTTTCAGGTCTGGAGCATTCAGATGTGAGTTAACACAATGTAATCAATGATGAGATTGTTGCAATGACCTGGGAGGGGTTATAAGGTAATTTTTAAATAATTTAATCTATCAGTCAATAGTGAGAAAGATAACAAATGGAAAACATTCCGGGCCATTGCCAATCTTCCCAGGACTAAATGTCCCAGCAAATCTACATCAAACTAGTGTTTTGCTTAACAAGATATAATTAAAAAAAAAAAAAAAAGTCTGGTTCTCATCAGCCACTATAGTGATTAAAATAGAACCTCAGACGAACTACAAAATATGACATATAACACTTTATTATTTAGTTAAAAGTTAAGCCAAGAAGCACTGTGTGAAAATCAAGTGCCTTAAAGCATCCATAGAAATTCACAGGGTTAGAAGCACCTAGTGCTGCGCTTGATTAACTGATCTATAAAAGCGAAGTTTTGGCAGTTTCCTGGTCTGGAGCACTCAAGTGTGTGTTAACACACTGCCAATGAGCAAAGGCATGAGCAAGGTCTTAAACAATCAAATGTTGCTGGGAACGATTACATGATTATTTCTAATGTAATGCCCATCATTATACAATGACAAAGATTACTGATACAATACAATAAAACGACGCAATCTAATATGTGATTTGTAGGTGACTGTAGCTCAGAAGGTAGAGGAGGTCATCTACTAATCAAATCACAAGGTTGGTGGTTCAGTCCCTGTCTGCTCCAGTCTGCATGCCAACTGTCTGTGGGTAAGAGTCACTGTTTTGCACTGAAGTGCATGTGACAGATGAGACCAAAGCATAGATGTTTAGCCATAATGTACAGCCCCAGATTGGCAAAACAAACAAGCAAACACAGCATATCAGCAAAAACACCTCATACTAACTGTCATGCACAGTGGTGGAGGGCTTACTTTGTATACCAAAGTATTCTAGAGTCACTTGTGGGGCCATTTATCTGACAGCCAAACCTTAGATCAGTGTTTCCCAACCACTGTGTCGTGGCACATAGGTGTGCAGTGAGAAATGATCAGGTGTGCCATGGAAGATTATCTGGTTCTACCTGTTTGATAGACTAAGCAATCGGCGTGAGTAACGGGCAGTACAATTACATTCTCTTCCACTAGAGGGCGATACAACTACTGGCTCTAATTAAATGGGGCCAACTGCCAATAAAACAGAAGAAGACAAAGAAGAAATTACACAATAGTCATGCTGTAATAGCAATAGATAAATGTTTGAAAAGAAAAAGCAGTCCATCTGACCTGTGTCCTGGACAATAGTCTGACCCAGACGAAGGCCCAGAAGAAAGCAAAAAAGGTATACTGGGGACAAACCGAGCCAATTCCGCTATACCTGGTGTGCATGGAAAACTCAATATGCTTTTTGTGACTTTTTGTTTGGTGGTGTGCCGTGTGATTTTTCTAATGTGAAATATGTGCCGTGGCTCCAGAAGCTTAGACAAAATAGGACAACAGAACAATGATTCCCTCCCCCCCCTCAAAAAAAAAAACCAGCAAATAGATGGGGATTGTAATGACACAGTCAAATCTAGACCTTAACCCAGTTGAAATGCTGTGGCAGGAAATTGGGAGCTGTGCATGAATGAATGCAAGCAAACATCAATGAACTGAAGCATTGTTGTAAAGAATAGTGGGTCAAAATTCCTCAAAAATTATGTGAGAGACTTATAAAGTCATACAGAACATGATTGTTTCAAGTTATTTCTGCTAAAAGTGGTTCTACAAGCTGGTGAATCATGTAGTGTATTCACTTGTATTTACTTTTTCACACACTTCTTCTGGCCTAGTATTGGCAAATAAATGATGACACCTTATAATATGTCATAATATGTTGTTGTACATCTGAGGATATAGTTACCTAATATTAAGACCTGCTAAGAAGTGCATGATTTTTTCCCTTCATTCATAAAAGGCTGTTGTGGCATTGTTGTCACTAACACAGGTGGGCGACATGGAAACCCAAGATTGCGAATGCGATTACTTGAGAATGAGGTGACATAAATCCACTATATAAACCTGACGGGTGACATAGGATTACCGTTGGTGCATCTATTAAAAATCTCACAAGAGTTTGAATCTCAGTCAGCTCGACCTCAATGTCAAATGTCAAGTCTTCTGAAAATCTCATGAATGCAATAACTCAAGAAGGAAGTCACCTAGGATTTTGTAATTCCTATCATAAGGGTGTTTACTAAAAGTCTCAGATGAGTTTGAATTTCAGTGATCGCAATCTTAAGGTCAAAGATCAACTTTTTTGAAATCAGCTAGGATCTTCAAATTTAGATCTTAGGTGCATCTACTAGGAGGTTGAGAGGCAGCACTGGCGGTACTTTCTTTTTCTTTCTTTTTTTTATCATTATTGTGTTCTGAAACATAAAAACGTAGAATTGGAAGAAGATGCACATTAAGCTTTTCCCTGCTGAAGCTTAAAATTTTTAAAGTTAAGGGAATATATTTTTACAGCGCCTAATGTTTTTTGAGAAACTGAAGAAGTGTCCACATAGAAAATGATTGGCAGCAGTATGCCGAATAGGCATGATAGTCAGTCATTGACGTTCATCAGCTTCAAGTAACAATGGAGTGAAGACAACAAAACTATACATAAAGCACCAAATCCTAAATATAAATGAAAATAATGCAAACATAAAAGCAAATAACAGTCCATGTTGTAGAGAGACTAGTTGTTATATTGCTAATAGGAGGTTAACAACTAATTACACAAACTGAATTGATTAAAGTGATAAAGACATACAGACTTTGGAGAGCAGGCCAGGAGGATACAGCAATTATCCTCACATACAAATAGATTCCCTCTGGTATCCCCATACTGTAAAAGACTGCATGAGAAATAGGATTCCACATGAACATCTGTTATCACAGCTGGTTTCATCATCAGGATCGTTTTATGATATTCTCCATAGTGGATCCAGATCTGAACTGTTGCCTTGTTCTCTGCTGCTGGCCTTGGCAAAGTTTCCTTCCTGTGAGACATTATTTCAAGTAATAACAAAATATCTATGACTAGTCTTAACAAAGAGCTCATTGTTATCTTAATGGTGAATATGAGGGAAATACAATAGTTAGTCATAATAAATATACTCAACTCGAAAACATAAAGGGGAAATTATTAAACTTGTTAAAATTCCTCATTGTTAACAATGCCATATTAAAGTCTTATAACAGTATATATACGTCATATACTGCTGCTGCTAAATGGAGAAAAGTACGCATCCAAAGAAATACAAAATAATACCCTAATGAAATGTTTTCATGAGGTACTTTCTATTTATTATGTATTTATTTACACTTACCAAAGAGCTCATTGTTAGATATGTAATCCACGATCCGTCAGTTTGTTCTTTCAGACATTATGATAACATTGATGTCACAAGTCAGAGGAGTCAATAGTGTGCACACAAAATATAACATTATAACAAATGACATATAATTCATTAGGTCATAGTTCTGTCTTGATATCTATTATTGATTAATTATGTAAGTGCATTGTTGCTGTTACACCATGCTTTGAAAAACGCTGTGGAATTTGCTGCTGTCTGATTCTGCAGATACATATTGAACTCTTAAGACTCTGGAAACAACCTGTAGCAATGTGTATTTTTTCTGTCACGTTATTGCTGTAAGATATTGCATACAAGCTTAACTGTTAATCTCATAGAAGGCCTTCAGACGTGTGACAGTGAGCATGATACATCAATGTTACTACAGCCTATACCTTCTAAAGAAAAGTGGCCAGCATCCATTTAGCAAAAATCATTCAAGAAGGAAAAAAGCATCATAGCATCAATTTAGTGAGGGGTATGACTTTCACCTCTCATATAATACAGTTTACCTTGTCAACCAAACTATGTTCAATAATCTAACATCTGCTCATTCAGCTTTGAACTCTTTACTTAGTGAATGGCAATACTGCAAGTTCAGCGAGCTATTTTCTTTCAAGTTCCTTCAGCTTTTGCTGTGTAAACTCCAAGTCAGTTATACATGGAACATTTTTAAAGGAAGGCATCGACGGGAATCGTACTGGTTCCTGTTTTAGATATTATAGATTTGATTATTGGTTTATTTAGAAGCTACAACATACAATGAAATGTATCCTTCATGTCACATTCCACATTCCGTTTATTTACGTCTCAAACCTCAAGTTTTGTCTGGTTTAGAGTTCAAGCTAAACAGTTGCAATCTTAAGTTTTTCAAAATATAGGTTATACTCTGTGGGTGAGTGTGAGGACATGTTTTTAGAAAATATTGTCAGAAAGCTTGAATTATTTATTGTGCTGTAAAAAATACTTGCATAAAACTGTCAAAATTTAGCAATGAACCAAGAGTTCTCCGATGAAACCACAACAACAATTTAACATCACAAACTTCCCAAATTGTGTTCTTATTTATTAAATTACATTTCCATGTATTGGAAGTAACTAAAGGCCCTACTGTGTCACACATCAAACCAGCCCAGTGTCCTTTAAGTTAAAACAAATGAGAAAGAGTGGCTTAAATGTTGCAGGGTTTTGTTTTCCAATCGATTTTTCACGGTTGACAGTCTTGAGTGATATATAAGGACAGAAAAATATAAATGTGAAGTTACACTTAAAGTTTCAAAGTTTCAGTTATTGAGAGGTTGTACGTGTAGTTAAGTTCTGGCTATTTGAAAAATAATATATATTTTTTAATTTTTAAAAAGCTACATATACAAAAATTTTCAAAGAGATCCAAAAGATCAGTGAACCAATTTTAATATTAAACCCTGGCTTTGCTGACTCAAAACAAGGGCCATCAGTAAGCTTTCTGCAGTAACAGCTCCCTGGGTGAGTAGAAATTAGTAAATTACAGCTGTTTCCAGGTCATGTCCCAATATATACTGTGGGTCACAGGTGAAGTGAGCCTTCACTGGAAGATGGATCTCACCGACACAAAGTGGGCTTGCTCTGTATTTTCAATGCAGAGAGCAGTCCTTCTATTATCATTTTGTGAACTACGAAGCTCTTTAATTTGAAACAAAGGGAATACACGTGCCAACACCTGAAAAAAGTGAAAAGTATAGGGAAAAAAAAGAAAGAGAAAGTGAAAGCCCGACACAGTAAATGAGATCTTATACAGTACAGGCGCTATTTAGTGTGCAGATCAATGTATTTTTAACACTGCTATTATTCAGAAGAATAACCATGTTATGCATTTCATTATGCATTATATCTGAACAAGATGATGCTATTAAGTATTTTGTTTCTAAGTTTGCAGGCAAGTATCACAGTATACCATGTTTTCTATTACCTAATGATGGTTACTTTGGTTGCCACTGTACTTGGATGCATCAGAACACCTTAGTACTATGTAGCATTTATTAACAGTAAGTTGCATCTGCTCATATTTGTCTCTAATAGTTGAATTTTGGAAAGCAGAAATATCTGAAATGACTGAAATATTTAAAACACACAAAAAGTTCAAATTTAATGCTTAAGCTTCTAACATGAAAAATGCTGCTATAAACCCTAAAATCCAATTATGTATTTTCCTTATGGTCTAATAATTAGAGAGTACTACCTACTCTCTAATTTACAAGACTAAGGCACTAACCATCAAATTCACACCTTTTAATTTAATCAGTGTCGGTTTTATGGTAGGAATTGAGAGATTTCGACCTGCAATTTTCACTTCCACTGTATCGCTTCAGTGGTATAAAGTCAGATTTTCCAAAATTATGTCACTGTTCAGTTCCAAGTCAAATGAAACTCCATGGTCCTAATGGCTTATATTAATACCTGTGGAATAGCAGAAGATTATATAATTTAACATTGCAGGAAGATTATAAAGTTTCTGCTTGTAATAAGAATGAAAGAAAAAGAAAGAATTACCATTTGTATTTATTCAACAGCTGGTTTTGTAATTGGAAACATAGTGAAAATTGCTTCCCTGCCATTAGTAACTGGTTTAACAGGAGGTCTTTTTCTCCTGGATGAACCACTAATTACAAATAGTTCAACAATGACATTTTACCTTGATTTTGTGGTATAGCACCTCAATGCAAAAAGCAAATTGTTTCCCCATTAAGGAACTTTGTTGTGAAGCTCTAGCTGCTTTGTTAGATAGTATGCCTTCTCTCTCAGCAACATTTTCATCTGCTACAATTGGTGGGAAGCTGCAAAATGAACTCTAACTATCTGTTTTTCAGACTGATGTCATTTTTAACTGGGAATGTTGTTACCCAGTGTGAATGTATACCTCTGTGCAAAGCCAAAGGCACTGAACAGAACCATAGAATAGAGTGTACAGAAGTGCTCAGTCCACTGGCATGCAGAATATTGGACATCTTATTAGTAACAGTTACTGATGAAACAGGAAATTATGCACAAGTGCTCAGCGCAGTACTTTCAGCCTCCACACATATACACAAACTGCAATTACTGCAAAATGCACAGACTCACACATTCCCGCTCATTGCAATAAGAAGGTTAGCCCTGTCACTAATTATGACGCTAATTCATTATGAGAGAGAATTAAAACCTGGCCTCTGTTGCTGCCCAAACTCCAATCAGGCTGTAAATGAGGCAGAAAAAATGGGCTGAACCTGAGAGTGAAGAGACTCTTCAGACATGTGAATTCCAACACCTGCACATTGAAAACTCACTGCGTCATTCTACTAAAACTGCTAAGAACCAGAGAATATGTTTCCATGTTATTTTGTAACTTACAATAAAGTTTGTAGCATTGTACTCGATCAGTCTTTATAATTAAATGTTTGTTGAAAATTCTATAAACAGCATAAAAGCATTCAGATACGATTAAGTGGTGATTCTAAATGGGCCATTGGAGTCAACATGTCAGTGAA
Source organism: Rhamphochromis sp. 'chilingali' (assembly GCF_963969265.1). NCBI lineage: Eukaryota > Metazoa > Chordata > Actinopteri > Cichliformes > Cichlidae > Rhamphochromis > Rhamphochromis sp. 'chilingali'. Next base: position 35,604,403 of record NC_137940.1, read on the forward strand.
TAATTGCTTATTTTTTTCATGTTAGCTCTATGATGGACTGGTGAGCTAGTCAAGTTGAACCACCCTGTTAATTTTACATTTACAATCACCTGCCACTTTATTAGGTACACCGTGCACTTTGAGATTATTGCAGTTTTTCTGACCCTGCTATTCTTTGACAGATAGGTGCACTGTTTTCATGGCGAGATGAACATGGTCAGTAACAATACTCATGTTGGCTGTGGTATTTTAAATTATACTCCACCACCAGCCTGAACCAGTGATACAAGGCGGGATGTTGTTTAGAGAAATTCTGACTGTACCAGCCCAATGTCACAGCATAAATTGATATTTATCAGACCAGGCAGCCTCTTTTTAAACATTTATTGCCAAATTTGGTGAGGAGATGAAAATTGCAATCTTAGCTTCTTTAGTTTTAATTGTATTCTTGTTGTTACTTGAAAGGAATGGCACCCAGTGTGGTCTTCTGCTGTTGTAGAGCCCATCTGCTCCAATGTGTTTTGTGTTCAGAGATGCTTTTCTGCATATCTCAGTTGTAAGTTGGTATTTGACTCGCTGTTGCCTTCCTATCAGCTGAACTTTGGAATCAACAAGGCATTTTCACCCACAGAAATGATGGTCAGTGGATATTATCTCTTTTTTTGCAAACACCAGAGAAAGCTGTGAATCATCCAGAAAATTATCCAAGAGTTTGTAACAACAAATATGGTCATGGGCTACTGTATGTGAAGTTCTTGCGCATTTAGACATAGCAGGGTGCTTTATTACATATTATATATTATATGTATGTCAGTCAAATGTCAATAGTGCACCTGAAGATTGAGTTCCAGTAAATTACTCTGAATAAATACTGAAAAGTAATTGTTTAACATGGCTGCAGACCCAACTAATAAAAGAAAAAAGACTTCTAACAACAGGCATCTTTCATATATGATGTACTGTGTGCCCAGTGAAGCATTTTCACCCCTTTCATTTGCACTTAAGATGGATAAAGCTTACACTAAGAGTACTACAGCCTTAAAAGAGACTGTGAAGACACTATAAAGGAAAACACTTGTGAAATATCCTAGAAACCACCCTACCCATTGTCATTATTGTCCTGTGTCAAGGGAAGAATCTTTTCTGGAACTCCTCTCGGCCATATTATGACAGCTAATTAAGAAGATGATGAGTGCTACATTGCTCTGATCTGATGGTGAAAAATTAAAGATGAAAGAGGAGATTATGTTTCTATTATTATCATTTTATTTTGTTCTTGCTCTACACCTCAGTCTTGTCATACACACTCCAAGTTCACTGGAGAATCAAAGGACATCATAAACATTTGTAGTAATAAAGCCTATTTTTCCTTTTTGTGTGCCACCTTAAGTGTATTTGGGGGACATAAGGGGTTCATAAGGTTGTTGATAAAATATTAGAGGGTCTTATCTAAACAAATATGTCTGTTCTAAAATGTATAATTCAGGCTTGTAGCTCCAGCTTTTAATTGTTTGTAGTTTAAAGCACCTGCAAAAATGGCAAACACAGGTAAAGTGACCGTAGTGGAAAAAGTCAAGCACTGTTTGTTTGTACACAGATGGTAACCAGATTTTAACATCAGAGTTTTAAAAAATGGGACCTTTTAGAATTTAAGTCCCACAAGCAGATTTTGAACAACTAGCAATTTGGACCGTATAACTCTCAGTAAACCTTTAAAAAAAAACGAAGAAGAAAATTGTGAAGCAGCAGTGATTGCTGTAGAGATCAAGGAGTACAACTCAGTTCACAAACCATTTGATATGGAATCAATAAGTCTGGATGTAGATGAATTGTGACACAGTAGAAAACATTCATAAACTAGTCAGTTAGGATTAGGAACATGGAAAAAAAATCATCCAGAGATACATTTTAGAAAATTGAGATATTTTTAGTTTTAAATTACATAGATTTTAGCATAAAATGTTGCAGGGGGTGGTGATGATGGAGTTACATATGCACTTTAACTAAGCTGAACAAATGTTTATATGGGAAGAATGATCACAAGTTTCCTGGTCTACGTCCACGATGAAGGATATGTCAGCTGCTGAGTTCTGAAGCCTCAGTGTGCAATGAAGTTATGTTTGTTTCCAATTCTCTCTCTCTCTCTCTCTCTCTCTCACACTCACACACACACACACACACACACACACACACACACACACACACACACACACACACACACACCAATGGGCGGCAGAGCTGCCATGTAAGATGCTGCTTTGCCAATCAGGAGAAATCAGGAGTTACAAGTTAATGTAAATAATAATAATTGTTTCCAGGCATCATGTTGATGGGTCCAAATGTTGTGCCCATTAAACATATAATATATATGGATATATAGATATGTAACACAGAGGACAAGGCAAATTTACACAGCTTCATAGGACTGTGTAAAACAGCCATCTGTTCTTTCTCCTCCTTTATATCATTCTTGTATCATTAATGTGACTAACACTACCACACAAATATCAGGCTTATCGACCCCCAGAACCTCTGGAAATGATGAAATTCAATCAAACCTCCAATGAACTGAGGTTGATTGATGACTTGGTGGAGGATTTCTGGCAATTGCATTTACAAGTGAAATCACATTTACAAGTAAAAAACGACTCTTCACTTTCTCTAGTTGAGATTACTGTAAAATCAAAGGGTACCAATAGTATGGTATATCTGTATTGGCATGGTATATCTGGAAGAGGCAATGTTACATTAATATCTGACCACAAAAATATTCAGTGAAACTAATTCTTCCTTGTGTGCTCATTTTTTCTTACAGTGTGGATCAATCCCACCAGGATGTGCAATACCTTGACTTTTACTGTAATGGCACCAAGAGGTCAAAGTTTTTACTTACCAAGAGAAATATTACAGCATTTCTAATATGGAATGAGTTTAAATTTGCGATAGACCTTTATGATTCCCAGAAGATCTATCCTTAAGATTTTAGTCATCTGTCTTTTCTTTTGGCACCTATATTTGGTGGATTTACCAGTCACAGTAAAAGGTTCTCATGTTTTACTTATCAGGACATAATAAAAAATCTTAATCATAATCTGGTCCTTTCCAGGTACTAAAATGATTTAAATACAACCCCAGGTAAACTGCAAAATATGGCATTTAAGATATATGGCTTATTGGGACAAGCTGCCAGGAGTCTTTTTTCTAAAAAAGAGCATAGCAGGATGTCTTGGGTCTGAAAAGTTGCATCTGAATGAACCACAAGACTTCTGACATAACATCCTTTTGCCAGATATGTCCAAAGTGGAGATGTTTGGTCTGCATCAAACATCTCCAAAGTAGTTGTTTCTGCAGTCTCTGAGTCAACCGTGAATTCCTCTGTGTACAAACGTGTTCTAGAAACAAATGTGACAATAGCTTTAAACTTGTTTGTGCAATAGGACAATGATCCCAAGCATTGCAGCAAATCTACAACAGAATTGCTGGAAAAAATGAAAAGAATCAAAGTTTTGCAAGGACCAAGTCGAACTCCAGACCTCGACCCAATTGCAATGCTTTAGTAGGACCTTCAGACAGGTGTGCATAAGCAAATGTCTGTAAAACTCAGTGAACTGAAACTACATTGTAAAGAAGAGCGAGTCAAAATTCCTCCACAGCGATGTGAGAAAATGATAATCATACAGAAAACCATTACTTTATGTCATTGCAGCTGAAGTGTGGGTTCGGTACTCAGAGAATAATTCATTTTGGCTCAGGTTTTGTTGAATAAATAATGACACTGTTAAACATGTATATGTTTTTGTCCATCTCAGGTTGTATTTACTTAACTGTAAGACCTGCTAACGACCAGGTATTTTTTTTATGGTGTCTTAATATATAAAACCAGAGATTTGAAAGAGGGTGCCTTTTAAAGGAAATGGATTTCAGTCATGATGAAGTGGATCGCTAATTTAACTTTTATACCATATTTTTAAATTTGCACGGATGTCAAGAGAAACTGCTTTCAACCCTTTAGTGTTGTTTGTACACAGTTCATATGAATGTGGGTCTTAGCAATACTAAGATAAACTTTGAAAGTCACTTTCAGTCAAGGCTACCTCCAAATGTTATTTGAGGCTTGGCAGCAGAGTTCCATGACAGGTTGTGCCCCCGCTGCCCTAGTTGCCGCTTGGCCCTCCATTGCTCTGTATGGTGAAGGCACTGCTCAGTACTGGCATGCCTGCAGAGAGACTGTATGTAGGGGGTGTGGGAGGGTGTCAGTGGTTGTGTGTGCTGGGGTGAGTTGGCAGGGCTTGACCAAAAAAACTATCAAACAGCATTTGTGACTTACACTGGCTTAAACAATTTCCGTCATCCTTGAAAAGCAGATGAGAAAGAATAGAAATGAGAAAATAAAAAATATTTGAAAACTCTATCCGTTTTCAGATATTTTAACAAAGTAATTTCCACTAAATTTATTTGCTCATCACTTCAAAACATGTCACAATACACCATTGACATCCCGATGACACTTTAAAGGAAAAATTAATGAAATATGCCCTTCAGAAAATGACAAAATAACCCTGAGTTATAAGTGGCTGATGAGACTGTTGATACATGGAAAGTATCTTGTTGTTTTTTATAAATCTGCCTTTCAGAACATGGCTTTTGTTTTGCTGACAATTTTTAAAAAATCAAAATGCCTCCAGTGTGACACACGGATTCACAAAACAAGCCTTGCCAGACTTTCATTTACTCGGGCAATTAAAGCTTATTCTGAAATTTAAAACAAAAAACGGGGGGCATAGCCACATTGCTAATGTACATTTCCCAGTCCTCCTTAAATCTCAGTCTGCAATATAAAATAGGAACTTTTTTTGTTGGCATGAATAGCAGGAGCATTGTCACTCAAGAGGATGGGTTTAGGGGATGAGTGGATAGGGATGTAGGTTAATATTCTTCTTCTGGCACATGGCACGCCCACACATACGCTTGGTATGTGTGGGCGCTTGTTGACATGTTATCGGAGAAGTGTGCACTGGTGGCAGAAAGGCAGAGACTATATAACATTAGACAATGCAAAACCTACTTAGCAACCAGTCACAGATTGTCTTGGATTTCCTGTGTTTCATTCAGAAGATAGGCTTTGTAATTCTTTGCCGTGACAACAACTTTATTTATGGCCACTGGGCTTTGAGCTCTTGTGATCATTGTTCAAGTAGCGAGGGATGTTCTTTAGCACCAAATGGCAAAAAAGCCAGTTCAGTTTACAGATTAACATACACACTATTTGTGATTTTAAGCTGTTAACTCAGCTAAAAGGTGAGGTTGAAACAAATGTAAGCTAAAATTTGTGATTGACACATTGATGTCCACACGCAGCGAATTTGTCTTGATAGCTGGCGCATAACAATGACAGGCATAGCACGAAAAAATAAGACAGTAAAATCAAGAACTGCAGGTAAAAGCTGCACTTGCTGACACATACGCTCCACACACACAGTCTCATACAGACAACGCAAGCACCTGCTGAGAATGTCTGTGAGTCTGGACATGACCCTGTCAAGAGTCTTCAGGAGATTAATTTTCCAGGCCTGTTTCCTTAGATAAAAATTGAGACTGAATTAGAAACGTGAGACAGGGGGAACAAATCTGAAAATGATATACATTTCAAAGGGATTAAATAAATCACCACATTTTTCAGTTCCTTCATTTGTCCTTTGTTTCAAGCCAGTATTTGTGAAGGAAAGTACACTGTTAGCCTTGTCACAATGTATGAAGTTGCTTCAAGAATATCCAGTAGAAATTGTCAATGGAAAATGAATCCAGGGACTCCATGCAATGGTAATTGGGAGGAAAGGAAAAAAAAACTCCAGGTAATTTATCCTCCAAAGTAATTTCAGTATTTATGGGATTCACCTTCAAAATGTAATGTGGCATGCAGGTAGAAAAAACATGGGAAATGAGAAATCCGCCAAGGAGAGGGAGGGAGGGGACGAGAGAGGCAGAGAGACAGGGAGGGAGAGAAAGCCAAAGAGGGAGTCATAAAGTAAGTCATCTCTACAGTCTGCCATCCAGACAGGTCTCCCGTGACCTCCAGCACCAGTGCCCTTCACATCTGACATTGTTTGGAGGACAGGCTGGAAATATGAGGCTGTTACAGCCACCCTCATATTTGAATGCACTTTTTATGTCTCTGTCTGGATAAGAGCATCTGTTAAATGACTGAATAGTAAATTGTGTGCTAAGGACAGCAGACTAGTAGGGCAGATAAAGGAGCTTTGTCTTAGTTACATTTCAGCAGGTAGCAGCATGGCTTAGACTGCCAACAGGTTTTGCTACTGTGCAAGCTTAATGGTGGATGACTGAGGGGAGGAGAGGGAGTCACTGGTAGAAGAGATGCGATTTTCCACTTGTCCAAGCAGTTTTCTGTGAAATTACATATGAGTCTCCTTGCACACAAAACGTATTGGACGGTCTAGATTTTAAAATATGCATTAACTGGTAACTGTGAGTTTATTAGCAAAGAAAGTAGATTGCACCGGTTTGAAAATAAATCTTGGGTTTACGCAAACTTTTTACAATCGAATTTCCATTAATTATTATTAGATTATTAATATTCATTTGTTGTCTTTTTGCTTTTATCGGCTTTCTGGGAAGGCTGATTTGTGAAGCTGATAGAAATACAGAGTGATGTGTTAGAGGATCAGTTTGAAAACAGAACGATGCTGTTTGTTAATTGAATAAACTCATTACTATTCTGTGCCATTTAGAAAGGTGATATTTTCTACCAGGAAAGTGGGAAAAAAGAACCTGATATGAAGTTAGGAAATAAAGTCTAATAAAGCTAGCGTCACTTTATACTTGTGAATTCTCCTCTTACCCTCAAATCCTGCACATTTTGTACAAATTAGCTCCTTTTCTTTTTTCTTTGTTGCTTTTTTTTTTGTTTTTTAGTACACGTGCGAAAACCATGAACTCGACACATTGTTTGTTTACATTTATTTTCTCTTTAAGGAAAGACTCCTAATTTTTAAACCTGTTTGTCTTATGATGTTAATTTGCTTTGTTACACAGTAGAAAACCTTATTTTATTATATTGTATTTATGTATATATTATTAAGTTTTATAAAATAACTAACTGCTCCTACAGCATATACCTCTTTATTTACAAAATTATGGTAAGCAATTCATCAGAGTAATGATAAATATGTTGGAGAGTACTGGTTTAGGTAGCAGTAAAAAGCACAATGACTGTACAACCACACTTGCTGAGCATATAGACAATGTTAGGTAAGATGCTGGCTTACATGCAGCATTGGGAAAGAAAGTTGCTCCTTTTTTTTACTTCTAAAGATTGTGTGTTTGTACTTGAACACCACCCAGAACAGTTTTCTTTCAGCTGATCAGAATTCTTGGCTTGCCTTTCTTTTCCTTCAAATCTGCTATTTAAGGATTGCACCCCCTCCGAGCTATTGTACCAGTGCCACTGCTCTAATCAATCACAGACCATGCTGCGTGTGGTAGTGTACGGGCGTACGTGTGCGTGTGTGTTTGCACACATTCGCACACACGCTTGCATGCGCATGCTCTCGCACATTCTTAAAGGGGTGTTTAGCTAATGCTATTTGAATGATTATGAGCCCTTAAACATCAAGCCTATTGCCAAATTGCCCTTGACACAGAAATATGTTGTTAGCTAAGATAATGTGCTGCCCATTATTTTAGGCTATAGTTCTCTGCCAGAATGTGGGATTATTTGGAGCTTGCAGCGTGGCAGCATCTGCACACTTAGAGATACACAGAACACGGAACAGGGAGCATCTCCACCATTATGTTGCCAGTTATGGAGACAAGAAAGAAAATTATAGGTTATACCTAAAGGAAAAACTAAACAAATGCTGCAAATGCATATATATATATATATATATATATATATATATATATATATATATATATATATATATATATATATATATATATATATATATATATATTTAAGATGAAATGTAGCAGTTTTGCACAAACAATATTATTTGTAGGAACAGCTCATTAAATAGTTGCTGTTATAATAATAACACACTGGGGGTTTAATGATCAAAATATGTTTCAAATACTCCATAAATACAAAATGTGTTTCATACTATCATATTTTTATCCCACAATTAAGCAACTATAATTATACAAGGTGTTTGAGTGGTTGTTAAATTGAGCCTACAGGCTCCACTATAATTACCAAAGAAAATATTTGTCTGTAAAAATAGTTGTTGTTAGTGTTAAACAGCAGAGACATACAACGTTTTCTCTCTCATCTCTATCACTTTCCTCCTCCCAGTCCCCACATCTTGCACATTTATCATCAGTGAATGAAGTAAACCAAGGGTCAGCTGAGAATTCTTTGCAGTTAAATAGATAAATACACAACAACAAGATAATTCACTTCTATCACAGGGACTAGCAAACTGACAAAGATAATCAAAAAAGAAAAAGTCAGTTATCTTGTCATGTACAATATCTCTGAGACACCAAAAACTAGATAGCATAATTCAGTTATGGACAGCAGAGTGGTGCGGTGGATTGCATCGTCAGCTCGTGGTATAAGTCTGTGCCTGTCCAAAGGTTCATTGGTGATTTTATGTGTGGTCTACCTGTTTTAGCCCTCTAATAGACTGGCGACTTGTCCAGGGTATTGTTGAATGCCTTTCACACTGTGATAGCTTAGATAGACTGAAGGCCCCTACAAGATGGATGGATGGATGGAGGGATAATTCAGTTATTTAATAACTTATCTTAATGGTGGATATATCCATGGCTATATAACCACTGTATGTGAACAGTAGCTGGAACCATTAATAATGGCAAGATGCAATTTATTTGGTATTGGTTGCAAAAATATTACCCTCTAACTGTATTTACAAAAACAAACATAACCTTCACCATATAGTTTTTTTTCTTTGATGTTATGCAAATACTTGTGATTTGCATGGCTTTTTAATAAAAATGAGAGAAAGTGTCACTGTGGCAAAAACAGAATGTTAGGGTGATCGCATTTCAAATGAATAAATATACAGTACACCAGGTAATATGTATTAAAGTGTAAATATTATTTATAAACTAGCACTAAATGTGCACAGTATCATCCAGCAGGATATTATCATGGATGGCTGTCAAAACGAGGACTCTGGAAATCTGCTGGTGGTTGTAGCAATTAAACCAGTTTGTGTTTTGTGGAAAACTGTACAAATAGGTGTCCAGTGCATGACAATAAATAAATGGGAACACAGCAGCTGAGGCCATTTCTGCATCAGAGGCTTGCCTTGGGTAAGGCTATGTCTGGAAGAATAACAAAACAGATGCATTGTACACAACCTGGCTGAAGAGAGAAGAGAGGAGAGCGGGGGGGAAGAGAGACAAGGACAGAAATAAATGGCTCAAAATGAATTCTGAATCCATGAGAAGTCATATTCATATGAAGCTTTAATTTTAGAATCCTCATGAAGCAAAATGACCAAATGTATTATCAGCCAAGACTAATCCTTTTTATATAAATCCCTACTTTTTCACTTTGTCTTGCTATGAGAGGTCCTCTGTGTCTGCTGGATGCTACTCACGCTCTTTATTCTTCCATAAAAAAAACCATCAAATACTATGGGTGGAACAGTGGGGGGAGGGGAGGGGGGCGCAATCTCATCCATCATGATCAATGTCTCCATGTGACTATCATATCATTTGAAAGCTAAACCCTACTCACCTTACCTGCAGATCCCAATGAAGCAGAAAATAAGGGCGAAACATAGTCTGAGCAATACAGAGCATAAAACTGAATTGGAAAGCCAAGTAAAACAATAAATATCAAGTAAATAGACAACCCATGTAATGGATTGTGCACAACAACCTTTGGGATAATGCGATTCTCTCTTTCAGACAGACAACATACTTACTGCACTGAACTGCATTTCTGGTCACTTCATTTTGGGTGTGTTTATAATCCCATTATAGTCCTTCCAACTCCCCAACTTTGATTAAATTTGAGTAAAACATGACTTCAGAGGCAGTTTGACAGACAAGACAAAAGTAAGATAAAAGAAGAAGTGCCAAAAAGAATAAGTCAAACAGTCACATGACTAAATCCTCTAATAGCACTGAGGAAAATGCTTTGGCAGGGAGTTTTGGTTGGCAGGGGTCTAAGGAGGATTATTTTTGCTGAAGTGACAGCTAACGCGTGTGAATATTTAGCTGGTTAAGCTACCTCCAGGAAGAGTGATATCTAGCAGTGTGGCAATGGTGACCTTCGTCAATTATATTTCCCCAGTTATCGATTCCAGATTCCTCGCTAATTATGGTTAAAAACAAATTCCTATTGTATCTGCTATTTTTCCAAATCTTCTCATCCTGGTCATATAATAGCAATAAACTGATATATTGAATACTTTACTTGTTTATCTAGTATTAATTTACTGTTTTTTAAATGCAGATTATATATAACCTGGGAAAATATGTTTGAGGATGAATATGAACATAACACTGTGATAACAAACATGAGGAAAAATGAAATCTAAGCTCTAGCTCATCAATAATATGCCATCCATCATGGTTAATCGCTTTGCTTTGCAATCAGACACAGCAACATATTTGCAGACACAACCTGATTATGAATCATTTTAGCACCTTTTCCCACCGTCAACAGAAAAGATCTGCACTGCCCATGTAGTGTTAGAATCATTTAGCGAGGTTATTGTACAATCCAATAAAGCACATAAAGGTTGTTGAAGTCCAAACAGATTTAATCTTTAACCACTCATTTCGTCTCATAATCTCATGATCAACTGGGCGTGGTGTCTGTTTTTTTGGGGGGTTTTTGTTAGTCTGTTAGTCAAATGAGGCCACTGAAATCAGCCTTGACAGATCTGGAGCATGTTACAAGCCCTGTTTGTCACAGGCTGTACCTGCCACTCAACTAGCAACAGAGAGAAAAGAATAGGAGAAAGAAAAAAGACCATTTTGTCATTTACCTTTTGAATATTTAGGTAACCTGAAAAGAAGCAATTTTAGGGCCCCCTGGGGCTTAAATGGCATGCCTTGATTTTGCTGAAAAGTGCTGCAGCCCACACAAAAAGACTGTACTAATTCCATAGTTTCGACTAATTGCTTATAACGGCAGTCCAAACTTTATATAGTTCATGACTGAAGTCTTAATGACAGGGTTGCACTGTATGAACGAGCTCTAAAGTTACCTATGGTGTGCATTAGATTTGTGTGAAAACTGAACAGTAGTTTTCATTTGGAGATTCAGTACTAGCTCCTTTTATTGAGCATCACTTTGATTTAAGAGCATCCACGGGATATACTTATCCTAGCATGTGCAATCTGCAGTTAAAGTGTTAAAAACCTTTACATTACAATTGTTTTGTGCTTTAAGCCCGAAGTTGCTCAGTCGCTTCTTACAAAACCTCAAAACTGTGACTCTTTCAGTCGGCATGGACTGACATGGCAGGTGATGATTTCAGTGTGTGGGTGCTTATAAAATTGCAGTATTTTAAAAGCGTGCATCTATACTTACCTCCCGTTTAAGCTTCAAGGCGAGACATTGTCATACATTTGTTGCATGTTATTTTTCTCTTTAAAGCTTGGCTTTTGCAACATAATCATCTGACCACAATAACATTAACTGACATGTAACATTCATGTTTGTTCATCATAAACTGGCCACATTAAAAATCATTTCTATGATGATTCAAATGGACAGCTTTGATTTTTAATGTGTAGTCAAATTGGACATATTCCTTCAAAGAGCATCCACAGCAGGATACAGGAAGTATAGGGGAAGCTAGAAGGGGGTGTAGTCTTCTGCCTCTTTCTCATATTCTCTCCACATAATCACCTGCAACAGGATTAGTTCAGGGGCTCAGGGTCTGCCACTTGGTTCTAAAATATGTTTGCCAAAAGCCCCAGCTGGCCTTCCCTGGTATTTGGACCAGGTATTCCAAGTCCTCCCACCCCTAAGGGCACGCCACGCCTCCATCTTTCTGTGCATCCTTCCTTTTATCCACCCGAGCCCATCTACAACACTGACTTTACTCTGGACCATATTTTTAATGTAAAGTACTTGATATCACTTTGGTAAAAACTGTAATTTGTATTCAGAGAGCTGAAACAGACAGACCATTGAATGAAAGCTGTGTTTCACCAGTGAATGCAGCTTTACTGACTGTGCTCATGTCATGCAACTGAGGTCAGTTGTCATGCATTTTTCTTCCTGCAGTGTCATCATTTGCTGATTGCAGGCTGTAAAAGTGCATTTCTGTAGTTTGTAAATGACTGCGCTTAGCTAGCAAACTAGTAATCAAGCTAGCTAAGAGTTGCAAGCACAGCCAGAGTGACCATGAAAGTTGCAAATGAAGCACATTTGAGACAAAAACAAAACATGAACAGAAGGTTTCTGAAAAGCTCATTCTATGTATTGTATGTAGACAGATTCATGTCTACATGCAATAAAAAAAGTTGTTGTTGTTTTACTAAATGCTTTTTTTATATATTGATAGTCGTTTTTCTCCAAGAAACCAATCAGCACGGACAAAATTCTTTAACATTTAAGAACAATGGGAATATAAAAGCTTAGCTTTCAAATCATATGTAATCAAATTACTCTTCTTTCTATTCTTGCCTGCAAAATATGCAAAATTACATAATCACTTATTGGCTTTGAAGTTTTTCTAAGGTCTATGAGGGGGGGGAAAGGTCAAGTCTGTAGCCTTTTTTTAGTGTCATGCAATCGTCTTATAAAGCAATGTACTCTTCTTTCCATACCAATTATTTTGAAAAGTTCATGGTTATTAATTTCACATCTTCTTCGCACAACTGAAAGCCTGTAGTTGTGTGTGACCGAAGGCTTTCGGCAAGCAGTGTCTGGTTCTCCTTAAAAGTCTCTTTGTCCGAATTTGTAGCTCATGCAAAGCACAATGTGGCCGTAGTTACCCTGAGTGCATCAGCCCATTTTGCATGAGGATAAAGTAGGTGTAGCACAATGCATCAATACTATTAGTTTTTGGATGAAAATTAAGGTTTTGTTGTTATAAAACACTGCGTGGCTTTTAGCCCTCTAAATATGTTAAACCACACAAAGCAGTATGTGATTAGGATAAGAAAGCTGAGCAAGCATGATAAAATTATAATTGCAGCTCTTGGGAAATTCCCAATAATGCATTAGATACTTGATTGAATTTATTTAAGGGACAAAGTGTTTTTATTTTACTGTAAATAACAGTGAATTTTAAAAAGCATGAAATAAAGCATTTTCTATTAAAAAGCGACTCACAGTAGAACGTAAGTGCCTATTTATGCAAAACATAAAATCTGACTGTGTATGTCCAGAGCTGCCGTCAAACAGACATATGTACATCGATCTTAGGTCAAGCATAAAAGACTGTGACTCTAACACCTTTCAATCCTGATAATCTCTCTATGCTTATCAGCGCAGGAAGACTAGGGAAAGATAAGAGCGCCCTGCTGTTGCTTATCCCTTCGCAGCACGGTCACCACACTGATCAGAAGAGGAGGACTCAGGTGGAGACCTGGAACAGTGTCATCATCAGTGCTCAAACAGAAACAGTTTGGCCCAGGCACCGGGAGTTGGATTTAGCCAAGTTGGGAAATGCCAGCCAAATGCCTTTTTGCTCTTCCTGATTCCATGCTCCCCTCTCATAACAATATCAGGGCCTTTTCCATAGATGGAGAGAGGACTAATATTGAAAAGCCAGGCCGGACAAATAAGAGCAAAGTGTACTTAGCCACCTGTGAACCAGCTGGAGAGGAGATGGCCATAAGATGGTATTTGGTCAGAGATTTTGTCTCATAAACAAAATGGATGAAAACAACAGAAGCACTGGACCTGCTGTTACACAGAAAGTCATACAGATCCTTTATCAAAATTACAAATTAATGGCAGTGCCTCAGAACATCGAGGCATCTGTGACTTGATGAATAGTGTGTGCTGTGTTGATTAAGCTGTATTGATCAAAATAAATCTGACCACTGCACCTGTCAAATGAAGATATAATTATGACGTTTCAAGCTGAAGTTACTAGGTTGGTTGCTTAAATTTGTATTAAGCTTCTTGTTTAAGCTCATTTATTTAAATTACCTCACATCCTGAGCATGTCTGCAAACAATTTGTAGAGAAAGTGTCTACCCAGACCTTCCTAATCAATGCTCAGTCTGGGGTGATTACTCAAAGTACCTGTGTAATAAAAAAATACTCAGATTCAAAATACCTGCCTCGAGGCTTTGTTTCACAATGAAATTATTAAACGATGGACAACTGCAGGGTAATAACCACCCCAGGCAGTGATGCTGATTGTTGATACCCAAGTCAGGGAACTCAAGAAACTACAACCACTGGAAACATAAAGAAAAAATGAATGATTAGCCATGTAAGGCCCTTAAAAAAAATCCACAAGCTTCCCTGTTCTAGGAAAAAAAAAAAGTGACATACAGCTATCCAGTGTCAGTTTAAATACCAGAAATAAACATAATCATAAGTGACTAAACCGTGTAGTAAATAGTAGATGCAGTTTGATCAGCTGCTCTTCAGTGGAGGGAACCAGTAGCTGTGGAAGCATTTACACTTAACACTAGATTAAACTGAGTGCTTCTGTTCAAACAGTTTGAAAAAGCTACCAGGATTTACTGAGGAGAGGTTGCCTTTCTTTTCATGTAGAGCACAGTGATATTGATAGCACTGAGTATAAGAACAGGCGTGCACTAACCTTGTGAGACACAAGAACATATTTGAAACTGCAAAAAACTCAGGAGACTTTAAAAATGCCGGGGAAAAGACCATACAGGCAGCTGGACTTCTATTGCACATGAAATGACAGAGTAGACACACCATGTAAGACTAAAACTAATGAAAAATAAGTTGCCAAAATAAAAGTATTTTATCTAAAACTAGTGGCAAGTTAAAAGAAGCTACTGCTGGATTTGTGAATAAAAAATAGAATAATATATTTGTCATTGTGCATGTACAACAAAATTGGATGCAATGTTCAATTAGTGCAAAGGTCTGGAAAAAGTCTATAAACACAAACAAATATCTAAAATTACCTGAAAGGACAAAGGAAAGCAAAACACACATCATACCACACGTGATGCAAGACATTTCCTATTCTACCGGCATTCGTTGCACAACTCTTTTTGGTTTCACAAAATTGTACAGTTTCAGCAGCATCTAGTGCAGCATTTAGATAAAAGCGTTATTTTTAATCAAATGTTTGTCTTTGTTTTTACTGTCCTGAAATGTCTGCCCCAGGGCAGCAGTTCATTCAAAGAGTGTGTTTGGGGTGGTGGGAACTATAAAGATCTTACAGGGAGGGGAGATGGCATCTGATAATGTTCTGGGCAGTAGTGATGACCCTCTTTTGTCTACAGGCAAGCTGGTAGTCAGGAAACCGTCATTAGCTATTCTACCTCCCACACGCATGGCATCATGTTACCAGTGGAGAGCAAGTCCACAGAACATGAAGGGGTAGTTTGCAAGGTTTGAGTCTGCCAGCAAAGCAGAACCAGCAGGGAAGCTACAAGCACTATCCTTTTCAGAGCTGAGGGCTGTGCTGATGCAAGAGAAGCCCACATTCTGTGAACATTAGTGAATAACGTACGGTCCGCTCATTTGAGGACCGAGCTCCAATATGACATCATGCTCATGCTACTATATCTAAGGTGCAGACATTTTACCTGTAACCTCACAGCTTGAACGATTGGTGGAACAGAGCTAACACTAGCACACAGGCATGGTGTTAGCACAACACAGCCAGGCCAGAAGAGAAGTGCTGAAATCTATGATTAAAGCCATCTTTGCCCATCAAGTCGCTGCTTTTTTCAAATGGTTAGGCCAAAATAGTATTAACGAGGATCAAGCTAATAGGTCGAATACAGTTATGAAAATGTTCTATCTTCTACTTTTCCGACAGAGTGGCTAATACTACAGAGGGAGATGATGATGATTGTGTGATGGAAAACAAATATAGAACTCAAACAGCGTAACATGTCGTCACCATCATCAGAGTCTCTGGTTTGTATCTTCATCAACTTTCTTAACATGTTCTAGAGAACAACTAATTAAATCTGGGGACAAAATGCACCTATTTTGTAATTAGTGTAATTGAATTTTTTTTTCCTTTAGGATGTTCCATTCATTTTTACCAATAATTTACTACTAATTGCAAAAATGTTTAAAAACCATTTAATCACGCATAACATATTCAGGCTAACTCTATGTTCAATTATCTGATCTACCCTGACATCAGTCCACCCTGTGCTCAGTGTTTAGCACTGATCAGCATTAATCTAATCAATTATAAAATCATTTGACAAGCCAAAGGCTACACAAATCTTATACTAACTGAGCTCTGTAAAGCATGTCATGCATTGTAATGAGTGTAATTGATAGCATCCCACAGCCAGAGCCATTTGTGTGGCAACCAGGGCAGATGATTTCAAATATTGAGCATTCAGTAAGAGAAAACCATCATAGCATTGATGCTAATTATACATTTCTGAAGCTACAGGGGTATGCTCCCCTGAGGGATGACTTTCCCTATCCCTGATGCACATGCTCAGAGGCATCATATCTATGGTAATACTGGCTGAGCTGTGATTGCATTCTGCCTGATATACTGCAGTTCATTAACCTATAGCTAAAAAACTCCCCAGACAGTTGATCTAATAGAGAGGACACAGTGCTTTATCCCCTTTACTCCAATAACTAAAGAGTAAAGATAATTAGGGCCCAGTTAACAAGAGGAGATGCAGATTCTCTTTTGCATGATATAGTTCAATTATAATCTGCTCCCGGTGGGTTTAACATTCTTGGGAATATTCACCATGTATACCCAAGGGTCATCCAAATACAGTCCATGCACTTACATTGGATGGCATTTCCACAGTGAGATGTTAGTAAAGTCTAATCCTTTTGGTTATTGCATGTCAATAAGCACAACTCAGATGGAATCCTTCATTTAGCTCACACTGAGAGCAGCACCAGGGAAAGTTGACCCTTCTAATAAGGTGGAAAAGTAAAAAGGAGTATAACAACGCTGATGCATAATGGATTAGCTCAGGTTTGCAAGCTGAATATCAAGCAAGTCCTCTAGTGCACACAGGCCACCTGAGTTCTGTTACAACAGAGTTGTTTAGGTGAGAATAAGCCACCAGGTGAACACCCACCTTGACACTCACTTTGACATATGATACCGATAAATGAAGCATGGTAATGAGCTTTCCAGAGGCTTCCCACCAAAAATAATGCATAATCTGTTGGTACTCATCCCTTATTTAGATTAACTTTATAATAAGAAACTGGTGGTCAAAAAACAATAGATACTTCTGGCAACTCTAACAATCACAGCAACCAATAAAGGGATATTATCTGGTTATATAATTGTAAATACTCTGTAGTTCACCTCTCCTTCTGCTTTGTGAAGCTCAAGTAATTTGTACAATAATTGCATCTAAGAAAAGCGGTGCTGCAGTATCATGTTTAAACTGGAAAAATTGATCAGGTGGTGTCACAACGTTGGTATTCTCAATGACTGCAGCCAAGATGTTCACATAAATACACAGATGTTGAATGGGTGGAGGATGTCAGAGTGAAAAGTTGCTACAGCTGGTGCCAAGATACACAGTGTTTGGAAATAGACACAGGTACACATACCCGGCACTGCCACGAGGTACTGGCACATGTTGAAGTGGACTTGGCACTCAGGCTTGCGAACAGATGTTAATCCAGGACAGATAATTACATCAGTGAGTGAGCAGACATTTTTCCACTTAATTTCCGTCTTTTAAAAGTGTGACTTTTCCCCAGAGGCGCTTGCTAGAGAGATGCCCCTGGATCTGTTGCCTGGGAAGAAGCCTAAAGCACCCCATTGAGATTCCTGATCACCGGGATTTAGTGTGACCTCGTCGTCAGTGGGGGGGCAGTCAGCACGTCTGTGTCACTTACACAGATGTGTTGCACGGTGGGGATGTGTGGAAGAGAGAAGGTAAACTGTCAGACTGTTACATTTCTTTCATTTATGACCTTGCACAGCTTTTTATTTATTTATTTATTTGGTGTGTGAGCCTTTTATTGGAAGTTCTTTTCTTTAAGAAGTTTAAAAAATGGCAGGAGATGAAAGCAATTATTTTTTTTGCCTCTTCACTTAGTTAACTTTAAACACTTCTGTGTAACCACCTGGTTTGCCTAGTTGATGAGTCTTATGTGTGTCTAGATGCCAATATTTCACTGGTACTGGTAACACAGCAGGTGTGTGTGTGCACCTGTGTGTATTTTGGCCAATATGCTATAGCTTGATGATGGAGTAGAAAACAATTCCAGTGTCAAATGGTCAAATGACTCGTCATTGTTTTCTGTCTGCTAAACAATAAGCAAGTTAAATGAGAATAGGACAATTCATTAGCAGCTTTTGATTGCAATTTTGTAGCCCAGACCTACGATGGCACAACGGGACAATGGTTCTCTGTAGGCCAGGCCACAATATATCTCACTATAAATTAAGTTAGCATGTTCGGTTATGTTGCTTAATGAGCTGCGCTACTAAACAATATTGAAGTACTCTCACTGAATGATTGGTGACAACAGCTTTACTGCCTACACAAGGGCCTCGAAAGGACAACAGGGTTTGTTACGGCAGATGCTTCCATCACTTACCCCTTGCAAACAAATGTGGCGTTCGGGTGCCTTAATACTTTGTAAACTTGAGGGAGTCATCTGAGGAGGACCTCGATTGTCTCGTGATTGTGCTCGGCTTGTGTGCACACATGCGTATGTTTGTAGTTAAGTGTACAGGAAGGGCGCAGGACTGCATTGGGGAAATTTACAGTCCATAAGACATTAGATAATTCATGGTGTGGAACCACCCGATAAATAAAAGCACAAGCGCGAGTAAATAGTCTGCAGCAATGAGTGTCACACTTGAAAAAGACCTTCCACAGACCTTCTTGACTTTGACAAAGCAAGTGTGCACCAATAACTCCTCCCTGCCTGCTGCAGGTCTTAAAATATAAGTACCCACTTCTCACACTCTTCAGTAAGTCTTCGAAGGAAATTTTTCCATGAGTCACTAACCCATCGTACATCTAAAACCTCAGATTGTGTTGCCGAGTTTTCTATGTCCTTCTAGTCCTTTTTTTTTTTTTTTTTTTTTTTTTTTTTTTTGAGGGCGATCGTGGCTCAAGAGTTGGGTGTTCGTCTTGTAATCGGAAGGTTGCCGGTTCGAGCCCCGGCTCGGACAGTCTCTGTCGTTGTGTCCTTGGGCAAGACACTTTACCCTACCACCTACTGGTGGTGGCCAGAAGGGCCGATGGCGCGATATGGCAGCCTCACCTCTGTCAGTCTGCCCCAGGGCAGCTGTGGCTACAATGTAGCTGCCTCCACCAGTGTGTGAGAGTGAATGAATAGTGGTATTGTAAAGCACTTTGAGGGCCCCGAAAAGCGCTATATAAATCCAATCCATTATTATTTTAGTTAGATACTTTTTTGAGAGTTGGAATAAACATTTCTTCTTTACAGTGATGTGCATCTGTCATCTTCGCATTGGCAGCTATTAACTGTACATAGTTGAAATTAAGACCATTCCATGAGGTATAATTAAATGCAGGGCCTATGTTGTGGGAAATGAAGTGTGCAGTGTTGATATCCAAAAAACCCTTTCCAATCGATCCTCAGTAGAACTTAGTTTAATGTCCTTGGAAAGTGAGGCAGGTAATCTATTGAGTTATTAAACTGTGAAGGTCTAGGGAATGCTGCGGCATACTGGGAATTCCTGTTGCTCCACATCATTTGCCACCACCAAACTCTTCTTAATCTAAACTCCTATGGAGGCTTTCTGTATTAATAGACAATTTTTTCCTGACTTTTGAGCGCTTAAACTATAGTGAAGGGGGCAAAGTGACTGTAACGGAGGACTGACTTGGGATCCTGAGGGAATAAATTTGCCATAACATTCCATTGACAGGAGGACATGACAAAGGGACATGCTCTGCTACACAGGAAACATGGTTAACACTTCCAATCATCTATGGTGTGAAAGTAGAATTGCCAAGATAACACTTGCAAAGTAAAAAATTATATATATATTGTGCTTGAGGGCTTGTCCTCCTGTCACAAAAAAACAAGCAGTAGCACATGGTGAAGCACTTCACATACAATTTAAATTGTGCCATTTTTGACACATCCCCTCTGATAGTGTTCAAACCATTGAGCTCAAATGGAGGTGGCACTCAGCCGGGCACTTTCCTGGCCTCAAATATGTGACAAATTCATTTTATAAAAGGTGCAGGTGGCAGATGAGGCCCTGCAATTGAGTGAGAGCACATATCTCTCAGGTGCCTGGCAGGGCCTCATTGGAAATGCCAATATGCTCCATACGTTTTTATTGGCTCGTCAAGGAGGAGGAATCATACTATGCCAGACCACATGTGTTTTACAATGGGTTAACACATTCTATGTGTGCCATAATCAGGCAGAGAAGAGCAAATGACAGTGCAGCACTGCTGAGAGACCGAAAAAAACCTCATTGATGTGGGAGGAGGAAGGGTATAAGCTCGAGGTGTGTGTGCAGCAGATTGTGCTTCTCTGTCTCCAGGGTCAGGGTTGAGGGGTTTTTTCTCCATCTTCTCCCAATGTACCAAAAGAATCTTAAGCAACAATATGGCTCAATTTCAGCAGCCATTGCTCCTACAATTCTCCAGTCGCATGTAAGGAGGAATTAAAACTCTGTAATATCTGAGGAATCACAAACCCAGAAGCACTGACCTGATATGTGACATTCTAGATTTGTGTGTCTGGAACTTTTTTCTGGAGGACTAGTGGTGGGGAAAATTGGTTATCGTTTTCTAGAAGGTCTGTATTGAAAAACAGGAAGTGTTTCAAGAATACTTACATACATAGATAGACACAGGTTTGTATTTTATATCTTTTTAGAGAGAGAGGTTATCCTCAAAGGACAGCAATGCATGCTGCACACATTTATTCTATAAAATATGATGCATTACTGTAGATTTAACTGAATGTAAAGGATTCAAATGAGCTCAGTCTTAAATACCTAGAGCAATGATATGAATCCATATAACAGCGATGGGAATCTTTAAGTAGAGTGTGCTAGTAATACGTGGGAAGTGAGGTGTTTTCACAGCGAGGTTCTTTAATAAACGAACAGTTCAAAACAAATTGTCAGTCAGTTGTCATAATCAGCTAATAGTAAATCTTTTGATAGTTATATATGTACATTAATATTTTTACAGTTCATTGTCTACAGAAGCAAAAAGATGTCTGTATACAGTACGGGAAAATCCAGAATAAGCTGTCAGCATATATAAAATAATAATAACTTTTAGTTAAGGCAGCACAAAATAATGAAACTGTGTTTTTCTTTAAACAGTAGATACAGATTTGTATCCTTTTTGTGTAAAAGTGCAGCACGTAAGTAACTGCTGGAAGGTGTTAAGGGGGGATGTGAGGACACAAGTGAAGAAAACAGATACTTGAAGATGTCGTGACATGAATGGCACTTTACATGCAGACTGTTCTTCAGATAAATGAATGAGAAAATAGGTCTGACATTCGGAATACAATTTTATGTTTCAGGAGAAAGGGAAGTATGCCTTTACTTTAATAGTTCAGTTTGCTCAGTTGTAAACAAACAGAGATAAAGGAGGAACAAACACAGAAGCATTACCTCATTCAAAGCAGAAGTGCACACAGGTGCCATAACTACAATATCCCCAACACATCAGCTGCCTGTTTTATTGTTATAATACACATGTTCAGCGGCTACCCATATCAGTACCATATCATGCAGATAGATGTCATACAGCAATGTTTGTCCCTTAACAAAGCATTGTGACACCAGATAAGGACACAATGTAAATTAGGCCTGGGGTTCTACAGTACTATAAGGGAGCCTGTCATATCCAAGAATTAAATGCAAATCATGCATTATCACCGAGCACACTCCCTATCCAGGAGAGTGATGCCTTTGTGTTCTTATGCAGCAGCAGAAGGTGCATGGCCTTCTGGGGGGTGGGGGGGGAGACAGAGGAAAAACAGGTCTCTGACAGAAAACTGCACTCGTAACTGAAAGGGACATGTCAATCGCATGAACAATACCCGTCTCTCAACCTGGTAATCATGGCTTTCATTACACAACCATGCACCTTTCTTCTGCTGTCACTATACCTCTCTATCTCTGTCTTTGTATGCACACACAGGCAGACGCAGCAGTCGCGTGCAAACACACATGCAGAGGCACTAGCTACAAACAGGACAGCATTTAGGTTGGGTTTTTGTAATCTTCTTAAGGAAATGTACACATCAAAACAAAATGTAGCAAATCCTCAGGCTTGGCTTTTTGGCTATGGGAGAAGAACAGCACTGTAACTGACTTGGAGTAATGCAAAGACACTGCAACAAAGAAATGTCAAAGGAGATTTTAATCACAGATTGTGCCTATGGAGGAATACATCTACATACAGGTACAACAAAACCAAACACATCTAGTCTTTTTGTTTAAAAAGCTCCTTAGATACACAGTCTGCATGCATACTGTTTGATATCTCAGTAGCTTGACGATTTAGGAACATCTTTTGTATGTGGGGTAAATGTACCTTCACGATAATTAAAAAACATATATCTAAAAAAAGACTATGAAGGAGGCCTTGGAGTACTTTTGAGTGCATAATTCCACATTCCATTTTCTTCTTGTTTGATCACTGAACCCTGTTGAAAAGAGAAGCTCATCATTGGGACATCGATCACCTCCTGAACACTGTACAAAAGCATTGAAAATTGGTGGTTTGATCATGCAACTTCAAAAGCTGATATTGATAAATGTCTGCAAGGCCACAGTTGTTGTGTGTGCGTGAGATTTCCAAGGTTTTAAATAGAAACCTATTATTTCTTGACATCCCACACAAATATGCATTGTGTTTGATGGTGGCCGTGTAACATCCAGTCTTTGACATTTGACAAAGGACTTCAACATTATTTATAAATTCCCTCATATTAATAATGGGAGCCAGTGGCATTAGGGCAGTCAACTCAGTCTTTCATTCACTCCTTTATTCTCGTATGCATGTGGTATAATGCTTTGGTGGAGGCCATTCACAGCTAATGAATGGATGTAATTGAGAGGCTGGAGTAATACACAATTGAAGTCTTTCACGGGTTTTATGGATCTGAGGCTAATTAGTGAAAAATAGAAGCCGCATTGTCTCCCATCAAATCCAATCCTTAATTCACCAGGGTCCCAATCACCCCTTCACTGGAGCCTAACATTTTAATCATCCTACCTCTAGAGCATGAGGCCAGTCCCCTAGTCGATTATTGCAATTCAATTTAGCATATTAATTATAGCCACTGCCAAAGGGTATGTTCTTTCTCCCTACTCGAGGTGAACGTGGTCCGTGTTTTCCTCTTCCAGCATGTTTGCTTATCTCCGGTCTCGTTTAGAGCATGTATATATTGCATTGTTTCTATGGGAGACAGTATGGTAATTTTCCTCCCTGCACCCCGAGCCTGTCAGTATACATGAGTGGGCATCTCTACAGAGGAGCTCCCACTGTTAATCCCTCTATGAAGACTAATAAAATCAATAATGCCCCCCATGGGAGGTCATTGGGTTCAGAGGATTCTTGGTGGTGTTGCAGATGGCCTTGAACTTTCTAAAAGACCCTTATGTGAGTTGAAGAACTGCACAGGGGCAAGTCTGCGGTCAGCTCTCTTTTTGGCCTGTATAAATTGAATCACTCAGGTCAAGAGTGAATGGGACTTCTGCAGGACAGTGCATTGAGACATAGAAAGGACTACTGCTGTGCCAAGTGTAATGCAACAACATAAGATGATCTTTTTTTTTTTTTTCATCGATCCAGTCTCTTCGGGTAATCTGTTGGTGCCCGGTGATTACGTTGACTTTTTTCATATTTGCTGACCAAATGTGACCGAATACACCCAGACGCACCTTCTTGGTGACCACTTGCAAATGCAAGGTGATTGCATAGGTCACCTGGTGGGAGCCAACCTGTCTCCACACAATCATGATCCAACCCAGACTGATTACAGACGCTCTCAGGCAGATTGGCGAAGGTTTGCAACTAACTGACATCAAATTTATAAATGCAGATTGCAAATAATTTCCAATTTTTGGACCCATTCAATCCAAACTGACAGCAGATTTATTAAGTCACTTTCACTTTGGTAGCTCAGTGTAAGTTGTTGCAGACCTGGTTCCCATCTTTGAATCAATCATTTTAAAGGCAGCAAGATCACAGTTTCATTGCACACACGTTACATAGTAAATAACTCTGGTCGTGCCGTGGTCTCCAACCACTAAGTGTAACCATAGCATTAAAAGTTCCCATTACTTTCAAGTTTTAGGACATTATCTCGAGATTTTTTCCTACTTAATGGTTGATTTGTATACACCACATTAAGACTAAGGGCAAGCTGAAGCTTTGGACATGGCAGTGCAGAGAATATGTGATGTAAGGAGATGATAAAATGAGTCCCCTTGCTGTGGGTCTGTCCGCGCATGGCACATAGGACTGCCACCCCCTACTGACACCCAGTCTTCATCTCTGCCTGGCTGTCCCTACGCTCCTGGCATTCCTAACCAGACCTCTGTCAAATCCCAGAGAAGAGGCAGATGGGCCTGGCTTTTTATGTACTAATCAAGGAGGAATTTGCTCCCTCACAGACATGTCACCTCTGACCCATGTGTCTAGTCACATTTATTATTCATTCCCGCAGAGGTGAGCTGCTCTAAAGGGTCGAGACCAGCGTAGAGGATGAGTAGGCAGAAGCAAAGAGAATGTGGGGTGGGGTGATGAATGCGTGTTTCGCTTTGCTCCAGCTGCCAGTTTATCCCAGTATTCAAGGGTCCCTAAGACTTTATACGAGAAAGAGGACCTCGTGTAACATGCTGAATCAAAGCGTCTGGTCCACATTTTGCTTATATTGTTTTCACTCAGACTCCTAAATTATGCTTTCTCCTTTCTGGTAGCAGCTAGGGACAAAGCTGATTTCAGGGTATTTTTAAGCGTCATAGAAGATATTATTGTAGGTTTTATCTGCATGTCTTTGTCTGGATGAAATGAATTACATTAAAAAATACAATAAAGTAAATCTAGTATTATAAAGTATAATTCTTATAATATAATAAGGCAGAGCAGTGTCCTAACTAAAGATAGGAAACTGAATTTGGGTCTGGATGTCATGGATGGCAGAGCAGAATTAGCAGGAAGCAGAAATGGGTGGCGACTTCAGATGCTACTTTCTGAGGTGAAGAGGGAGAAGAAGAGGGTTGTACTCATGATGATCTGACAGGAAAAATACAAGAGCAATACTGAGCTTTAACAAAACAAGAGTGAGAGACTGATCGGCTCATAGAAGGACGGCAAGAATAAGATGGAACTGAGAACAGAGAAAATGTGACAGGGTGGGAAAAAATATCATGATGAAACAAACAGATCAACAGGTATAGTTGAAACAACCAAAGAAAAAATATTTTGTCTTTGCAGTGCAGACACAATAATTGCAGTGAAAACATAAATTTTAGTCCATTAAGTACTAGAATTACTGCCATCACCACTGTCAACAGACAGTGCTTTTCAGACTGTCCTTGAACACACCAGCAAGTTGAGTTTTCAACCAGCCACTAGCTGACAGTGTAAAAAAAAACAATGACTGTGATAGATGCCTTTGCTTAAGCACAAACCACATTTCTGCAACATGATTTTAAAGCCATGCACTGTTTAACTGAAGCTTTAGGGAAGTTTTTAGGGGGCTTAAACTAGGAAGCTGCACCTGTATGGGTCATTCACACAAAAACATATATCTGCTGCGTCAAGTCTTAGTTACAACATACTTAAAATCTATGTTTAGACTGTAAACATGCTTTTCTCTATTGAATTCAATTCAATTTCTATATTGAATTGAATTGAACTCTGTTTAATCTGCACTGGTCACTCCACTTTATTGTTATTGATATTTATATTTAAAAAGTGCAATACTGTAATTTTCTGCTGCTCATTCCTGTGCAATATCCCATCTGCCCTCCCGTCATATTTCTTTTCAAGATTTTCTTACTTAATCACTAGTTGTACATATATTTATATTTATAGATACATATATATTTAGTCATCTTTTCTCTTTTACCACGTCTCTCTAATATTTTGCTCCTTACTATTTTTCTATTTTTTTTATTACTTTATTTGATTTTATTTTATTATATTTTATTATATTTTCTTCTACTGTATCATGCTGCTGAGTGACTGCTGCTCGTCAAACACATTTCATTGCAATGTTGACCCTGTGCTAACTTACATATGACAAATAAAACTGAAACTGAATTTGCTGCCATGGCTTCATCTTTTAGCCCCAGACTTGTGCCTCTGTCAAAATGTGTTTCTAAAATAGCAGAGAGCTCATAGGCTAACTGACAGTGGTTCAATGCATATGTGATATATATTTAACTAACTGAATATAATGCATTAGTAAAACTGGCATAGTACAAGGAAACCATGGAATAAACGGTACATAGTTTATGCTGCATGAATATGTGAAACATATTTTAAAGTTTACTCTTACGTGAAAAAAATCTGGTTTCACTTTTCATTTGTAACACTATGCAAAAAGAATATACATGCTGGATGTACATTAGCTACAGAAACCTTCTCTTAGGTATTTATGACAACATCTATAATGTATGGTAAAATGGTAAATGGCCTGTATTTATATAGCGCTTTACTCGTCCCCAAGGACCCCAAAGCGCTTTACACATCTAGTCATCCACCCATCCACACACACATTCACACACTGGTGATGGCAGCTACATTGTAGCCACAGCCACCCTGGGGCGCACTGACAGAGGCGTATGATCAACACACAAAAAGTTTGAAGTGCATACAATAAGAAGCTATAACCAGAATGCTAGAATGTAATAAGGTCAGCAAGTACCAGAAAAATGTGATCACTTCTCAAAGGCTAATTCCATGTTACATCCATGTTAGCACACTAATCAATTTAGATTCACCCATCAAGCTTAGTCAGATCATTAGGAAGCAATTTTCATTTTGCCCGAGAGTCCATTAGTTGCTTGAGTAACATTGGACTCTAAATTGATGCACTCAAATTGCATCTGGACTGATTTCAGAACAACAACAGGCATACAGAAATACATGCAAATGCATCATTAGATCTAAAAACACGCTGTCAGTTACAGGCAGCGATGGTGTAGTAGCACCGAGTAGCACCGTCTTCAGATTACACCCAACTTTGCCAGCGTGTCCAATTGCTTCAGTTATTGATGTGTTTATGGCGGCTTGGGCACTCCTGCTCCTTCACATCTTAATAGATGCAAATAGCTGTGTGTATGCTCCACTGAACATCACAGGAAGTGACTTTCAGCTACCTTACACAAGGTGGGCAAATCAGTGGGGAGCGAGCCATTATGGCTGTGTTGTGGTTCATTTGAGTGCCATGCACTGTGCAAGAAAACATGATCTTTCCAAGTGGCCAGGGGATTCTGCACAGCAGGGTCGCTGGGGAGGAGTTGTCCCGTAAATTACGACTAATTACAGCTTCGATTGAGCTGAAATCCAGTCTGCTAAGGCCCACATTTTCACTAAGACACAGGGGGGATTTCACTCTTCCCCACTTAAAGCCCAATATCCATAAGCAGCAGTGAGAGATTTAACAGCTTTTAAATAAGCTTTCTAACATGCATAGAAATGTACTGTTCATATGGTGACAAAGGATGTTACAGTATTGTTTGTGGAATTAGGATTTGTCTGTTTTCATTAATACAGCTCCATTATTTTTACTTATTTCTTTATAGATTTGTGTTGACCAGAATATTTCTCAAATTACCAATAAGATCATGTGGCTTAGACCCACTTCTTTTTTCCCCAAAAATATGTTTTGCAGTACTGAACAGTCACAGCCTCATAGCTTAGCATGATGTAAGTGTGATGTAATTCCCTCAGCCAATGATTTCAAAAAGAAAAAAAATGGCAAAAACAGAAAGCTGTTTCAGAGTCGATAAAAATTTAAGCCTCTATACTGGAAAAAAAAATATTCGTCTTCTTTTTTTAAAATGTGGTTTTGGTTGTTATGTCATGGCAAAACAGAGACTCTCTCATATGCAGCTTCTACCCAAGACGGGACACTTTCGCTGTCACTTATAATCATTCATAATGTGCACAAGACAAAATATGCTATAATTCCTGTGTTGTGAACTCTATTTATATTTGTATTCTGGCAATAAAGCAAAATCCCACAAAAATACCCCCTGGTGGAGAAGGGAAAGTTGAAAGGGTGTGAGATTATAGTGTTACCTGGCATACTCAAAGATTTCAGACAAATAGCAATGCTGATAGTCACAGGGTGGTTGGGTTTATTTTTGCTGGAGCTGAGTGTGTTTTATGAAAAGAAAAAAAATGATGATAAATGTTTGGATTCCTTTTAAGCCCCTAATCAAAAACTCAACATAACCAACAGTGACCATAAATCCTCCCAGCCCTCTCTGCTTTGTTAAAGATGATCTTCAAGGAATTATTCATTTTACTGTTACCATGGGCACGGGAATAAATTGTTTCCCCCCCTCTTCTCTGCTTTTCCTCTTTTTTCCAATGTCAGGGTTACTGTCATTAAAACAAGAAAAAATAAAAACAACCAAACAAAAAATTACTGTGCAACTGCATAGTAACAGACTTACTGAGTCACTCACTCACAAGGACATCTCAGAGACATCCACTAAAAATGGCAAAAAGCGTTGAATGGACTGGAGGTGGTAACTGGGTTGTTGAAAGTGAGTGAGGTGCCCAATCTTCTCAGTGAGGGTGGCAGACAGAGCACACATTAACACCTGTGAGACTGGTAAGCCACAGCTTTGGCAAAGCCTCTTAGACCAGGCCTGTGTCATCCATTTTATATGGCTCTGGCACAGGGGCATTTATACTGTACAGCCTCAATGCTGCATCACAGAGCGGTTCAATGGCACACCATCTGTAGGAGAATGTTCTTTTTGTCTTGGCACAGAGTGGTTTTTAGTTTTACAGCGAGTTTTACAGATGGAGAGGCCAAGTCGGGTCAAGTCAAGTCAGTTCATCTATAGAGCACATTTGTACATCACAGAAAGCCAGTGCAGTGATTTAAGGATACGTGGACCACGAGGAGGAACGGGAGCATTTTAAACCAACTGCTGCTGAGGTATTAGAGCGGAGCTCTCTAAAACTCGAAGTAGAGCATGACAGCAGTCACACACATATCATAGAAAACCGTATTAGTATAGAATAAATGTTTACATAAACTGATCTACAAATAGCGGTACAGTGACATTTGAAATCCAACCTGGCGCTCTTGAAAATAGGCTTGTTCTTTGCACTGCTATGTTTGTATTTTTGCACGATGCCTTTGTTTTTGGTGTGGCATGCCTGGTATGTGGGTGTCATATTCCTCTGAGAGTTTTCAAGATTAGTAAGCGCTATATCTGTGACAGTTAACAGGCTGTCACATACGTCTTACCTCTTTCTTGTAGAATTTATGGTCAGAGCACAAGCACTGATCTGGCAAAATAAACTAAGCCAGGAGGATAACATGTGCAATTAAAGCAGCTAAAATCCCATTATACTGATTAAACATCTCTTAATTGCCAGTTCATTAAGTGCACCTACTATAGCTAAAAGTAATTCAGTCTAATTCAACATTCTTGCAGTAAATCCTACCTTAATAAGGTTATAATGTTTTTTAATCGAGTTGTATTGGTACGAGGTCGTTATGGCATTTAGTCTCTTCACACTGACGATCGAGGTGGGCAAAATATTAGACATTCCCTCCTCCCTCTCTTTCTCTCTCCCTACATATAAATATATATTGTTGCACTGAGGTTCAGCGTAGAATCTCATCTTTCAAGTTTTATTTTTGGTTTCTGTGCTTTTTTTTTTAACTGAATTGATGCTATCATGTTTGCAAAAAGTGATTTGGCTCTGTCTGATTCGAGTAAGCAAGCACTCACAAGATGCTGCCACATGCTTTTCCCAAACCTTTATCGTTGAGCTGTAATTGTGCATAAATACCCCTCCCCACCACCATCACTGATGCTGGTTATGCAAACAGTGCACTGATAACAATCTGAATGACCCATGGCCCCTTCAGTCTGAAGGATTGAAGGTCTATGATTTTGAAAGGACTTTTCCACCTAACTTCAGTTCCTTGATCATGTCTGTGTATTTAATTTTAAAGTTCTAACTTTAATCGCTGGGTGCATCTTATACGCGTATTTATCTTTCTGAAGTATCCTGATCCCAAAACGTGATGAAATACACATTTTTGTTTCCTGAGTGTCTGAAAATCACTTACATTTAAATTAGTTTTTCTATTTTCAGAAACTGAGTAATTTGATGAAATTAGCGGTTTTAGTGGTGAACTGCTCGTTTACTTCAACAGTGTTCAAAACTCTTTTTATTGAGTCATGTTGCTGACCTGCTGACAAAACCTAATTAGTTTTAAGATGTTCCACAAGGTGTCTTTTTCAACACTACACAAATCTGGAGTTTACTTTAAATTAAATATAGGTTTTAAATTAACTGCAAGTCTTTAGAGTCTGTTTTTTACTCCATTCAGCACAGTGTCACATGTTTTTGGAAACAAGGTGCTCTGAGGCCTAAATTATAAATTAGCCTTATCCAACATGTGCTCTAAAAAAATCCTACTTGAAACACATTTCCTCACAATAAGTAGTTGGTAAAAACTCTTCACCCAGGCTACGGCTTTGAAACAGCAAATTACAAAAAGTCTTTATGAACTTCAAGAAGTCGATGCTCTAAAGTGTTACTTTTTCACACTGTTCAATGATGTGAAAAATAATGTTTTCACTAGACGACATAGAGTCATGTGAAAACTTTCTTTTTCACATGACTTCTTCATACAGTATTAAGTCAACTCAGTATAAGAACTCAAGTCAATTTACTCAATTCTTATCAAAATTATATTTTTCTGTGCTGCGTGGTATTATTATTTGATAATGCAGCAAACTGTATACCCAACGACACCATTAAGTTCCATCTTATTAGTTTAGTAGGAAAAAGTAGTAAATGCAGGGAAATGGACATCGTTATTGAGGAGTACTTGGAGGCAAACACAATACTTCTTTTTTTTCTTGCTAACATTAATGATTGGCTTCTTTGTTGTACCATAGCAGGCATATCAGATGCAGCTGCTATGGAGATGAGATTCTCCTCAGGCTAATGTTAATGGGATTCCCACACAAACACGTATCACATGTCCTTAAAATGCTAGACACCTATTCTGTTTTTGTTTTTTGGTTTGTTTATTTTTCCCTGAAAATCTATTAAAACTATTTCTGCACTCTTAAATTCCTCTCAAATCCGATTTGAACTCAACAAAATCATTTAAAAAGGTGATTTAAATGCCATTATCCGGAGACCTGTTTGCTAATTATGGCAGTTTGATGGCACAAGATATACATAAAGTTAATACATAGAATTGATCATTTGAAAATGTTATGCACGCTGTTGCTTTCATTCTTGCAGCTTGACACAAGATGAAGAGATGTCCCCGCTACGCTAACAGCTTTACAAATGCATAGGGTAACAACAGTTGTAAGGAAGTGAGGGACACATATAAGATGATGGGAGAATATGCCTGACACCTGTGAAGAGGACGCTGCGATATGGAGACACATTTATAGTCTGTAGCCGGAGACTCATAGAGGCGGTAAAATGGGATGCAGCTTATGCCACATCGCTGTTGCATGGCTGCAGAGAGGAGTGGAGGATAAAAATGATCACTGCAATCATTAAATCAAATTGACAGGTGGCTGCAGTCAGTTAAATGCTGAATTTCGTCCAGTATCTGAGGGATTAAGGAGCGATGTGAATTCTTTGTCGGTAATTCTTCAAGACAAATAGCAGGGCTCCCTAGACACCGCCCCCTTCAAGGCAGCAGGCAGCCTGCACTAATTAGCAAGGGAGGTGTGAAGGAGAAATCATTACTTTATTCACACACTGTGCCCTACATACTCCTGTCTCTCTCCCCCCCACGGACACCATCAGTCCACCTCTCTCCTTTCCCTATAATCTGCAGCATATTCATGCATTTGCATATAACTGTGTGCAACGCTGGTACACAGCAATGGTGGCTTGTGACTGCTAGTTCAAAACAGAGGGCAATTGGAGGACCACACTCAAAGGCAAGAAAAAGAAATTTGGGGGAGGAGGGGTGTTAATAGTAGGGCTTGTGGGAATAAATAAAGAGTGGCAGACTTGCGAACTGGATAGTGGGGGGAGGAATGAAGAGAAGGGTATGTGCTGCAAGGTGTGGGCAGCTCAGTGCGGTGCCTCCCTGGGTGTAATTACTATAGAATGGTCTCTGATTGATTGTTTGAGCTAGCAGCAGCTCCAAAGGACCTCTGTGATGTGGATGAGGCCTTTGTAGCACTGCTTAGCCCCCCCTCCCCTTCCCCACTGGACCTCAGCTGGGCTCCTATTCCCAGCAGCATGATTCATGAGCACAGGAGCACTCTTCTGACCCAGGCGGGCCTGCAGTCCAAACCATCAGGTAGCACTCAAAACAGTTGCCCTCTCTGCAATTAATTAGATACAGAAGCAGAGGGCAACCACCGCTGCCACCACCTTCCCTCTTTAATTCTCCCATTTTAAAGCCTGCATTCATAGCTGTTCATAATCAGATCTTGTTACCACAGAGCAAGGATCCACAAGAGGCAAAAATAACCACAGTAGGTTGATCTTGCTAGAAGCACCACAGTTAATACGCTAACATAATCTGCCACAGGCTTACCAGTAGGAGTACATAGTCAAAGCAATCAGATTTAGGGCTAGATTCCACAAGTAAAGTGATGCACTTTGTACATCCTGGCCACTGTCTTTTCGAGAACATCCTGAATATTTAACCATGGCTCAATTTTACATACAGGCTTTTAAAATATGATATTTATTTCATGGGGACAGAATGCATAAAAGCCACTCAAATTGAACCCTGTTGCATCCATACTCCTTTCAAAAATGCACTTATATTGAGCAGCACTTACCAACACAATGCACTCACTCTGTTTGTGC
The DNA here is from genome assembly GCF_963969265.1 of Rhamphochromis sp. 'chilingali'. Lineage (NCBI taxonomy): Eukaryota > Metazoa > Chordata > Actinopteri > Cichliformes > Cichlidae > Rhamphochromis > Rhamphochromis sp. 'chilingali'. Next base: position 35,637,511 of record NC_137940.1, read on the forward strand.
CTCGAGTTAACTTTACTATACTCAACCCTCCCTCACTAAAAAGTCAGTAGGAAAACTAAGGAAAAGTAGATAAGAACAGAATATATACCACAAGGTATCAAAATGAATTCCATTGTCTGTAAAGGCCAGCAGTTAAAAAATTTTTTTGCAATAGATCCTGAAAGTAAAACATCTGTGCAGGTGCTTTACTTCACTTGCACCACCAGCAACTCAGAGGGCACATGAAAGCATAAAACTGTGCTCTAAAAAAAGATGCACAGAAATCCAGTCATGTGTGCTTCACAAGAAAATCTAAGGTAAATAGTAGCATTCCACATAAATCCCCCTCAACTACCCACCCACTCAGTCCCCACCCTTGAAAAAAGCACCCTTTCAGCACATATTCATAAAGGTTCTCTAATGGCTTCCAGAGGGACGAGGGGGCCTTCTCCTCAGACAGAGACATTTCACAGCCCCACAGGCAGAGCAGAGGAGAGCCAAGAGAAAAATATCAAGTCTGAGAGAGAGAGAGAGAGAGGACGTCTTCATCATGAGTGGAATAGAAATGATGCCCCACTGGGTTCTATTAGTGAGCTTTTACATACAATGGAAGTCTCACCAAGCATGGCAACAATGCAAAACCTCCAGTTACTATGGCAGGAATAGGAAGATTGTTGAGGAAACCAAACAGTACCTATTGTATATCCAGTCTAAATACTCGCTGAATGGGGTGGACCACCTTAGAGATAACTTATGGTATTCTGAAATCATGACATCCACTATCATATGACGTTATTATTATTGTTATTATTATCATTACTGACTTTTCATGTGCATACTCACACACACTGGTCAAGGAGCTCTGCAAAAAGCTATCGTATTGTAATTTGGGTTGAATGTTTGGTTCAAGGACACTGGACTAATAGAAGAAGTTGGAATTGAGCTATTGAGCAGCAATTAACAGCGGACATGCTGATCCTCCCAAGAAACAAAATATATGCAATAGGCCTTGTTCCCTTGTGTTTATGTTAAAATAATGATTCAACACCACAGTATTATGGATGTGCAGGCCCCAAGTGGAGGAGTTTAGGTACCTTGGACAGATAAACTGAGGTGGCATCTGCAGGAATGCCAATGGTGTACGGGTCCATTTTGGTGAAGAGAGCTGAGTGTAAAAGAAAAGGTGTTGGTTTCCCACCTACATCCTGACCCTCAACTCTAGTTACAATACTGGATAGTAATCAGAAGAATGAGATCATGGATACCAGTGGCAGAAATCAACTTCCTCCAAAGGGCAAGGACTTCAGTCAGGATGGATTCAGAACAGAGCCATTGCCTCTCTGCATTAAAAGGAGCCAGATGAGGTAGTTTGGGCATTTGACTAGGATGCCTCCTGGGTCCCTGCTAGGTGAGGTGTTCCAGGCACAGTCTACTGGGAGGGGCCCCCGGGGCAAAACAAGGACATGCTGGAGAAAATACATCTTTCAGCTCTCCTGGGAACGCCTGGGTGTTCCCCCAGATGGGCTGGAGGAAGTGATTGGGGACAGAGAGGTCTGGGCTTCTCTGTATAGTCTCCTGCCTCCACGAGCCAGCCCTGGAGAGACAGACACCTAACACATTTATATTTCAGCTCCTGATCATCCGTGTCAAAACCTTTGTCAAAACCTTGACTGACATTGAAAGATCGCAATAAGACTCTGCTAAACTATGTACCATGGACCAATTACAAGGTGCCTTTAGTTCAAGTGCATTTACCATTTTTTCCTCATTACTGGGAATCAGAGGCCCATTAACAATTCTTCATGAACAGAATCCTCTGCTCAACATGGTGCTCATTAAAGCTGCACTGGGAAGGTGCCATTTTCACTTATTAGCTTAATTGCCAGGTCACTTAGATTGGACAGATGACAGTGAAGGTGTCTGTGCCAAAGGATATGTTTCAGTCAGCCACTGCTACGAAGTGCAAGCCATCAGTTGCTTAACATATTCATACGTCACATGCGGTATATGGGCCAAATTAAGCCACAGACAAATTAAACATGCTTGCTCATAAATTAAAGGACAGGGAGTGGGGGCACCTATATATCATTGGCATGGCAGTCATGAATCATTGTGAAGCTAGAACTCTTAACTTAAATGAGCGTGTAGGTTATTCTTTTACCTACTGTAGTCTTACCTACTCTTCATCCTTGGATGAACTGACTGCTTAGATATCTGCAATTATCAGTCTTACTAACCTCAAACTGCATTAAACTTTTTAATTTCTGATTGCCCGCTTAAACGCTTTCTCCTAATTTTCATCCAAGAAATCCTGAAGAGCAAAGCAAAAATTACTTTGACCCTCCGATCCTCTAAAAGGGCAAATAGTCTGTTTTGATATGTGCTTGTAGCCGCCGTGTCATTCGATGGCAGTATCCGCTTTTAGTGTCAACTTATTTCTCAGCTCAATATCATCTGTTTTTTCTTTGTGAACAGATGAAAGGGATATAAAGATTCATGGTATATTCTACTTATAGCTTAAATGAGCAGAGCAAGTGGACCCTGGAATGATTGTTGATGCCAGATGGGCTGATTTGTGTATTTCTTAAACTGCTGATCTCCTGGGATTTTGACAAGCAGTGGTGTCTAAAGTTTACTCAGATGGGTAAAAAAAAGAGAAGAAATGCACCCAGTGAACAGAAGAGATATTTCTTGTTGATGAGAGAGGTCAGAGAATGACCAGGGACTACTGGAGCATTCTGTGAGTGCTGGACATGCAGTGTGTGCGTGCGTTTATTCTGCAGTTGTTATTCACTGTACTTTATAGACGGTGCAGGCAGAACCTTGAATTTTTACCATGTTACACAATTCTAACTCTGTTTATTCCCCCGCATTTGTGAAAAAGCCACCTGTCTGAAGCTGCTCAAATTTCTTAAAAACCAATCATGTAAATTTCTTTTTCCAGCACACTAGATCAGTTTTGGATCTAAAGCTACAGTGCTACAATTAATTAGTCAAAATTAATTTTAAAATTAATTCCCTTAATTAATATTAATGTGCTTCCAGGTGAGCAGTCTATGTGCATCTCGTGTTTGCAGAGGTGAGATGTCTCGTTATAGAATTTAGTTGCTTTATCTTTATTTTCCTTTACCTAGAGAGCAACAGGTGCTTTATACAAAGTCATGCAACCCTTAATAATAAATGGCTAATTTAAACTCAGACCTCCAAATACATCGTATTCATCACCTGAGTCACAGTCATTGAAATAATTAAAGCCTTGATAGAGTACAAGGCTCCAGAACATGCTCACAAATGACCATATAATGAATTCCTCTGGTTGAAAACCAAAAATCGATCACAAAAATTATTTCTATTCACCGAAGCCAGACTTTGACACCAAAGACACAAATATGACAAATCACTCAAGACTATTTCTGACACAATAACAGAAGCCTCCACTATTCTTGAGACTCGGCTTAATTCTGCAGCTAAATGTTATTGCTCCAAGCGTATCCTTTAATGTGACTCTGAAAACATCAAAGTGTTACCTTGCATGCTCTGAAACCAGTCACACATTTCTCACTTTACTCAGTCTACATGCACAAAGATATTCATCTGATTAAGAATATGTAAGGCCTTTTAAAGATAATCTATTTTTATTTGAATCTGAAACAGATTGACGTTTAAAAGAAAACCACATAAAAAGCACTTAAAAGTGGACTCAGCTGTCTTGAAGACAGGTAGACTGATTAAACATCCACATATTAAACTGAGGTCACACACGGGAACAAAGAATTCATGAGGAGGAAGAAAATATTCTACATCTTGTACCTTATCAAAAAGAAATTTTATATTACATATATCTGAAAAACCTAAACCGTACAACTCGGAACACAAAGTGAGAGGGCAACTTTGTTGTTTTGGCAGTAACAACAAAGAAGACACAGGTGTTATGCTCAATGCTCTCTTAAACCTGCATGATGACTCTCCAGCAGTATAAAAGGAAGTGAGAGGGTTGTGTACCATACTTCTCAGGTGAACAGCTGGACTGTGGAATATTTGGCGGGCAGAAAGTATGAGGCACAGCTGGCTTTTAAGAGGAAGAGCTCCCTTGGAGCCTCTGGGAGGTCACAGCCTGCTAGGCCGTGAAGCGTTGCTCGGCAGGAGCCGTGTGTAAAGGCAGAAGGCCTGTGCCACTGTGTGCAGATGTTCCAACCCCCATCCCCTACCCCGCTCTGCTGGCTGCTTCAAAACACACACAACAAACACACAATGCAAAAAACCTTGGTGCAGGGATGATTTAGCGGTTAACACGGACACCTTTCCTGAAACATACACACACGTTCATTCATACACATACATCCACTCTCCATATCTGCACAACCACGTCGCTTTCTTGTATCCTCCATAGCAACCAGCACCACCTCAGTGCTTCTGAGAGGTACTGCTGGAAACAATAAAGTATGTCTAAATGAGCTCTCCAAGGTCTGAAACACATAATCAAATGTAGGAAGGTGCCCCTCAAATGCGGCAGCAAACTGCTCCTCTTCACTTCATAACAGAGCAGCTTCTATTCATTACCCAGAGGAAAAGCAGAGTTATAGGACAAAGTAAAGATAAAAAAAAAACCTCAAGGCTCCAACCTTCACACACCTCAGTATCATACCTTGTTATGTATGTCTTTCACACTCTGCCACGTAGCATTCTGCAACAAACGCAATCAACAGAAAAATTAAAAAGGCTTTTCTTTCATTCCTGTGCACATTCATCAACCTGTGTGCACCTCTGTGATCCAAGATGCATCACTGAGGTCCAACTTTGCTAATGTTTGTGGCAGGATTATAAAAAACCTCACTGAATAATGTCAATCACAGACATGGAAGATTAAAAGAGATTTATCCAGGTGGAGTACGTAGCATGGGAGATGGCACCATAGGATAGGTACAGACACCGGGCAGCAGCATCAGCAGTCTCCTGGCAGTGATGAACAGAGAAAAAGACAGAATGAGTGGCAGACCCTAGTGAGGGACAGCACTCACTCTGCAATCTCCTCCTCACCGTCTGTCCAACCCGACAAACCCTTGCAAACCCAGGAGACAAATCCTGCTGCTGACACCAATGGACAAGCACATCTGGCAACTAAGGTCTGCCAGGGTCTGCAATGAGAAGCCCAATCAGCCACTTGATATTCAGTGTGCCAGCTTATTCTCTCAATGGGATGCCGGAGACTGAAGGAAAGAGTGCAGAATCAAGAGGAGGGCAACCTTTTAACAGAAGATTAAATATTAATCAGCCTGATCACATATCACCACAACAGCATTCAGTCATTGATATTCAGCCGCTCATAAGGCCTTAATATGAGGAGATTACGGTGAGATCAACAATAGAAGAAGGAAAAGTTAGGCCACACAGGAAGGGATTTGCAGCTCATTGAGATCATAGAAAGGCAAGACAGAGGAAACAAGCGCTGGCAATGCAAAGTTAGAGTTTCCTCAACTTTGACTTGAGCGATTGAAGTGACAGCCAATCAGGCAAGGCAAGGCAAGTTTATTTGTATAGCACAATTCAACAACAAGGTGATTCAAAGTGCTTTACAGAGACATTAGAAACAAGAACAAATAAAAAGCATGATTTAAAATTGATTAAAACAAGCAAACAAACTAACTAACTAATTAACAAACAAACAAACAACAGTATATAAAATCAGAACAGATAAAATCAGAACAATAGATAAGATCAGTAGTTAAATGTAAGTTTTGAAATTTAAGCTTAAAGTGTGGATTTGGTGCTTTATTCAAATGCAGCTGAGAACAGGTGAGTCTTCAACCTGGATTTAAATAAACTGAGTGTTTCAGCTGATCTGAGGCTTTCTGGGAGTTTGTTCCAGATATAAGGAGCATAAAAGCTGAATGCAGCTTCTCCGTGTCTGGTTCTGACTCTGGGAACTGATAAAAGACCGGATCCAGATGACCTGAGGGATCTGGATGGTTCATACTGGGTCAGGAGGTCATTGATGTATTTTGGTCCTAAACCATTCAGAGCTTTATAGGCCAGCATCAGAACTTTAAAGTCTATCCTCTGACGGACAGGCAGCCAGTGTAAAGACCTCAGAGCTGGACTGATGTGGTCCACTTTTTTGGTCTTAGTGAGGACTCGAGCAGCAGAGTTCTGAATGAGCTGTAGTTGTCTGACTGATTTTTTAGGTAGACCTGTAAAGATGCTGTTACAGTAATCAAGCCTACTAAAGATGAATGCATGGACTAGTTTTTCCAGGTCCTGTTGAGACATCAGATCTTTTATCCTTGAAATATTCTTGAGGTGATAGTAAGCTGACTTTGTTATTGTCTTAATGTGTTTTTCTAAGTTTAGGTCTGCATCCATCACTACACCCAAATTTCTCGCCTGGTTTGTGGTTTTTAGATGTATAGATTGAAGTTCTCTGGTGACCTGTAATCGTTTTTCTTTGGCGCCAAAGACTATTACCTCAGTTTTGTTTTTGTCTAGCTGGAGAAAATTGTGGTACAACCAGTCATTAATTTCCTCAATGCATTTACCAAGAGCCTGTACAGGGCCTCGGTCTCCTGGTGACATTGTGATATATATTTGTGTGTCATCTGCATAGCTGTGATAGTTTATTTTGTTGTTGTTTATAATCTGTGCCAGTGGGAGCATGTAGATGTTAAACAGAAGGGGTCCCAAGATGGAACCTTGGGGAACTCCACATGTGATACTTGTCTGCTCAGATGTGAAGTTACCTATTGATACAAAGTATTTCCTGTTTTCTACGTATGTTTTGAACCAGTTTAGTACAGTTCCTGAAAGACCTGTCCAGTTCTCTAGTTGTTTGAGTAATATGTTGTGGTCAACAGTATCAAATGCTGCACTGAGATCCAGTAAAACTAGGACTGACATTTTTCCACTGTCTGTATTCAGACATATGTCATTGAACACTTTGGTCAGAGCGGTTTCAGTGCTGTGGTTCTGTCTAAAACCTGACTGGAAGGCATCGTAGCAATTATTCTGTTTTAAGAAGTAACTGAGCTGTTGAGAAACTGCTTTTTCAATGATCTTACTTAAAAATGGGAGATTTGAGATCGGCCTGTAGTTGTTCATTTGTGTCTTGTCAGGATTGTCCTTTTTCAGTATAGGTTTTATTACAGCAGTTTTTAGTGATTCTGGAAACACGCCTGATAATAAAGAAAAGTTGACGATCTGTAACAGGTCTGACTCTAAAGTCTTTGAGACCTTCACTCTGAAGCGATATCCTTCACTTCAGAGTGAAGGATATCGCTCAGTCACATCTAAACAGTGTGGTAAATATGTTAGAGGGTTACCCAGGCAACCGTAGCCTTGAATTTCTACTAACGACCGATCGTCAAAAACAAAACGATGTGCGATGAGCGACTTGCTTCCAGTGTGAAAGAAGATAACAGGGACGTTTTCTATTGTTTTTCCTAGAATTCTCAAAATTCTTTGTTTAAAATATCATCTCTGAATCAAAGTACTGGTAGTTGTATTTATAGCGGTACAACCTGCACTCATATGACAGCAGTCGTTGTTTTATATGTGTTGTTAGCTCTGCTGCCCTTTCATTAATTATGTACTAGAAACTGGCCAAAGGCTATATTGTTGTCTACAGTGAAAATTAAATATTGAAGCTCCAGCTTTCACCCCAGATTTCATTGTGTTGATAAATATGTTTTGTTTGCAAAACAATTTGAATTTAATAATTCATCAAAAGTGGGGGAGGCCATTATCATTCAGTATGAGCCCTGTGCGGGGCTCCAGATGTCAGGGATCATGTCTTGGTACTGACAACACATGCAAAGTCTGTGCCCTCTTTTATACATTATTGGAAGCAAATTCTGGAGATGGGGTTAGACATGGGCGCAGAAACTGATACGTACCTGTATAGAGGTGACCTGAGACAGTCTGTCAGGGGGAAAAAATCGTGACAAAACTACAAAGACATATTTACACAAACATTCTGCGTGATCAATGTGCTCATTTGTTACTATAAAAGCAATTGCTTCTACTGCAAAGGGATTAATACTCAGAACAAGTTTCTTTTTGTAGCCTTGATTAATTTATGTATGTAAAACGTAACATTATAATGAATTTTGTTAATGTTATAAGCTTTCCATTGTAAGAGTTCTGGCTGTTTAAAGGTTTTTTAACCCATAGGTCCAGAAATCCAGGGTAGAGAGAGATCATAGCGTCCCAGCGGGCTATACCATTAGTCACCAGCCTCATGTTGGTCATAAATCTAACACAGCAGAATCCCGACTCTGCCTGGAAACATGAATGCAATCCTTAAAAGTGAAATTATTCTTTATTTGTCATTATGGGATGAAAGGAAAGTGAAAACGGTGGCGATTACAGCTTCAACCTGGAACATCCAAACCGTATTGACCACTCTGTCAGCCTTCGGTAACAAAGCTTGACTTGACATTCTGTTAGCAGCAGTGCGGGGGCTGCTGAATAGAAGGGAAGTGGTGGTTGATAGGCGTGACGGAGAAGAGAAAGAGAGAGAGACAGGGGACGCCTGTTTGGGATTTACAGCAGCGGCGTGCTCACCTAGCAGCTGACCGTACTGCTTCACAGGTCAGCCGCTCTAACCGGACTCCATTAATACGCCAGTCCACCTTGTGGCACACTTTATGCTCCAGTGCATCTGCTGCCTCAGGGACAACTTCACTGGCACTTTACTCTCGAACAAAGTAAGAAAGAGGGGAGGTCTGGTATTCAGGAACAAAGAAACCCCTTGAAAATAGAAAGGGGTAAAGGAAAAGTCACACAGAAAGTTTGACGAGAAGATGCCGTTTCCTATGTACTTTATTTTATGGTCCTATATATGTGATGAATTTTGCATGCTTGAGCTCACACTTATAAAGGACTCCGTTTTAAAGGTCAAAGTGGGTTTTTTGCTGTTTTTTTTTCTTTTCTTTTCTTTTTGCCTTAAAGTTGACTCAAGTTCATCTGATATACCAGGGTTTACTTTTTGGCCCAGTACCCTGAAGCACGCTTTAGGGATGGGCATGGACATCATAGTATAAATGTGTTTTATGGCCAGGCAGCTGCCGGGTGCAGGCTGTTTTTTATGCTTTCTGGCCGAGTACAACATGGCCACCTGCTTGGTGTAAAAACTCTCACTACTATGCTGAGCTTAATGGGCACGTTCTGCAACGAAACAAAGATATACAAGGACGTGTGCGAGGAAAGCTTCCTGCTGCATATGGTGCGCACTTAAGCAATTCATTGGTGCCATAAGCATCAGAGGGCACAAATCCATGGCTCTTTGTGGATTTCAGGGCTCAGTGGGACCTGGGGGATACTCCCTGGTCTATGTCTCCCTTAGCTAGAACTACATGTGTCCCTTTCTGACAACTCCTTTTTTTTCCTAAGCTCCAGAAAGCTCACTGATTATGATGAGACACTGTATGGAGGTAGTGCAACTGGATGGGGACTCACAGATGATCACCCCCAGGATTCACAGAAGAGAGTGTGTTTTTGAGCTGTGGAGGGAGGTGAGTGGCACTCAACCACCTGGTCTTCTGATAAACAAGTTCATGTATGAGGAAGAGCGAAAATGATTATTAGAAGGATTTCAGAGTGTCATCCCTCCCTCTCTCCTGCTATCTTGCTTTCACTGCGAGCGGCAGAACAAAATTACTCCCCGCCAGTGAATAATAAGGAAGTTTATGAAACGTGACGAGTGCGGCGGCGCTCTACATGAAATACCAATGAGGGAGGCGCCCCAGCGTAGCAAATGCTACATCCTAATATCAACAGTCACCTTGTGTTACTCCCACTGCTCTACTGAAGGGCACATCACAGGCAGGGTAGGAGCACACAGCATAATGTAGTGACACCAAAAACTCCAGATTTGGTATGCGGGCCCATGCAGGTGAACGTGCACATGCAGGGAACATGCCACCACACCACCACAGCAGACTGGAACCAGGACAAGGGAAGCTGCCATTGCCACATGAGCACTGCTGTGTGGCATATTCAGTCACAGACGGGGGCCAGAGGAAGGGCGTGTATGACTCAGATACAGTTGTCACTCACTGTTTGAGTAAGTGAATCAGCTTGGTGTGACAAACTTGAAGCGATGTGTGAAAATGAAACTAATGCACAGGTAATTACTAGAAAACAACTGGCAGTTGTGATTTTTTTATCATAGTATACATAATACAGACCTCGGGTGGCCCTTGACGACACTGTTTGTGGCAGTACTGTTATGGTAGATAGCCGCCCGATAACCCCTACCTTTAGGTTTGGGCTCATCTGGTTATTGACTTTTCTTGTTGTTGGATTTGTTTTGTTTTTTGGTGCCCCTTCATGATTCGCCGTTTTCTTGCACACTAGAAATAAATTACACTCTTCCTGTCGACACCATTCCATAAGCCCTACTTACAAATACATTTCTAGTACATTTACTATTCATGTCATGCTATGATATAGCGACACAGAACGTAAACTTGTTGCAGCCATAAACAGAGATGGGCAGTAACGCGTTACTTGTAACGCGTTACTATAATCTGATTACTTTTTTCGAGTAACGAGTAAAGTAAGGGATTACTATTGCAAAAACGGTAATTAACCGTTACTTTCCCGTAGGAACGCTGCATTACTGCGTTACTAAAACCGTGATTTTTTTTGCGAGAATGTCTCATGACAGTGACGTAGGCGAGTGCGCCGTTCGTGGCAACAGCTGTGTGCAGATCAACAATGGATCATATATCGAGTGCAGAGAGAGTATGAGCGTGCAGCGTTTAAAGCGTGGAAGTACTGACCTTACTTTGAGTTTGATTCCATAAAAAGTGACAAAAACATTAGTGTCCGCTGTGCGTGGGAAGAAAACTTCTTTTTACAGCGAAAAAACCCCTAAACTTCCAACAAGCACCGAGTAGCTACGACGTAATGGGAAACTCACAGAGAAACTCGCGGATTCTTCCACTGACCGCTGCACCAGGGTAAACCTCCGCCTACCCCACTCCTGCTTTACAGGTGAAAATAGAGCAACAGGACCGCTGAGTCTTTGACTTTATTTATTTTCTGCTGTGTTTTACTTGCATCTATTTGAAAGACTGAGTGTAAACACACAAAATATTTTATTTTATGTGCTGGAATGTGCAGAAAATAGGTTTAAATGTTAAACTAATTTCTTCCAGTCAGAGAATGTTGCAGATAATTAAATTTTTGCTTGATGCATAAAGTTAAAAGGTTAAAACTGATAAAACAAGTTAAAAAAAGAGACGTTTCCATTTGATTACATTTTGTATGATGGATTATGTAGAAAAAGTAGAATTGGGCTGAAAGATCTATCACTTTATCACCTCTTCAGGGTGTAAATCATGTTTTTAAAAAGTAACTAAGTAATTAATTACTTTTGAAAACAAGTAATCAGTAAAGTAACGGGATTACTTTTTTGGGGAAGTAATCAGTAATTAGTTACTGATTACTTTTTTCAAGTAACTTGACCAACACTGGCCATAAATATAGCTGTCAAGCTGTTAAGAAATCTATGAATCATTCATGTTTTTTAAAATATAACATGTCAAAACAATTAAAATTAAAAGAAAAAAAAACTGTGTTTTATGTACACATTTTGCCTACAGCACTAACTAAACTGACAATCATCAAAACTTTAAGATTGGTGCTTATGTTCATCACGAACATATACAAATATTTTCATTTGGATTTTATGTTGTCTCGGTTTTGGAGCTTAAATGCCTTTGTGTAGGGCTCATTGTGATATTCATATCAACAATATGGCTGATTACGACTTTTTGTTTTGGATGACTTCTGTTTGCAGTCTTGACTCTGAACAAAACGAGCAGTATGGATCCTGGAGGTCAAACACATTGATCAATGTATGTTCTATCAAAGTTTGTTTCTCCTAGATTTAGAAACTTTTATTCTTTAAGTTTACGAATTGGAAATTTGCTCCTTTCTTTTCTTTTCTTGCCACATTTCCAGCCTCTGTTGATTATAGTACAGCGTAACGCTGGCAGTAATGCTCGTGGTGATTGTGGTGATGGTAGAGGAGAGTGAACTACACGTACATCTTGAGAGCATTCTATAAATAAGCCTCCACAGCCAAACCTTTTTCCATTATTTCATCAGTGGTGACACACTTTTTTCAATTTATGTTAAAAATAATCATCCCCTGAAAATCAGTGTGAATCGTTAATGGGCGGAAGTTCTTAACTTTTTTTATATCGCTCAAAAATAACGCTACATTGTTTTACATCATTTTGTAGGTTTGTTTACAAAAGCTCCTCTTCATCTTTTCTGTATCCTCCACCTTGTCTACAGCTGAGTGACCAGAGTTTGTTTGTTAAATGAAGTATTTCCTTCTTTTTCTCATGGTCATTCCCCTCGCTTGCAGGTTATAGTTTTTCACAGGTCTACTTTGTTTGGCTGCGCACTTATAATCCCTTTCTGTGCAAAATGACTTGTTATGTTTCAACTAGAGCATTATTAATAAACGTGGGTTAAAATGCAAAACTTAAAAAAAAGCCTGAATGGAATGGCCTCTATTTTTTATGAGTGCATGTAAGCACGTGTGCACGCGTGTGTGCATGTGTATTTATGCGCATGCATTCGTGGGGTCAACCCTTTTATCCTCGTCTTTCAGTGCTGAGTGCGTGAGTGTTTGTGTGTTTCTGCATTCTCCGCAGGGACTATTTCAGTTGAGGGCAAAGAACACAGAGAAACTTTGAAAGAGCTTTTATGTACTTTTGAGTGAAATGATCCTAAGAAAGGCTTTTTATAAAAATACTTTTATTCAGGCTTCCACATCCAGAAGGGCACTTACTCAATTACCAAGCTCCCTTCTTTCCTTTTTCCATCAATCCCGCCTCTATTCTTAGGCCTGTGTCTGCGTTGTGTGTGGAGGCACTGCTATGGGCAAAGAGCATGAGCTTAGTAGTAAGCTATGTAGGGCATGTCAGTGAGTATACAGTGAGTCAGTCATTTGAAACCACTCTTTGGTCATATTGTAACTTCAAAAGATCACACAGCTAGAAAAAACATATTTGATTACTAATCTTGGTTTTGTTGGCTATTTTTAAAGCAAGCATTTAACGGTCTTTTGTTTTTTTGCTTTACTTTTAAAAGAAATCCTTTGATGTAAAACACTGGCTGTGGTAAAATATGGCATGTACAGATAAGGCTGATACTGTATGACAAGCCAACTGAATGAGAGGTAAACTCATTCTGTCTCCCTCACTTTCGCATCTCAGCTCTCTTTTAACTGCAGCCTTGTCACTCAGTAGCCTGAAAGGCAAGACCTCATACAGGTTTGACAGATAAAAGTCTCCTCACTTCATTGCTGTTTGACATTTTTACCTCCAAGAAAAGTTTCGGCACTTCTCCTCCCTTTCTTTTTCTCCTTCCATCTCATAAACACATACGCGCATACCTCGATGTGAGTCCGTCTTCTCTCCTCCTGTCCATCTGCCTGGCAAAATGGGGCGACAGACAAAGGAGACGCAGGCTAACTCAGTGATCTGAATCAAATGGCAAGAAGAGGAGGGTAGCAGAGGAAAAGAGGAGTGATGGGTGCCAGGGAGGGAGGAGATGTGAGAGACAGAAGGGTTGGATGGTGAAGAGAGGCATGAGGGGCTAGATGTGAATTTTTTCTGACAGGTTGAAGTCTCCTCTGAGCTGACCCTCTCCCTGCTGGGAGACATGTCTCCTGAGTGGGGTGAGGCAGGAAGAAAAAGCAGAAGACATACAGTAAGGTGAAGCAATGAACTGTGATCATGGAAATGCCACGCTGAATGCAGGAGTACCAGCAGTTCTCATCTGTGGGCATGCAGTATAATAATTTGATCCATTGCAAAGCACACACTCCTGCAAGAATATTTCTGTATTAAATTCACCACTTTCGGTATATTCTGCCATCACTCAACGTCAGGCAGGATTGTTGGACACAGTGCTAGTGCAGCCATTGAAGCTTAGCGAGGCAAAAGATACATCTGCTGTCTAGGTCATTTTACATTTTCATGTACTCAGAACAAACAAACAAACAAATAAAAAAGATGTATTGATTTATAAGTAGTAAAACTCTGGGACTGGAGTGGGAAAACTGCAGAAACACAGTGATAAGTGACTTCCAGTGACTCCAAGGCCGACAGGGGAAAAAAAGAGAGAGATAGAGGGCAGATCTGGGGAGAATGCTTGTACGTCTGCAAGTGAACAACACAGGAGTGAAAAATGTTTTACAGTCAGATAGTTGGAGGCACTCATACATCTGAATCTGGGTGCTGAGTAAGTCGGAGTACTTTTCTATGCTGTGGTGTGCTGGGGGAGCAGCACAGCAAAGAAGGACTCATCCAGGCTGGAGAAACTGATCAGGAGGGCTAGCTCTGTGGTCGGCATGAAGCTGGACACTCTGGTGACAGTGGCAGAGAAAAGGACATTAAAGAAACTGATGGACATTATGGACAATGCTGGGCATCCTCTGCACACGGCCATAAACAATCAGAAGAGTCTGTTCAGTGACAGGTTGCTTCTCCCAAAGACAAGAACTAACAGACTTAAAAACTCCTTTGTCCCACACGCCATCAAACTGTTTAACTCCTCTCTGGAGGGGAGAGGGAGGGGAAACAGGAGGACAAAGGAGGGGGGAACAACTAAGCTGTAGTGCCTCTTCACCTCACTGTGCAATACCTTGTGCAATACTTTTTGGAAATAGTCAACAGTGCAATAGACTCAATACTTGAAATGTGCAATTCACTTGTATTTTTATTTTTTATTCCTATTTATTCTATTTATCCCCTTTGTATATTTTATTTATATTTGTCTCTGTATTTATATATGTGTGTGTGTGTGTGTGTGTGTGTGTGTGTGTGTGTGTGTGTGTGTGTGTGTGTGTGTGTGTATGTAAAAAAAAAAAAAAAAAACACCCAGCACGCCCCTGCGGGCGGTCAATCCTTCAAGCTCGGGTCCTCTACCAGAGGCCTGGGAGCTTGAGGGTCCTGCGCAGTATCTTAGCTGTTCCCAGGACTGCGCTCTTCTGGACAGAGATCTCCGATGTTGTTCCCGGGATCTGCTGGAGCCACTCGCCTAGCTTGGGAGTCACCGCACCTAGTGCTCCGATTACCACGGGGACCACCGTTACCTTCACCCTCCACATCCTCTCGAGCTCTTCTCTGAGCCCTTGGTATTTCTCCAGCTTCTCGTGTTCCTTCTTCCTGATATTGCTGTCATTCGGAACCGCTACATCGATCACTACGGCCGTCTTCTTCTGTTTGTCTACCACCACTATGTCCGGTTGGTTAGCCACCACCATTTTGTCCGTCTGTATCTGGAAGTCCCACAGGATCTTAGCTCGGTCATTCTCCACCACCCTTGGGGGCATCTCCCATTTTGACCTCGGGACTTCCAGGTTATACTCGGCACAGATGTTCCTGTACACTATGCCGGCCACTTGGTTATGGCGTTCCATGTATGCCTTGCCTGCTAGCATCTTGCACCCTGCTGTTATGTGCTGGATTGTCTCTGGGGCATCTTTACACAGCCTGCACCTGGGGTCTTGCCTGGTGTGATAGACCCCAGCCTCTATGGATCTTGTGCTCAGAGCTTGTTCTTGTGCTGCCATGATTAGTGCCTCTGTGCTGTCTTTCAGTCCAGCTTTGTCCAGCCACTGGTAGGATTTCTGGATATCAGCCACCTCCTCTATCTGCCGGTGGTACATACCGTGCAGGGGCCTGTCCTTCCATGATGGTTCCTCGTCTCCCTCCTCTTTCTTGGGTTTTTGCTGCCTGAGGTATTCACTGAGCACTCGGTCAGTTGGGGCCATCTTCCCAATGTATTCTTGGATGTTCGTTGTCTCATCCTGGACTGTGGTGCTGACACTCACCAGTCCCCGGCCCCCTTCCTTCCGCTTAGCGTACAGCCTCAGGGTGCTGGACTTGGGGTGAAACCCTCCATGCATGGTAAGGAGCTTTCTTGTCTTTATGTCAGTGGCTTCTATCTCCTCCTTTGGCCAGCCTATTACCCCAGCAGGGTACCTGATCACGGGCAGGGCGTACGTGTTGATGGCCCAGATCTTGTTCTTACCATTCAGCTGACTCCTCAGGACTTGCCTGACCCTCTGCAGGTACTTGGTGGTTGCAGCTTTTCTAGCGGCCTCTTCATGGTTCCCATTCGCCTGCGGGATCCCCAAGTACTTGTAACTGTCCTCTATGTCTGCAATGTTGCCTTCTGGTAGTTCAATCCCCTCAGTTCTGACTACCTTCCCTCTCTTTGTTACCATCCGACTACACTTCTCCAGTCCGAACGACATTCCAATGTCATTGCTGTATAGCCTGGTAGTGTGGATCAGTGAATCGATGTCTCGTTCACTCTTGGCATACAGCTTGATGTCATCCATGTACAGGAGGTGGCTGACAACTGCTCCGTTCCGTAGTCGGTATCCGTAGCCAGTCTTGTTAATGATCTCACTGAGGGGGTTCAGGCCTATGCAGAACAGCAGTGGGGACAGAGCATCTCCTTGGT